>NW_026848981.1:0-452469 GCF_030867605.1 Colletotrichum paranaense | reverse complement strand
TCACATACGACCATACCCATTGGAAAACTCGGGATCCCGTCCGCTCTCCCATAGATAAGCCAATGAGGGCCGGATTAGTAGTTGGGTCGGTGACGACCAGCGAATACCTGGTGTTGTATGTTTTTGACATTGTCACAATTTTTTTGAAGTTTTCACCGACATTACACGATGTGGCCGAGCAGGCGAACTTTGTTGTCTTCGACTAGGTTGACAAGTTAACTAACTAACATATGACTAATGCAACCTAAGTCTTAGTGAGCATGCACGGACAGCACCGCCTCAGCAGCAAAACAAGCCCTCCGCCACATATCCAATCTCGGCTCACCCGGGGCCTTCGTGGAAGACTTCCCGAACCTCATGACCACGCATATATAACGGCATGGCCGGCCTTATGGTTAACTTCGGCTAGCAACTTATGTAGCTTTCGTCTTGGCAAGCTTTCTCGCTGGAGAATTCTGAAGCTGATTGTGTTGATTCCACTTGAGGGGAACTTGTCTTGGCCGTAGCCAGTTACACCATATCCGCACGAACTCGGTGCAAAGTAAGGTAGTTGAGACAGAAGTCCCAAATTTCTTCAGGTCATCGCAAGAAATCCCGCTATACTAGTCTGTACTCAAGCTTTGCTACGTGTGCCATTCAAAATGCCTTTTAAACGCGTTTAATTCCTAGCTTTGTCATCGGCTTCCCAGGACAGAGATTTAACGTGGGGCCCCATGGGCTATTAATACGACATTAGTATGGAGTAGCTCCATCCGCCTCATCCTAGTCACAATCTTATCCCGTTTATGCTTCCACGCCCTAGTGGGTTCTCAACAGGGAGAAGAACGGCGGAACACGAATCGACCAAGTTTCCGGGTCAAGAAACCGAAGCCAGTCCCATCGGTTGGTCTCCTTGCAGGCGAACACGAACATGCCAAGGCATCAGAAAGGGGTTGACTGATTCTAGCGCGGGGAAATAGAGGAACATCCCGGACGTCTACTTTGGTTGACGAGCCGCATTTTGAACACGAACATGCCAAGAGCGTAGAACGGGCCACCGTGTGACATCAGAGCCGGACCGCATGGGTCAACACCGAAGTTAGAGCAACGGCATCCATATCATCCACTACGTAGGGACCAAGACTAGGCGGAGGGACCCGCCTCAAAGCAGGGCATCTCGTAGGACAGCAGACATAAGAGGTGGTCATGGCCACGATGCCGGCTTCTGCTCCACCTTCTGACCATTTGTCAAACGTATTCGCTTTATCGCCATCCTCACATCTCCTATCGGCTCGTGGCTTGGGCCGTCCTTCGTTACAAATCAACCCATCCGTCACTCGTTCAACCATCCCTTCACTCCACGATGCTGTCCAGCTCGCTCCTCACCCTCTTCTCCCTCGCAGCAACGGCCGCCGCAACCGCAATCCCTCGCGCAGACACCACCTGCACAAACCCAGAGGTCCGCAAAGAATGGCGTGAACTCACCACAGCCGAGAAAGCAGAGTACATCCGCGCCGCCGTGTGCCTCCGCAACCTCCCCAAAGCCAAATACGCCGCCATCGACGCCGTCACAACGCGCATGGACGACCTTGTCTACACCCACTTCGCTCTCAACACCGACATCCACTTTGTCGCAAACTTCCTGCCCTGGCACCGCTGGTACGTCAAGCTACACGAGGATCTCCTCCGGTCCGAGTGCGGCTTCAAGGGAACGCAGCCCTACTGGGACTGGAGCATCGACGCCGACGCGCTCGATACGCAGCACTCCCCCGTCTTCGATCCCGTCACTGGCTTCGGTGGCGATGGCAAGCGCACAAGTAGCGACGTGCCGGGCTTCCAGCGGTGCGTCATCGACGGTCCGTTTGCCAACACGAATTTGACATTGGCTATGGGGTGGCCTGATATGAACACGCCCGGAAACCGACTGCACTGCTTCACGCGCGAGTTCAACGGCGGCGAGGGTAATGACGCGAATGGCGATCCTATTATTGGTGATATGCAGGCGGGAGCATACAACTCTAGGACCATGAACACCATCTACGGTTTCGACAGGTTCCCCGATATGGTCTCCATGCTCGAGGGACTGCCGCATGCGCAGAGTATGTCATCTCTTTTCTTACTTAACTTCGGTCATGCTGACAGACTTGCAGTTCACAGCATCATCTTTGGCGACATGGGTCCTGCCACCTCGCCCAACGAGCCTCTCTTTTTCCTCCACCACGGCAATGTTGACCGTGCCTGGGCCAAGGTAAGTCCCGCACACAGCTGAGCGGAATTACACAAGATGCAGTATCTAATTTCCTTCGCAGTGGCAAGGCCGTAACGCTACCCGCCTCGCCGATTACGCAGGCTTCAACAACGCGGACAAGACCATCTCCGCCTCCATCACAGATACCATGCCCGTTTTGGAACTCGTCGACGTCGAACCCGTTGTCAAGGATTACATGGACACCCTGAGTGGCCCTCTCTGTTACACCTATTCATCTATGTAAGAATTGTGTGAAACTCTGGCTTGGATCCATTTATTACGATTCAGAAGTCAGCAGAGGCATGTAAGTGGCTTCAGATTGACAGGCAGCCATGAGAGGTGCGCCGCGCCTGAGTTACACATGTGATCTTGGAAGTTCGGCCGGTTCAGAAAACATCCGCAGTTTAGATATACCCATTTGAATGCAATAATTTTTACACAATCTGTTACTCCATGAATCGGCAGGCTTTGCGTGATAGCATTGACATGATCTCTCTCTTATGTCGTCGTTGAGACCCAGCTCTTGGAACCCTGTCCAGATGTGTAAGTCGGCCGTTCGCTCCGAGCCAACGCCTTGTCCACTCTGACTTCAACCTCAACTTGTTTCTGGATCCTTGATACCTTACCATCCGTCGCATTTATGATGTCCATCTCTGTGCCGTCGTCCCCCTTGTAATGTGGTACAAGACCCCGTTCGCTGTGATTATCAGCGGCGTCGGAGCCACTACTATTGCGAATGTACCCGGCCTTGCTCCTGGGCACACTCAACCATGGCCCTGTCTTGGAACGCATACCACCACCGCCAGTCCCAGATGGCCCCTCTCCTCCGTAACTTTGTAGCTTGCTGCGGAAGCCCAGCTTGAAAGACACGATGCGGATGAGCGGCTGGAGTGCTGGGAAGGACGCGACCCATAGGCCGACATGCCCCTCAAGGTTGGTCCAGATACCAATCGTGGACATGTTAAACGTCCTAGCGACTGGTCTTAGCTGTGTATCTCGGTGTTCCTAGCAGAGTGGCCTGCAAGGCCAGACTTACGGGTCAGAGAGAAATTGACTCTTCTTCATCATTGCCAGACGAACGCAGCCAGTAGCCACGACAAAGATGCCGACGCTGAAGACACATATCACCTGGAATGCCCTCTTCGACCAGAGCATCTTGGTGTAGATCACCCAGATAGGTAAGCCCATGAGGCAGAAGTCCAGGACCAAGCCGACGATCTGGTGCACCACCATCATAGTGTTTTGGTATTCGGACGGGACACAGTTCTTTCCAGGAAAGAAGGGCGGCTTCCACAAATGCCTATCGAAGAACAACTGTCAGAGATTGGTGGCCTTATGACAGGTGACTTAGGAGAGACGTACGAGAGAGGGCTGCACTGGGTCAAGCGGTAGATGACACATCCCAGTGTCTGCGCTATGACGAAGAATCCCGTCGTGTAGGATAGAATAATGAAGGTTCCTGTGCATGATATTAGGTTTTAAGTGATACTGGTAGTGAGATCGTATTGGATGCATACTGTCTTGGCTCAAGCGTGGCAGGAAGGCAACGATTGAGAGTCTCATTAGGCCGGTACCGATGAGGTAGAGCAGGCCATTCGTGACAATTCCCTACAATCCAAAGACTTATGAGCATCTTTGGAGGGATGAAAGAAGACTTTCCAGTTCAGACTCACCTCGAACCATGTTGTGAAGTCAGCCTTCGGGATATACTTGAGATGCGCGCCACTTCCATATCGCACCACTGAGATGGCATTAGTTACGAATCATCTTTTTTGATATTACATAAACTCACGCCAGATATCCATAGCAGACTCTGAAGTAAGTACTGCCTAGATGTGCGCAAATCTCAGTCAGAGACCCAAGTAACTCATCTTCATCCAGTCAAACGGTGAGGTGGCGACTAACCCATGTGAGGAATGCCAGGACGTCGTCCAAACCCAAGGCTTTCGCGATGAAAGCGCGGACATATTGTCTCAATCCCACTATCATAGAAGTGCAAACTATGAGCGCAATATTCAGTTGCAAGATCTTGGGCCCAGCATATCCTGGAGATTCCGTGAAGTGAAGCGGTGAGGTTGCTGCTGTCGCTGCCATCTTGCTGATATTGCAGCCGCGGGGAAACTCGAAAAGCGAGAGAAGAAAAACACCAGAAGAAAGGCCAGGGACAGAAGAGAAGGAGAAATGGAATTCAAACAGCGAGTACCATGTCTGGACTCCAGAATAACAAAGGAAGAATTTGCAATCGAGCAGATGCGTAGACTGCAGGCCGCCCGAGTACCAGGGTATGGGATTTTTCTAATGCATAAGTACCAAGCAAAGGAGTTTCTTCATCATCACCGTGCCGCACACATACATCGCGAAATGTGACTTGATTGTGTCTACCATAGGATTTACCGCGGAATGCACTTCGGACATGGATCTCCGTGTACCCGACTCATCTGGTCTATCCGTACCTGCGTCGGTGAATTATGAAATGCGCTTCGAGTCACTGCTGGCATTTATCTGAATGTGAAATTGCCTTTGCATCCAGCGCAATATATGATGACCCGAGCTGGTGCGAACGAGGCGCTCTGCTTCTTCTGCTAATCTTCTTCTCCACAGATCCTCTCGGAATCGCATCTACTTTACTTGCCTGTACCAGAGCTTTGAAAGCAATTGGTGAGGACGACCCAGGTCTGAATTGCAGTATCATCGAGACTATGATCAAAATCAACAGCTCATCAATACAGGCACTAATTCCGGGTTTGTGGGATTAGCCAAGAATTTTCAGTGGCACCCAATCAATATCAACATGTCCATGAACCATCGAACATTGGCATAAAGATCTCAATTCATAGGAGACTCTTCCCAGACCGTGCCTATTTCTCCCACATTCCGAAGGGCCAACTAGAACGCAGTCGGTTTCAACATGGAGGCGTATCTGCCAAGTGATGGTCAGAAATCATTCCAATCGGCCAGCTTATCCGGTTACCTTGCGTTCGGCTCCAAAGAAAACGAGCGGAGATGATGACCGAACTTGGAAGGCCAATCTAGAAACCCTTGCCAACGACAACCAACAGTCAACAACCAACAGTCAACAACCAACAAACGGCAGACATTTTCTTGCTCTTTTGGTGTACATCTTACGATTACCTACATGTTGTGGTTGTGATAGGGTCGCTTATACTGTCCCTACGGGATGGCTCCACCAACGCCACGAACCAACACAGCTACTCCAGATTTGATGCCACGACTGCAAGTTTGCATTCTGAAAACCTAACTTCTGCCATGAAGCCTCTCTAATTCACTTGAGAAGCTTTGTGGCATTGTGGAGGTCGCCATGTATTTGAGACTTTGGGGTCAACTCAACATCAGGCACGAGAGGCCCGTCAAAGTGGCATTTCTAGCTATTAGCAACGCGGAGTTGGTTGGAGAGCTCTTCGTGACCTGGGGCTCATACGATTGGACAGGGAACCAGCCACGAACGTTCACGGAGACCTTGGCAGGGATAGTGTACCAACCTTCTTTCGACGCCGCACACTAACGCAAGCATCCTGCAGGTTCCTTTCCTTTGCCTGCAGATTGCAAGGATGTTCATCTTTTCCAGCATTCGGCGCTGTCCTCCCCCGAGGAGCGGCCGACATACCGACGAATCATAAGCCCCTTTAGCAAAACCATTTCATTCTTCTCTGTTAAGGATTTGCGATTCGAAACCTGTTCTTCAAATTCATGTGACGAGAAGCTGAGTCAAGTTTGCGATCCAGCACAGAGGAAGGGCCCATGGATTGCGGCACAGCCCGAGCGATCCTTCGAGTATCATATTTCTGATAAACATTGATGGTGGGTCGGCCGACTAAGTTGCAAGTTGCAACTCAACCGCTTCCCGAAAGCTCCGTTGCCACATCCACTACTTAGTCGATGGCAAGGTTACGTCCCACAACCCAGTGTCCTGCAACCAGGGTCGCGATCCATGGCCCGACATGGACCGACAAGACCAGTATCTCTCGGGGTGAAAGTTGATATCCGGTTCCTCTCGACCTAGCGCTTTGCTACCAAAAGGCTGCGTATGCCCATCTCAGAAGCTCGCTCGAAGTCCATCCCCAATTAATCGGACGAGTCCTATGATTGGTCGCGCGTGAAGATAGCCTCACATTCAACGAGTCTCTCGCAACGGCCTCTGTCGCCTTCATCTAGACTTCCGCCATGTGGTCTCTCTCGTCACTTATCTTGGCTGCCGCGTCTTTGGCGGGCTTCCAACTGCAGGGAATCGCTGCCGCTCCTACGAATGAAACTCACTCAGGATGTTGCCGCAACCCTCTCGTCAGACATGAGTGGCGGCAGCTGTCCCTGGACCAACGTCTGGATTACATTCGCTCCGTCAAGTGCCTAATGGCTCTGCCGTCAGAGGGAAACGATCTTTGGCCTGGGGCAAAGTCTCGCTTCGATGATTTCCAGGGTATGCATATCTACATGACGCAGAAGGTGCATTTTAACGTAAGTTCTACCCTCAATGCTTTAGCCAAAGTAAGGCTATATTAGAATTGGAAAGTCTAACGGTTGATCGTGACAGGGTCCATTTCTCCCGTGAGTAGAAGATGTGCAATGCTCGGATCAAGTTTGACGTCCGTTTCAACTGACAGTGCCCAGATGGCATCGTTGGATGCTTTACCTGTACGAGTCTGAGTTACGCAACAAATGCTCATATGACGGCGCACTTCCGTACTGGAATGTCAGCCTAGACAATACTGCGGAAACTTTCGTCAACTCGCCTGTATTTGACAACGTTTACGGCGTCGGAGGCAACGGTCCATACATTGAAGACGTGAGCGATAAAGATGAGTTCCCGGTTCAGAAGCCGATTACAATCCCGGGCAGAAGCGGCGGCGGTAACTTCTTCACTCCAGAGCTTGGCACAGTGGCATCTGGCTAACAGAGTGGATAGGCTGTATTGTGGAAGGACCATTTGCAAACCATACCGTCCCCATGGGCCTTGGTAAGTTGCGTTGTCTAGCCCCAGACGACGATTGAGTTTAAAACTCGCCATGCTGACGGGCTAAGGATTATCTGTCACCTCAACACCCCACTGCCTGCGCCGCGATTTCAGTCTACCCATCATCACGAGTGCCCTTAGTGACGAGGTCATCGACAAGACTCTCGCAGCGGCCACATTTTCCGAATTCAACCTGGCCATTCAGGGGTATAGCATGCAGGTCAGCGGCATGACTTTGCATGCGGGCTTGCACATTGGCATTGGCGGTGCAGTTGGCGATGTAAGCAGCCGTGACTACCTGCTAGACTGATGGTTTCTGGTTGACAACTTGGCTGACCCGTGATCACCCGTTAGTGTGCTGACATGTACTCCTCTCCCGGAGATCCCGTCTTCTACTTCATCCATGGCGCTTTGGACAAGGTTTGGAATGACTGGCAGCGTAGAGGCAAGTTTCCTTTCTTGTCTTACTGGATAGTCGCATTTCTGTTTGTTACTTGCAAGTACTAATCAATACTTTCAACGTTGCAGACTGGCCTGCGCGCAAGATGGATATCGGCGGCCCGGATGTGATATTTGGCTATCCGTTCAATTACACCACGAATCCCGCCTACGAGAATATCACTCTGCAGTATCCCTTGTCTTACCCTAATTTTGGCAAGGATATGATTGTTGCCGATATGATGGATATTCACGGGGGTCCTTTCTGCTACGAGTACAAATGAGGGCGCCCGGGGACGGCCTGCAGGCGATGAAAATACTAATGCTGTAGCGAGGGCATCGATCAGACGCCTCGCTAAGATCAAGTACTGAAATTACCTCGAGTAATAATATAATGTAACATTTGACATTGGACACTCGTTCTTGAGGAAGTGGAAACATTTTGTCGTCACGTAAACTGCTAGATGGGATTCACTGACACGTTGAGAACCTATTATCCCATCCCGATGGAGCAAGACTGCCACCAGCAGGCAGTTATAACCTTGGTAGCGTGCTTCGTTGACTCATTCACACATCCATTAGGCTGACCAAGAAATCTGGATTTAGATCTTTGTGATTTATAGGCTAAACAGCGTTGACCGACCATAACCCTTGGCGATTCGCTCCCGGGGTTTAGGAAGCCCCCACCAGCGGCGGGATATCCGAAAGCTAACGTCGGAACTCCATACGACACGTGCAAGTGATCAGCCTCCTTTCTTCTCTCCTTTTCTAAAAGATGATTTCTTTCTTAGCTCAGATTCGGCGAACGGCATAACGTTTTGGCTTGCGTCTGTCCAGACCCGACTTCGGCTCGAGGAGAGCCAGGAATGAAAGGCCACGTACCTTAGGGCCAGTCTCGGCTACTCGTAGGATCCCAAAGGCAGTCACTTAGAGTCATGGTAGCTTCTAAGATCAAAACACTACAGGTTGAAGTTCACGATCCAACCGCCCCCAGCCATATCAAATGAGGAGGAACGTGTAAGTTTCACCGGCTGGGGACAAATGCCGTCCCACCACCTCAGCTCAACGTGCATGAACCCCCTCATCCCATCCGCCACACTGAGACAACACACCAAGCTTTTCCTTGTAGATGAGGAAGGCGTGCGCTAGGCGCCCCAAGCTCCAAGCTGGGAACGCCACGCTCATATCCTCTTCTACGGTCTCACCTCAGCCGCAGAGGCCCAGCCCCACGGCACCCTCAACTAGCGTGACCACTACCTGGAGCCTGGAACGCAGCGTGTAAGCACTGTCATGCCGCAGGAACATCTGCCGCTTCACCCTCTAGAATGCTCTGGCTTGTTAGTGTCGTGTCCCCGTTCCCCTTGCTGGGTCGCGTGGCTGATCCAGCGTGGTGGTTCGCTTACTTAGTGTGGGAGCCCAGCGGCAGCTCTAGTGCCGAAGATGGCGCAGATTAATGAAGCTTGAATCTCCGTATCCATACGAGATAATCCTCTGGATTCGACCAAACGCTTGGAATTAGGCTTGTCAGCTTATAGCTTTGTTCCACAGACGTAGGTATCCCAACTGTGATGTTAGCTTCAGACAACCACTTTCAGCCCTCACCACGCCGTTGGCGCCGCTAAACCCCAAGTGCTCATGTTTGCCGGGCAGGGCTGACTGTCTAAACTCAGTTGGGCCTGTTTGGTAAACGATCTCCATGGTAGAGTTCAGGAGATCAGCGATGCCCAAACTCTCCTGGCTGGTCGGGGGATACGCCGCTCCCGCCGTGTTCCCCTTTGGAGATTATCTGGTGGCGTATGGCACGCTGCAATCACCCTAGTGGTCGTAACTTAAATGGCAATCGTCTCCCTTCCCCTCAATTCTGTTGTCGATCTTCATGATTCCCATCTTTCCCAAGTCGTGGATCGCATCGCCAGATATCATGGCGCCCACAATCGATACCCTCATCATCGGCGCAGGTCCCAGCGGACTCTGCGCTGCAAAGACACTCCTTCAGCATGACCCGGTCGCCGAGATACTCATCCTCGATGGCCGCGCCTCGGTCGGTGGTGTCTGGTCGAAAGAGCAGATCTACCCGAACCTGAAGACGAACAACCTTGTCTCGGCGATCGATTTCTCAGACTTCCCTATGGACCCCGAGCGCTTCGGGGTCAAGATCGGCGAACATGTTCCTGGCAAGGTCATGCATGAGTACCTTGTCGCATACGCAAAGCACTTTGACGTCTGGGACAAGATCCAGCTAAACACAAAGGTCGTACGGGTGACTCGCCCAGAAGATGAGGGGCAATGGAATGTCGACGTTGAGGAGAACGGCGAAGCAAAGACCGTGACCTGCACACGGCTCATCGTCGCGACTGGCGTTCTCACCGTACCGCACATGCCCGACATCACCGGCTCCGAAGACTTCAACGCTCCCATCATCCACTCTTCCGATCTTGGTCCCAAAGCAGAACTGTTCTCTTCTCCCGAAATCACGACCGTTGCAGTCCTTGGCGGGAGCAAGTCCGCCTACGACGCCGTCCACTTGGCTGCATCTACAGGCCACAAGGTCCGGTGGCTTATTCGTCGTTCCGGCCGCGGACCTGTGTGGGTTGCACCGGCGTTCACGCAGCTCGGGCCGTTCAAGGTCTGGCGCGAAAGGCTTGTGACTAGGAGAATCTGCGCGTTCATGTCGCCGTGCGTGTTTCCTGACTTCTCAGGTCTCGCATGGGTGAGACGGTTTCTGCATGAAAGCGCTGTGGGCCGCGTGTTGAGCAAGACTTTCTGGAAGTTGATCCGTCACGACACGATCAATGATTGCGGATACCAGACGGACGAGAAGACGAAGGTGCTGCAGCCGGAGCAGAACATGTTCTGGTAAGCTTAGCTGCTCATTATGGTTGTCAATAGCTTGGTAACTAATCCCATTCCTTCCACAGGTACGGCACTGCTTCTGGTATCCTCAGCTTCGACGACGATTTCTTCGACTATGTCCGCAACGGCACGGTCCAAATCTACCGCGAAGACATCGATCACCTATCCGACCATAATATCCACTTCACCGACGGCTCAAGCATCTCCGCCGACCTCTTGGTCACATCAACCGGCTTCTCAGCAAAGCCAACCATCAACTTCGAACCTGCATCTCTCCATTCCGATCTCGGCATCCCCTCCACATCTCTAGGCCTCAAACAAGAAGCATTCTGGAACGACGCAAACGCAAAGGCAGACGCCGCCATCGGCGCGCGCTTCCCACGCCTCCTAGACGGCCCTTTCCAAAGCCCCACATCCTCAAAGACAAAGTCCTTCAACCCCGGTGCGTCAGCAGAGGTTTCCTACACCCCCTGGCGCCTCTACCGCGGCATCGCTCCCCCAGGCCTCGCCGCTCGCGACGACCGCTCTCTCGTCTTCCTCGGCGCCTTCAGCAACCTCGCCAACATCATGCGCCTCGAGGTGCAGTGCCTCTGGATGCTGGCGTACTTTGAAAACCGGATCCCCAACTTTGACGTCGACCGCCGCGCGGGCCGCGTCTTTGAGGAGACGGCGTTGTTCCAGCGGTGGGCGCAGCACCGGGCGCCGTACGGGCACGGTCGGTGTTATCCGGATCTGGTTTTCGATCAATTGCCGTATTGGGATATGTTGCTCGGCGATGTCGGGGTGGAGACGGCGCGGAAGGACGGCATGTGGGCCGAGTTGTTTGAGAGCTACACGCCGATGGACTACCGGGGCATGGTGCAGGATTGGATTGACCAGAACCGATAGACGTCTACCTGACCCTGTGACGATGATGATACCCGTAGGTGTAATGATCAATGAACATGCATTAGTAAGAGACCTGATATGTGGTTTAGTCTTTGTGTCCTGAAGCCCGCTGAAGATGTCCGCCTTGTTTTCATCTATCAAATTGCTTGCATGTTATGATGTAAGCCAAGTCCAACTTCAATCTATAGATCATCAACATGGCAGCTAAGAGGAAATATGGCAATGATTCTTGCGCCCGATTTGGGCTTGGCGTAAGCGAAATGCCAATTTTCGACTCAGCCGCTCTGTTCTAGCAACATGCGTCAATATTCCAGAACAGGTCTCTGTCCCCGATGTTGGTGATTTTCCTCGATTCTGAAAGTTAGTACGGGGCTGCCGGAAATCGATCCGCTAGCATTTAGACTTTGACCATGTGATGAACCTTGGCCTGAACGTCGGCACGCCTTATCTCTGTCACATGTAGCATTGCTCATACTAGTCCTAACCTACACAAAGTACTGTTGCAAATGAAACTCACGTGAACGTCATGACTTCTGCTACTTTGAAGTACCGAAAGGTAGTTCAGCCAATTGGAGCAGGAAGTCAGCAGCCTACTGGGAGCCTTCAATTAACACAATGCGTCTCGGAAGTAAGGGGTACGCCGGGAATCCTATTGGCACAATCCTACAATAGCAGCTTTTGCTGATTGCTCGTCAAATTTACGTTGAACCTTATTCCCTCTTTACCTCATCAGGAGAAAGGCTCAATCTCATGTTTATGGGCAAGCTTTCCCATGTGATATCCAGCTTCAGAGACGTAACATGGGCTGCAGCAGTCGGTATAAGAATGCCTTAGATGTCTAGCGCAACTGACTAGCCTCAGCAATCGGTAAGGTGGAAGGAGCTGAAGTTGTGGAAAGTGATTGGAGAAGTTTGCGATGATGAATTACTTTGAAGACGGGAAAGACCAAGGTTACATGCACTACGCTCCAAAACTCGTCTACAAGAATGATTTACTGACATTTGCCAGTCCTTGATGAGATGGCTTTTGACGAAGGCCAGAGATTTGAGTTCCTCATTGCTCTCTCCGAAGACGACTATTCCAAGCAGGAGACCATGTCTGACTTTCAGCCCGAGCCCGCTCAGCCCGTGAACTTCAATGCTGATGCGCTCTCTGCCGACCAAGTCTACTGTCAGGTGTCCTCAGAGTTGCCAGCGGGCGGTTCGGTCAGTCCACAGGCGGGCTGCGGCACTCCCAGTGCATCCAATGCTCTTTAGGGCGAATGCTCGGGACACAGCCAATATCCCCTGTTTGTAACTGAACCGGATCGTTCGAGAGTGATTGACGATCAAAACGTATCAACACATTCGTTCATTGGCTTGGTACGCCCAAAGGACGTGGTTGACTTTCCCATCGTTGAGGAAGGGAAAGAGACCACGCAGACGGAGTTTGAAGAGGAGGATATACCCCTTGGGAACGATGAAAACTCCTGGTACGGAGTCTACTTCTGTACTTCGCCTGGGTGTGACATATTGTTTTCCACACCTGGCGCTAGGAGGTGAGCTCTTCCAAAAATAACAAATACTACTCAGCTCGACTAATGATCTGGTCAGGAAGCATTTCAGGACCCATTGCACACCTGTGATCTGTCCGGTGTGCCCGAAGCGAATGGCCTGGCAGAGAGATATGAGGAAACACTACGATACTCATTTCAAGCGGCCGCGTTACCAGTGCCGGTGTGGAAAGGATTACTCCAAAATGGATAATCTGAACAAGCACATCAAGTCCAAGACGACATCACAGCAGATGGTACGGACGGAATCCATGCGATCGAAGCTTTGAGCATGCACTTTGTTTTTTACAGACTCCTTGTGCTGCAAGATGTTTTCTTTTGGTTTGAAGCTGAAAACAAAAAAGAACAACAAGAAAAAACTTGAAAATTCAAACATGTAAAAAAAATCAACACAGACAATAAGTGCGGAAGAGAGATAGCAGAAATATAAACACACTCGTTTGGCGTCAAATTTTCTAGTCCCTGCTACATCAAAGCTGAGCACCGCCGCCATCATCATCTTCGCCTTCATTATCTTGGAGAGTAATACCGTTCTCGAGATTTTCAATGTCGCCAGATCCATGTTCCGTCTGGACCGCCCCTTGAGACTCGGTTGAAAGATCTAGTAGTTCGATAGCGCTGTCCAAGCTGAAAACTGTTGAGGAAGCAACGTATCATGTCAGCCAATCGGAATCTTGCTTTGCATCGCATAGAATACCCAGGGCGCTTACCTTCACTAGATGGACCGGCGTCACTATCTGCTCCCTCTGTCTCCGACCTTGATTCACTCTCACCAACCAAAGACGCAGTAATCTCCGTAAACGAGTCCGGACGTTGCATCGTCGTCGCATGTAGCTCGCCCAGCCGATCAATCACCATAGCCTTCAAGTCCCCAATAACATCGTTGATGATCTTCCGCTGATTGATCCAGCCAGGGTCCTGCTTTCCGCCCACCAAATTCACGATTCCCCAATTTGGGTATACCTTCTGATGGGCGTCAAGCAGAGTGACCCTAGCGGGATGGTGACGGGCATAAGACTCACAGCCAACGCACGCCGGCTTGCTGCAGGCGACGTAGCGGTCATTCGAAAAGTACCTCCTTCCGCTGTCATAGAAATGATGAAGCATCTGGACCTCTGCGTGGACGCACGGCTCGAGTGCACCCTCTTTGAACTTGTCCTGGATCTGGTCTTCAATTTTGACTTGGGTATCCAGTCGCTGAAGGACGTCCAGGCACGATTCATGCTGGACATCTGTCTCGGGTAGAATGCGGTTCAGGATACGTGGCAACGTTGTGTGCGCATCCGCTTCTGGCACTGGCGCGCTAATGGGACGTTGGACTGCCGCAACTTGGTAGGCTTTGAGAAGTACTTCCATACGGTTACAGTCATCGAGGAGCTGGTTGATACTGCGGATACGGGCAGCTAGACGGCCGATCATGTGTCTGACTGTACGAAACGCCTCGATAAGCTTTTCCGGACGCAGGTCGTTTTCGGTATCTTGGCCGAGCTGCTCGATGCGCCGCATCTCCTCGTCGTTTCGCGAGCGGTATGCTGTCCGACACAGAGTAGCATGGGAAGACATACTCTCAAATTGTCGGATCCACTTGACAACTCGGGCATCTAGAATTCGTAAAACCTTAGTCTCCGTAGGTATTATTGCCTGCGAGGAACAATTGATGACTGACCGATCTCCTCGTCGCTATCTTCCAGAGAAAGACGGCACTTTCTAGCAGAATTACGAAGAATTCTGGCTTCCTGTCGGAGTCGATCAGAGGCAAACGCAGCACATCGAACTAGCAATGCCTCCTCCGCTGTGGCGCGATCCAGTTCGTTGATCGGTTCACAAAACATGCGCAAGGTCTTGAGTACATCTTCAAGGAAATCCACTACTTTGTCTCCAGCGCCCTCGTTTGAAGCAACCCAAAAGACGTAGCAGTCATAAAGGTTCTCGACGGCGATGGCAGTTGCAGTTCTTCCTCCCTTTCTGTAGTCGCAGAGAAATGCCAAGTTTTTGAAGAAACGTCTTTGAACATCCTGCGTGGTGTAAGTTCCGAGCTGGGAGACGACATGCGGGCCGACGATGGGACGGATGATGAAAAGAAGGAGGAGAGCTTCGTAGAGACGGTAACGGAGGCGGGCGTAGGGTTCCATTCGGGGTGTGAGAGCCATTTTTTTGCGATTTCTCTTCTTAAGTTGACAACTGTGATCCGGAAACTGGAGTCGTTGAGTGTGGTACGATCAATATGATTGCAATGATGAACCCTTTGGAGAATCAGCCGAGGATAGTTCAAATCTTTGCACACACAGAATGGCGAAAGCCTGGGAGGACGAGAGGAAGCTGGCCCACGAATGAGGGTCCTCACCAATGAAGGTCCTCAAGAATGAAGGCCTCCACGACTGAGCATCCCCGTCCGTGGGCCAACTTCCCTTCGTCCCCTGAGGTTTCGGAAGACCTGAATGTGGTGTATAGTGATGAGGAATGCTTTGCTGATAATGCAGGAGGCCCTCCAGCGTCGATAGTTTAAATCAAAGGCCGGATCTGAATTGCCTTTGAGTCTGCAGAACAGGTGTGTCACAGAGTTTTGGTCGGGATCCTGCTTCAGCAAACTTTCTTCTACTATTCGACGTCATCATTCAATAAGAAGCCGAGCCTGCAGTACCTAACTGATCACATGATGGTATGAGATAAGGCCTGGAGTTTAGAGTTGCAGACACCCGATTCGAGATTGGACAGTTGTTTAATGCTGCATTGACAGCGCCACAGGGGCCACCTACGGTCGATAGATATTCAACCCTTTCTCTATGCCTTCCGCGACATCAACACACCGCCGGTTCATTTGCACTTCGTCACCACCAAAATCGTCGGCCTTGACCCACCTATTTCAATATGAATACTCACGCTAAGTATGAAATCCACCTCTTTGCCCCAGATACCTCAAGAGTACTCCAAGGCTAGTAAGCCCACCATATGTTCGTTCATAGGCAAAAAAGTTAATGATACCTGCAGGACATTATGACGAGCAAGAGACAAAAGTAATGGACGATCTGGGAATCGAACCCAGGACCTACCGCATGCTAAGCGGTCATTATACCACTAAACCAATCGCCCATGGTATGATCTAGCCCGGACTTGAACCGGAGACCTTCAGTGTGGCAGACGGGAGAATGGATCTCTCGAACTGTTAGACTGACGTGATAACCAACTACACCACCAGACCTTGTTGAAGCAGCTGCCGGAATTTGCAAATATGCATGCAGCAGCAGAAAGTTGTGTGCGTGGGAGGTGTGATGGGAGTGTGGTGGAGATTTGTGAAGCGAAAGTAGATGCAGAGGGCGGGCCGAGATGCAGGGTGGCATCCAATGGTCGACTGCCGTTGATTTGGCGTGGACATGGGTCCATGAGTGGGAATGGGGACTGCAGGGGGATAATGGAACCGAGAAAACAACATTCGCGTCTTGTTGTAAGATGCTTTTCTGGAGCTTTGCTATCGCTATGAGTATCAAGGAACACGATAGTTAGGATCGCAAAGCTCGCCATGGCAACAAGCTAGTGATCCAATATTCTCAGGCAGATGCCATTCTCAAATCTTGAAGAACGTTGTCATGAGTGAGTGAATAACTGTCTAACGGCAACAAGAACAGGCCCTAGCTGTAGGCTCTGGCCAATGATCGCGTCCGAAAGAACCCAATCGCGACCTGACGAGCCCAGAGGCATCATCAACCGCGTCAGTCGCGACTCGAGAGTGGCAGAAAGGGATGCGAACAATAAGAATAAGGAACGCCGCCAAACACGCGAGACGGTCGCAGGCCTGGCCGAGAATTGTTTGGGACGACCGCGGCTGGGACGGGAACGATTGGCTGAACGCGCGGGTGCGGAGCGCGGGGCGGGCGGGGCCGGTAAAGGTGGGTCTAAAGGCGGGGGTGAGCTTCAGCCGCTAGTCTTAAATAGGAAGTGTGTAAACAATAGCTCCATCCGGGCATCAACAACATGCTCATCGATTATCAGGTATGAAAGGAAGGGAGTGGATTGGCATACGAGACACACGATACAGAGTTCAACGATACCTTGATCTTATTGAAGAGAGTGTTCATTCGTAATTATCCCCAAGTCTTGTTCTGGCACAGGAACATCGCGACTTTGCCTGCTTCCATGCGCATTCACCCCCTCCTCTAAACCCGTATTATCAGAGTACTCTGTGCTCAACCACCCGAGGACGTCCAGCTACTTCACCATGACCAACGACGACCTGCCCATCGCGTTACGGCGCACACGCCGGAGCATGCCCGCACCCGCTCATGAGCCTTCACCAGCTCCAGCACAATCCCAAACACCACGCAAAGCACCAAAACGCCGAGTCCGCTTCTCAGACCCAGGGCCATCAGGATCAACAACACCACGAACCACCCGCACCCTCTCAACAGGTCTCACACCAATGATCAACCGCACATCTCTATCCCGAGGAGGAGTAGCACCCACCCCATCATCATCATCCTCCTCACGCCGTCGTCACTCCATGCCAAACGCACCCTCCGGCGCAGCAACAGACCTGCCCCCAAGCGGCGAAGTTCACTTCCTCCCCCTCCGCCAAGTACTCTCAGGCCGCGTCCAGCGCCGCATTCGCCGCAACGGCCTCAGCGAGGAAATGAACACCATCACAGCCGAGAAGCGCGCCAGCGCAAAGCAAGCAAAGGAACAGCTTCAGACTCTCCGCGACCAACTGCGTCAAAAGGACGCGGAAATCTACGAGCTGCAGAATGCTACTATTATCCTCGACACAGAGCGTATCTGGGCTCTTGAGAAGGAGGTCGATGACCTCAGGAGCCAGCTGGCGGACAGGTCTTCGGCGTCAGCGAGGCAGAAGAGCTGCTTTGACTGGACGCTCGCGGCGCGGGACCCGTTCGCCGACGACTTTATGGAGACGGATACCGTCGAGGCGGAGTCGGTGTGCGGGGAGAGGGTGCAGTATGCCGATGAGACGGTGTTTGGGGAGGCGACGATGGCGGAGATGGAGTGTAGTACGCCCACCCGGGTGAGATCTTCGTTCCTGACCCCGCCGCTGACGAGTCCTGTTGCGGCTGGGCCTGCTACGCCTTCTTCGCTTCGGGGGAAGCAGAGAGTGGTGGTTTCAGCGCCGTCGGACACTGGTGTGCAAGCGAACCTCCCTGATCCTGAAAAGCAGCGGCTCGAAGAGGAGTTGGCTTCCTTAAGACAAGAGATGTCGAAGCTCACCGGCACGTTGGATTCGTACTCTGCTCTCACCGAGCGACTATCCCAGAAGCTTTCCGCCGTTCCGCCGGAAGACACAGCGTCGGATTACTCCATCGCTACAATCGAGACGCAAATCGCGAGCCTCCTACGCACGATTTCTGACCGCACCGCCGCGCTGCAGGACCTCAACGGATCCCTCTGCGCCCTAGGCTTCCCTGGCTCCGACGGCGCCGAGATCGTGACTTCCCTCTCCGCCGCGTTGCGTACCGCCCGCCTGGAGCTTGAGTACCTCACCCCAGGCGAAATAACCCTCCCCCTCTCCTCCCGCGGCGCAGAGGTTCTTGACCTTCTCCTCACGCGCCTACGCGACCTCGCGAAACGCGCAAAGGAGGATGAGGCGTCGATAGACGAGTACCACGAGCTAGAGCTCTCCCTCCGCCAACAACTGGGTGCGCGGGTCGCCGTGATGGGTGAACTCGAAAGCGAGCTCAAACGAGCGAGGGAGGGACTTAAAGAAAAGGAGGGCCGCGTGAGCGAGCTTGAAGTCAGCGTCGAGAGGCTCAAGGGCGCGGTGGCGGGGTACGTGCGTGACATCAGCGAGTTAGAAGGCGTCGTAGGCAAGATGGAAAGCGAGAACCGCGACGCCATGGCGACCAAGGACGCGCAAGTTGAGGTTGGGAGACGGGTTCTGCGCGCCAAGGAAGACGTCATAGCGAAGCTGGAGACGAAGCTCGCAGACGCCGTGGCGCAGGGCCGGTCGTTGCGGAAGAGGCTTACTGAGGCGGAGGAAGCGAGGACGAAGGAGGTTGCGGAGGTGACGAGGCGAGGTGGTGCGGCGCTGGCCGTAAGGGATGCGAGAGTGAGGGAGTTGAGGGAGGAGTTGGAGAGGGTGAATGCTGGGTTGAGGGCTGCGCATGAGGGGATCAAAGATTTGAGGGTTGAGAAGAGGGGGTTGGAGGGGGAGATGGTGAGAGAGAGGGAGGCGGCGAAGGGGGTTATTGAGGGGATGAGGGGAGAGCTGGAGAGGGTTGTTGGGATGAGCCGGGAGTTTCTGGGACCCGGGGCGGAGGATGAGGCCGGAGCGGATGGTGCGGGGCCGGATAATGGAACCATCGGCGGGTCCGAGTCCGGGGCGAAGAGGGGCCTGCTTGCGGGGGATTTGGCGCGGCGGTCATCGGGGAGAAAGAGGAGAAGGTATGACAGCGGGCTGGGATTCTTGGAAGAGGATGAGGTCGATGCATGAAGTTAGCTGTGCGAGCTATGGATTGAGGCATTGCATGCGTGTATGGCGCTTGAGAACCACTCACACAAGATTTAGAGGAGGGCGTTTTGGCGCATGTTCCACTCGTTTGCCGGTAGTCGCGGCGGTTTTCTTTTGTCGGTTGTAGATTTATCTTTGCTTTCGCCAGGTTTGGGTAGACAAACGGGCGGGGCGTTGGAATGCAACGGGATTGAAATTCATCTCTTAGCTCGACGCATGCGCATACACGTGAGCCACTTTCGCTGAACACAGCTTTAAGCTTGCTTTAGCCTGGCAACATTTCAAGCTGACTCGAATGGAATAATTGTTACTGAATGTTAAGGAGTGCCGTTACGCTTCTTTATCGACTTCAGGTCATATCACGTTGCTCAATTGAGGGCATATAAGGTAGTCATAGATGTATTATCGTCTACTAAGGTACTAGGCATCTCTTCATTATCACCTTGATTACCTTACTTCAGAAGATCTACTACTTCGATGAACGCTTTAAATACAGTTAAGAGTGACTGACGTGATTCAATATCTTTGCTATCCGCATTCATTCTCATGAACAGGCCGCATCCGCATCATTCCACAGTCAACTCCAAAAAACCCCCACCAACTGCCGCACCCACCGACAACAACATCGCATTATCACATCTTCACGAGAGGTAACACGAAAACGGCCGCATGCGTGCAACACCAGCCCGCAATCCGCCAACATGTCCTACACGAATATCAAAAAACAGGCCCTCCCAGCCCCTTTTTCTTTTCGCAATCCGTACCAGTTTCCATTTCTATCAAAAGATCTAATTTCCCGACAAAATTCCTGAATTCTTTCCACGTCTTCCTCACCAGCGTACCAAATCCATCCTCCTACCGATCGTCCAAACGCAAACCAACTCAATACCGCAGAAATGTTACCCCCCAAAGCAAAATTCGTCCGCGAATTCGAGCGCAACAACAGCCTCACACGCAAATCCACATCCACATCCACAACCCCATCCTCCAAAATCTTCACCCACAACCTAAACTACACCTTCGCGGCCCCCTCAGTCCCGGACATGACCTACTTCGCCCGCATCCTGCACTACCAACGCTACGGCCACGACGGCCTCGCCTGCTCCGGCGTGTGCTCGAGTAATTTCACGCTGCCCATGTACGAGAAGCAGGGGTACATGTGGCCTTACCAAGTACGATACACGGAGCGTCCCGGCTCGCGGGGCTCGCTGAAGAGTGATAAGTCCTTTGATGTCGCGGGATACCGGCGGGAGCTGGCGGCTGCGGGGGTGAGGAAGAGAAAGTGGAATACGTTTTGGGCTGTTATTCTTGCGTTGTTGATTATTTTCTTCGGGGCGGGTGTTTTGGCGTTTGTTTTATTGTCGATTCATTTGGGATGACTGAAGCTCCGCATTAGTTTTGCGACGCAAATATTTGGGTTTGAGGCGAGCATCTGTTATGTTTTTAGTTGAAGGTTCTCAAAAGTTTTACTTGGTGTATAGCAAGCGCTGCGTGTCTCTCAACGAACAGAAACTCCAATGAGTTCCCGGTCTATTAATTAGGGAGTTGGAGTTTCTGGCAGGCTTGCTTCATTGTATTAATCGATTGATTTTGCGTACGCTTGTTTTTGACATCTTTAGTGGCTCTATGTTTGACATCTTTCAAGCCCCTACGCCCTTGCTGACTAAAAGTTTGTCGATAGTGCCCCTCCACCCCGCTTTTCCAAACCATCACGGCCAAGACTTCGACATCGCTCTGCGAAGGGTTCTCAGTCTAAGTGCCTATAAAGCCCAATCATTCACTCACCTTACCTTGGATACATCAAAGCCAATCAAACCATAACATAAAACTTCAAAATGACGACCTCTGTCGGTGAAACCTCCCTTCAGACCCTCCTCTCAACCCTTACCACCGTCCTTCACCCGGAAACCTACGTCTTCGTCACCCTTCCTGCGGAAGCCCCACTACCGCCCCTCTCTGAGATTCAACTACTGTTTAGAGAGTCCGAAGGCGTCACCCTCATCACCACTCTCGATACCGCGACAGCCCATAAGTGGGATTATGCGTTCCCCTCAAAGATGATTACCCTCAACGTGCACTCAAGCCTCGAGGCTGTGGGATTCATGGCTGTTATTGCGACGAGGTTGGCCACTAAGGGGATGGGCGTAAACCCTGTGAGCGGGTATTATCATGATCACTTATTTGTCCCTGTCGGCAGGGAGGAGGAAGCTGTGGCAGAGTTGAAGGAGCTCGCATTGGAGTCTGGAAAGGAGATCTAGTAGCTACAAATCAAAATAATCGTTGTCGTGGTCGGCAAGAGGTCTATGCTTCAACGCGAACACGGGCAAGCAGCACACCCCAGCGATGTCTCTGAGCAGCTTATGTCTGAGAGAAACCTCAAATGAACGCTGCAGTTAATTGTATCGGGAATACGCCTGCGGCCCCTTCGTCGACAATTTAGACATCAAGGGTCTGCCACATTTTGGGGTACATACCTCAAGTCAAACGATGAACGAAGCTAAGGCTTCCAAGACAGGGGTCACAACAAGCTGAATGACAGGGTGCCAGCGCTTCAGTACGAAGTATCCTCGTTCAGCAGCTCCAGCTCTCGACACCATATTCCACTTTACCTGCGTGATCTCCTGCCGACAGTTGAAGAAACGTCTTGCAGTCTCTTGTATCGCTCCAAGGTGACCTTTACACTGGCTGACCCCACGCTGCGGGACGACGTGCCAAGGAAACAGAGATAGGCGGCAAGGCGGTATTGGTATTGGTCCAGGCTAGGCTGTCTGAGAGAAGCTTAGCTTGAACATGGGGTACTGCAGGTCTAACTCCAGAGGCGGACTATCAGCGTATCAATCCGCTCATTCTTGCCGCCGCCTTTCAGCTTGCCGCGATCATGCAGGGTTCAGAAAACAAGCGGGAAGATTAACCAAAGAGATGCAACCTAGCAAGTCAACTAAATCATATGATAACATTGATCAAGTGCACTGGCTCCCCCATAGCTCCCGAGCAGCCAGACTTAGCTTTGCTAATTCACTAGCTCACCACCTTCTTCTCTTGATCCCGACTTGGATCTCCTTCACTTCTGAGACCTTTCTCTTTGACATCTTATGACGATTAGCGAGTCTTCACTTTCCATACTGATCCCACATGGAGCGATCGGAGCCTAGGCTTCCAAAGTCTCGGACCAAGCAGTCTAAATCCAAACCTGCGCCATTTACAAACTTTTACACGCCT
This sequence comes from Colletotrichum paranaense, assembly GCF_030867605.1. Lineage (NCBI taxonomy): Eukaryota > Fungi > Ascomycota > Sordariomycetes > Glomerellales > Glomerellaceae > Colletotrichum > Colletotrichum paranaense. The sequence goes on along the minus strand of NW_026848981.1, from coordinate 429,872 downwards.
GAAAACTCAGATTTCTACGCCAAGTTTAAGTATCGACCTTTGGACAAGAAATATGAAGAAATTCGACTTCTCGATGTTGATCTCACTGGGGGCAACGAGCACCGCATGATCCATTCGATTTCTGTAGCCAAAGCCGGAAAATATTGCGCCATCTCGTATTACTCGGGCAACCCCAAGGACACAGTGCCGGTCTGGATCGAGGGCATAAAGATGAACATATTCTCCAATCTCGCCAAAGGAATCGAGAACGCTGCCAGCTTCTGGAAGAAAGGATCACCGAACCAGCCCCTGCGACTCTGGGTCGACCAGATTTGCATCAATCAGAGCAATTTACCAGAAAAGTCGCACCAAGTCAACTTTATGCGCGAGATCTACCGGAACGCTACACATGTATACGTGTCAATGCCAGTGAAAAAGAACCTTCGTCCCGTTTTCGAATGGCTGACGGGTCTTGCGGCGGCGAGGACGACGAAGGGGTACGAGCCATCATCAAACATGCTTTACGAGAACCCGCCACCAGAGCCAAACCTCTCAGGAAGATGGAGAGATAGGGTAAATCCAGAATGGCCAGCAGATTCCTGGGAAGACATTTACCGTGTGATCAATCATTCTTGGTGGAGCCGCTCGTGGGTTTATCAGGAATTCATTGTCGCCTCGGATGTCTTCTTCCTATTTTGTGACGAGGTATCCATGCCATGGAACCAGCTCCATCCTATCCTGTCTCTTTTCATGGAACTGGACACCGTCAACGCATGCAAGGAGTCGCTGCAAAAACGGTATCAGGCTGATGAAACCATGCATCGGTACAGAATCTTTGCCAGCATCAAGCCCATGAAAGACCATCTTCGCAACGTATTGAGGGCAGCCTGTGATTGCTGTCCTATCTGCTTCTATGATGATCGATTCTCTGGTAAACCCTGGAATGTGTTCCGCTGTCACGTCTCCTCATGCGTTTGCACAGCCCATGTACTAAAAGCTGCGGCGTACGCTGTACCTTGGACCCTCGGCTGTTGCTTTTTTCGCTACCCTTGCTGTCCCGGGTATGAGGCAAGGACGACGCAAAAGTTGAGAAGTAGAACAAGTTTAGTAGGAATGGATTACCATGTCCAGCGACTAAGGACAACGAACGCTAGTCGAGTACTCGTCAACAGGGTAATCGAGGGTAGAGAGCTTTGGGAAAGGCAAAAGCATCAGATCAACCTGTCTTATCTGCTTCAGCACGCACGAAACACCGAGACTTCACAGCCAAAAGACAAGTTCTATGCCTTTGTCGGACTGGCCAACCTCGAGAACGAGGTGCCAATCCGGTACGAGCCAAGTTACAGCATCCAGGCGGTGCTCATCGACGTAGCTCGTGCGATTGTGGTGCACGAGGACGCGGGCCTCGATATCTTGGCACAAGCAGGTACGGCGGCACACCGTCGAGACCTTCCCGAAGGCAAAGATTCACTCCCGTCATGGGTTCCAGACTGGGATAAGCAGGAGGATATCGAGAGGCAAAAGTTCATCGACGCCTTGGAGCTACCGTCCGCATGCAGCGCAGGCACAAGTCAGAGCTCCAAAGCCACTCTGGACTTTTTGGAAGACAGACACGGGAATGAGAGGAGAGTGCTCGTCGCTGCGGGAACCCAGGTTGATATTCTCGGAAGCGCCATCGACAGAGGCCATGACGGATTCCTACCTTGGAAGTCCTTTTCAAGCTCGGACGGCCAAAGAGTGATTACAACGACGAGTATTGCGCACTTTGGGGATGAGGTCTGGGTTCTTGACGGCATGAGCTGGCCGGTCGTTTTACGAAGAAGTTCGGCTGACAATTCCACTACGCTCCTTGCCATCGCTATGGTGCGTGAGAATGGTCAGCCTCATCAGCTCATGTTCGGAGACAAGAGCCTTTCACGAAAGGAGGATAGAGTGGTCATAGCCTGAGGACTAAGAATCATTTTGGTTGGAAGTGAGCTACCTGGTTGTATGTGTGGACAGGTTGGAATATACAGAAACTCTAATACGACTTCATGTTCAATGGGCCTGTTTCCATCCCATAAAGATTATTCGAAAGTTGAGCCTTAATTTTCCAGCTGCGACTGCGCATCGTTCTCTATTTGCAGGACGCTACCACGTCACTCAGTTGCGGCCATACCATCCACCATCCTAAGCTTTTGCGACCTAGCTTCATCAAGTGGTGTCATTCTAGAACGGGAAGTCCTCGATGACAGGGTCCAAGTAAGGATCTGGGCCAAAAGATGCCGGGTCAAAGGTAGCCCATTCAAACAGGTCCTGCTCAGATTGTGCAGCCGAAAATGTGTTTTTCGGTGGATATACATCAGATTGACACTTTGAAAGTGTAGTATCAGAAGATTTTGGACCATCATAGGCCGCAGTACTGAAGACATCTCCGTTGTAGGGTTGTGTCTGAACATTGGGAGTTAAGTTCGGGGAATGAAATCTCTCGAGAAGCGTGTTTTCCACCGATTCAGTCTTCTTCGACTCTTCATTGCTGTCGAAGAGCATAGAAAATTCGTACTGTCGAGAAAGAGAAGCCTGGGCTTCCCTAACAATTCCCACAAGTTGGCTCGTCATTTCGTCTCCCAAAAATCCCATTTTGTCGAGTTCGCGTCGAACAGCCTGAGGAAGTTCTCTATCCAAGAACTCAGAGTATCTTTCAACTGCCGGATCTTTCCGTTTTGCATGACTCTCCGGTTCTTCATGGTCTGCGTCATGTCAGTTACAGTGACGGATAAATCAAATTGAGACGACTCACAAGGACTAGATATTTCCCGGGCGCCTGGAAATAGTGTCGAGTACATTTCTCTCCACTTTTCAGCTTCATTCGTCTTCATGGACCTTTGCTGTAGCCGTTGTTTCTGATTCTTATTGAGCCATTCGATCTCAGGAGACTCTTCTCTGATGACGCAAATATTCTTTGCTTTCAAATGTTCAACTTGATCCATTATCGAATCGAATGGTTCCCGGCATCGAGGGCAGGTTAAGAGAGGCGCCGCATGACACCTGTAAATGTGCTCCCTTGATGAAGGATTAGCGTGATTTGACACTTGCGATTGGACCTACACGCGCTTACTTCAAATGATTCACCGTGGGCCATACAGACTCAGAGCAGCTCCGCCATTTTGACGAGCAGAAAGTCTGGGGAAACCTTGTATAGTAGGGACATGGAAGTTTAGGTTCCTCCTTAGGTAAGCCTCTACCTACGTTCCTTTCGTTGAGCGACAAATTGAATCTTTTGTTGAATCTGGGTGCATTCAACTGCGCTGAAATGTGTTCGGGTTGGGGTTGTGCGATGACTTCTTCGTCCATGAATGGCGAAGATGGAGTGGGTAAGTAAGGAAATATCATTTTCCATAGTTCAAACCATTGCTCTTCTTTAGATGAACCTCTTTTGGCTCTCCAAGAAAGAAGTACTCGTTCCTGGGCTGAATCAATTCCTTCAAGTTCAGGTCTTGGCGAGCCATCGGGCATGCATGGCGTTTGGCTCTTGTGAACTGTTAAAAGATCGATGCTGTCGAAGATTTCCCAACAGTACGTACAGTGAGGTGGCTGTACGTGACGTCGAAGTATATGCTGCTTGACGTATCTGGTCTCCGAGAGTGTAGCACTGTAACACGACCGATGCTTGCTCGGATCCAGTTTCCAGAAAGGACAGGCAAATTGAAGTTTCGTGCTCTCAAACTTTGCTCTCTTTTTCGTGGAGGCTCTGGGTTCTTCATCATCGTCGTCAGAGCCGTCTTCGTTGCAGGTTGATCTCTTGCTTAGTCTTGCTTTGCGGACAGATGGCCTTGCCCTCATGGATGGAGAAAGCCCTGAAGCTTGGCTGCTTGAAGTAACGGCTGATGTCTCTGGGCTTGTTGAGACATGGCCTACGATGCGTGTCTTCTTGAGAGAAGAAATGCCAGAGTCTGCGAGACAGGATAGCCTGGGGCACTGCAATCGGAGGGATCTGCGGAACTGTTAACACCTTGTTCACCATCTGTCAGAAAATGGGAGTCACCTGAGAAACGCCGTGAGGGCAGAAAGGCGCGCCGATAAGTCACATGACTCAATCCACGTGCTTTGCTCAACTTTGCCCAACGGAGAGGTGGAAAGTGTATCCAGTGCCATTTGGCTGTTGTACTGGGGGTTAGCGAGCTGATCGCGCCGATACAATGTGCGTTGAAGGTTGACTCTGCGGTCTTCACTAGGCTGTCGTCCTTGATCTATGGCCCTATCAATCATCATGCCGGCTAGGAATGGGATAGCCATGTTTGACCAGGTGCAGAACAGAGCCGTGATGAAGGGGCTAGACTAGTAGCTGTTAAGAGTGGCGCCAGCAGCTTTGAGCCGAGAGAGCTTGCTTTGGTGACCGGCAAAGCAATGCCTTAGGTTCGAGTATCCATGAGGAAGCGGAATCAGCCTCGGGTAGCACTTTCTTGAGACTTGGAGAAGAGGGTAGGCGAGAAATTACGTAGAGCACATCAATGATGGGCTATTAGACGAGGCCTCTGATTGACTATGAGAAACCTAGCACACTCACGGATGACGAAGAAAGAGGGGAAGTCAAAGTATTAGGAAAACTGGGCTACCCGAAAGAGATCGGGGAGCGGTAAGCCGCGGGTTGGGTTGTAGTGTGGCGTATATCGAGGGAATATCACTGGGCGAAGTGTCGTCAGCCTCGGCCAATCACAAGATGATGTCTTTTCCCACCGTATGCATGGCTTGCAGTCTGACACTCAATATACATGGAGAGAACCAAGTAATCCTTTGGACTAAGACATGTTAATGCTGCACATCGTAAACCGGTGAGTGGCAGGGTAATAAGACGCCCCTACCCCCTTGATCGATTCGTCCACCGAGTCCATCCAGACACAGTATCGTGTAACAAGTCCAAGCTCGGTTGAGTAGCCCCTCGTCTCTTTAGCTTAGACATCTCGGAATTGTGCAGGGTGGCGCAGGCTGGTGGCCTCTCTGAGAAGCGATTGGGGATGATGGCGGGTTGAGGACTTATTGTGCTGCCATGCCAATCGCCAAACTGGACCAACAATGCCGTCGGCTGTGATGCCGGGCCAATTGTTGAGCTGAAAAAGGGGCATAGTTGGTGACGAGGGCACAGCGAATCCATAAGCGGTGGAACCAGGGGGCATCGGATAGGAGAGAGACACCGATGACCTGCACCAGCCCGGAATTCGAAAGAGGAGGGGGCCCAGACGAATGTCGTCGATCGAGTTGAAGTGCTGCCCGAGAATTTGGGGGTCTCTTGGACTCCCCTCCTCGCAAGTTTGATATATGTTGCTTCGTCGCTCCCTCTTTCTCGCACTCCGTGTTCCTCACTGACAATATTCCATCCATCGCCAATGATCCCTCGAACGACAGATCTTTGACTCGTTTGGGACGTGATTGCAACGTTTTCAAATCGTGAAGAATCAAAGCCTTAGGTTAGTGTTGTGTCCTCGTTCCTTTCTTGTCAGACATTATCGACGTCCCATGTTTTGGGCCGAAGCTGGAAGATGCCGAGTGGTGCAGACAAAGCGGGCTAAAGCTGTGATGATGGACCAAGTCCCATATACGGACGAGGTTATCATGCGGAACACGAGCCAGAACGGTGTTCCAACTCAACAAGCATCGCTGGATGATAGAGATGCCACAGTACTTCGATCAAGCTCTGGAGATTACGGCATGACGTAGAAGTGATGAAGCTGATGATGATACACTAGTAACATCCACAATCATCGACTTCAACGGCTCGGTTCCCAATAACTGCATAAATAAAAGCTTTAGCAGAATACCCATGCCCGCCTTCTTGAGAGGCGCCGGCGCCAACTTGGACGCATGCCGTAGAGGATTGCGAAGAAACCCTAATCGACTGTACCGTCGCGTCTTTGGACGAGATGGTTCTCCTCAGCGGGATGAGGATGTTCAGCAGAGAGGTCGCGTCGCCAACCCACTCGTCGTCCTCGTCGTGGAAATTCTCGCGACCGACTTCTCCGTATGTAAAGCCACGGCTGCCCAACTCGCTTTCGGCTTTGTGTACGGCGTTTCAATAAGCACCCTCCATCTGCCTATGGATTGTCGAACTCGCTTGAGAACGGTCCTCACACTAGCGGGCGTGGTGCCCGCGGCAGTATACCTGTTCCCTGGCGACCCGACGCTGCACGTTGTACCTATGATCATTGTCTCCGCTGCGGCGGGGACTCAGATGCAATACTGTCTTCATGTTCGGAATCGCCAGAGGACCTTCGATTCGGTCCTGCGACCTCAGAGCTCGGTGGAATGTATCTTGGTGGCTTGGTTGATTGCCGTTGGAGGCAACGCTAAACGAGTCAGCCACTTTATCCAAGCCGGTGCGGTGCTTTTCTTCGATGTCCTCTCTTCGTCGATCGCCACCAGGTCTTTGACGACATTCTTTCTTCGAGTGGTCTTGGTGACATTGGCGTTGGCATCCTTGGTACAGGTAGGTTTACCACGCCAGGCTGAGACGCACATGGCTGACCGATGTCTAAGCAATTTGTGCCTGCCTCTACACCCAAGAATCTGGGGCGCCGAGGTGAGGTTGCAGGTTCTTCTCAAGGGCAGGAAGGTATGTAGCTACTCGTCACCACCTTATGTGCGTTCTTATTCCGGGTATTCTGATCGTTGAATTAGGTTGGCCCAGGGCTGAAGTCCTGGCGGTGATCGGCTTTTTTGTGACCCCGGGCATAGCCATGTTCTACAAGGATGTTAGAGAAGTGATAGTCCCTAGAGCGTACCGCTGGGTAGTTGGTAGACAGAGGGTACAGGAGGACGAGGAGAACTCTGGGGCAAATGGCTTTCTTCCTCTTGAGAACAATGAGCTTCCGGTGTGGGTCAATGTTGAAGAAGAGCTCCGTGCTGGGGTTGAGCAGTGGAAGGACTGAGGTTTGTGTTGTCGATTGCGCCGTAACTACTGTATCAACGGCCGCGGCCGAAATTCGATAAGGGGTCAAGGATCTTTGCGAAGGTTTGGTCTCGGTGTTACTGGAAGGGTTTCTTATGGGTCAGGCGTTTTATGGCAAAGAGAGTATAAACACACATTAATGGACGAGGCATAGAATAAAAACAGAAATTAAAATGGGCATTGAGAAAATGATATAGAGCGAGGTTGATTCGTGTAAGCCAGTGCAGGGCTTGTTCTATCGATGAATTGTGAGTGTGTGCTGGAAAAGATGAAGGATGAGAAAGATGTCAGGAAGCAGGCAGGGAGTTAGAAAGGGTCGGCAACAAATAACATTGAGTCCACACATATCTCGCAATCCGTCATGCCACGCATAGCCAGGCATCAAGACATCATCTTGAAGCACCTCCTCGAAGTAGATAGGCCAAATGTAGAGAGATCAGAGTGCGCGAAGCGCACAGTTGTGCGTTGAAAGCTGCGCGTGCAGAATGCGCACAGTTGTGCGTTGAGAGCTGCGCGCGCAGAATGCGCACAGTTGTGCGGTTGCTGTGCGCTAAAGGCGCTTCACCTTTGTGGATAGAGAGAACCCTGAGGGAGTAATTAGTGTCTTAGTTAAGGCAATCTAAATGCCGGTTGCTAGGATCAGTAGGACGATCTGGCACCACACCACCCCTTCGTGCAACTTGCCAACTGTGAAAAGCATTATGCGACGCGCGCTGTCTGCTATCTGGTACAGAGGGCACTGAAACCAGTGAAATCCTGTAGTTACCGTCAATCTCCAAAGGTAGCCAGAGGTTCTCCCCTCGCTCAAATGCCAACCTTAGTACCTTTGGAAGCCACGGAAATGGTGAGGCATGAAAAGGCACTACAGCACTGATGCAAACGGATATGGTGTGAAAGCCATGTGAGAGCTCCAGGGTGCCCCCAAATTAAGCTGGGACGGACCCCCGGAGCATCCCGACGGGTGAAGCCGCGTTCGGTTACTCCCGAAGCCGGAAGAACGTTTAGCGGCGAGAGGCGGACCGGAGCCGAAATGTGGGACAATGCCGGCCAGAACCCGGCAATGACCATCTCCTTTGGCTTTGAATCTTTTGCTGCTACTTTGTATACTAAAGACGAAGCTTGATCTAACATTTGTACTTGAGAACAGGCCTAGCCTTGGTGATCAATCTATCGTGAGCGACTTCCATGTTTCGCACTGCGAGATCGCGTTACTAACGCTGGACGCGTAAAGACAAATGTGGTTGCTATGATCTGTGATATTAATAACAGTGCTTTTCGATCATCTACACCAAACGTGGCTTTTCTATAGCTTTCCTTTATGAAATTCCTCGCAAAGCATTCTGCGTCATCTGAGCAGCAGAGACCTCATGGATAAAGTGCTTCTTCGACCCCAAGTGCTGCAACACAGAGCCATGGTACGTATACAGGCCACCCAGCAGCCGTATTGACGAAATACGCGTGTCATCTCTCGCGGGAACCCTCGCTGTAGCCCCCCAAGCTGTCATGATATCATAATCAACCACAGCATCGTCCTGAGTACTTGTCCAAGTAATCTCAGAAAGCCCACTGTCGACCTTGTAGCGAAAATTATCAACCTGCCCGAACCGGCCATTTCAAATCTCCATGAACTCAAGCTTCGGTATCCGGCGAGCCGCCAACGCAGCCAAGAAAAGCAGCGTCTTGGTCTTTGTCCGCCTGTCAATGGCTTCATCGCTGTCGCCGCCGTCGTCAAGAAAAATCTCGGCAGTCAGAGTGAGCGTCTTAAGTTTCGGGAAATTAGGTGCGTTGTTCAGGAAATCATCGGCATCGACGATGAAGCAGAGCGCCAAGTGTCCCACAAGAAGACAACCTTGCACCACGGAGCTCACTAATTCTTTTACTCTGACCCCTCTATGGAAAACGCGCGCAAAGTAGGGTGTGCTCGACGCTTCGTGTAAAATTGCAAACCTCTTCAGCGAATGTGGAATGGTACATGTCACTGAGAACTAGATGTTCATAAACCATTAGTCATTCCCCAAAATAAAGAAGAGTATCAGAGGTGGCATTCTTGAGGAAGGTATCCGACCTTGAAGTCAGCGTCTCTGTGCTACAACGCTGCGAAGCCGCCACCTCTCGAAATGATCCACCTTCAAGCGAGGAAGACTCTTGATGATTTGGTCCAACGAATCCGGGTACAGGTTGCGTATGTTTTCTCTCCTCATAAGAAACCTAATGACGATTTGTACGGGCAGTAACCGTACACGGGTAAGCTTGACATCGTACGAATAAAGGGCCATGATAACTTCGGAATGCATCGAGGTACTTTGACCTTGACACAAGTGGGCAATCCAGAGTAGGCTCGTGTAACTGAAAGGTTCAACCTCATCATACGACGCAAGAGATTCGGTCTCAAGATACTTCGAATAGTCATCGACGTCGCCCTTTGGCGTATAATTGTTGCATTTGATGAGCCCCGCCAGCGTATGAGAACTGATCTCGAGCGCCAACCCTTCTCCGGCCTGATCAACTTCCCATGACGCCAAGGTATTCCATAGATACAGCGCAGCTGTAGCAAATGGGCTCCATGATTGATTCCACGGTAAAGCCGGGCCATCCTCTTCGAGCTGAGGCTCCTCAAGGCGAAGCCAGATGTGCCGGACATAGCCGCGCCTCCTGGGGCTTTGTATGTGCTCCCTGAATGGAATGAGGTCTTGCAGCCGCAGAATGAAGTTCTTGTATATTAGACTCTCGAAGTAATCTTGCTAATCTTTGGGTACGCTGGCGTAGCCTGCTATGCCGCGACTGGGCGAGATCGGTGAGCCGTGGGCATTTGCGACATGCTTTAAGATCTGAAGATGCAACTCTCGCGTTAAAGACGCCCGACATGGCTTCGCGCCATTCATGTTTACCTTCCGTTTTGGGATAGGGCCCAGTGAGAGAGTGAGATGCTGTGTTTGGAACGGAATTGCTGGATGGGGAGAAGTTGGTAATGTTGCGAGTCCGCACTGTAGCCGCCGCAAGCCTGTGGGGCATCCCCGGCCTTGGCTATGCATGTTCGGTCGTAACATGCTGTTAGCATCCATCGACTCGTAGTAATTACTTACCAGTTCTTACCTACTTTGGAGTTAAAGCGACAATCGCAGCGCCTAGACCGCTAATCGTCGGCTGACATTGATTTTTACCTGCCAGCCGACGCAAGGAATAATTGTCAGGGATCCATTTCGAATCGCCTGTATGGCGAAAGCGAATACGATACGGGATAACGAACACGAAATACGAGGTATAGTTTAGCGAAGTGGATTCAAGTGGCTGATATCCTACAAGACGAGGGACTTGCATGGGTATTATTCTTGGGGTCTAGGGTTGGGAGTTAGACCATAGTATTGTTCAGGGTTGGAACACCGCGCGCGGCGTCTATAGCGCGCGGAAAACTATTCGGAAGCCTAACAATATATACATAAATTTTGCACCAACGCTTTCATAGCCAAGCTACCCGTATGTTACCCAGATATGTCTTTGCTAATGTGGATATAACTGGCGTTCTAGTCCTAGGGCTCGCTATTTTGTACATACAAGCCGAGTGTAGAGGTAGACCCATGTTCAGCGATGCACGCTGCTAATGTGTCGAGAATCCCAATCGTTATAATTCATAGGAGACATAGCCATGGAATTCCTTGGCAAAGTTCAAAGTGTTCTAAATACTGCGTTAGATGTTTCGAGGCTTTGCCGGTAACTTCGGGATTGTCTCTACAGTTGAGTACCTAGATAAGCAACGTTGATTTCCCGCTTTTAGCATTCATTATCACTTATCGACATTAGAGTCTCATTTGGATTTCCCTCATCATGAAGGCAAAACTTCCTTGCTTCGTTACTTACCTATCGGTACTTGTTTTTGGTGCTGTCTCCTCGACTGTGGCCCCAATAGGATGCCGGAAGCTGAGTACAGATCACGACTGGCCTGCTCCCGAGGTTTGGGAAGCCGCCATTCCAGGCGTCATCCAGCAGAATGGTAGTGACGCCCATGGCAGGCTTCCTGATTACCGTGTGCGAGCTGTGAACGCATCTGTTGTCCAGGCAGCAGTACAATTCGCTTCGAAGCATAACATTCGCCTTTCGGTCATCACCACCGGTCACGATCAGTTAGGCCGGAGCGATGCTGGATCTGGCCTTATTATTGACTTATCCCTCATGAACAAGGTCAACGTTCTCGACTCGTTTACTCCAACTATGGATGGTGCTGCCAGTCCTGAGTACTCTATCGACGCGCCGAATGTGATCAATCCCCAGCAGGGCGTGCAAGCTGCTGTCACATTTCAGCCTGGTGTTACCGGACTGGCTCTCAACTACGCAGTATCTCCCTCAGGACTCTTCACAGTCAGTGGTGCAGCCGGTAAGAAAGTTTCCCGTGGACAATGTTTTCTTGAGAACTAAGGCAATTGCAGCTGGGGTGGCTGTCTCCGGAGGATGGGGACAGAACGGCGGCTACGGCCCATTAACTGCGCAGTATGGTCTCGGGGTTGACCAGTGGCTTGAAGCAAAGATTGTGACTCCAGATGGGGAGCTCAGGATCGCAAACAGAGTGTGTAATCAAGACCTTTTCTGGGCCATTCGTGGAGGTGGCGGAGGGACCTTTGGTGTAGTTGTCGAAGCCACCTGGAAGGCACACGCTGATATTCCCATGACTGGGTACAATTGGTACATCAACTCGACGATCACAGGTTCGGATGTGTTCGACTCGAAGACCGGAAGTACGCCAGTCAGCGACGCCATGCAATATCTATTCGGAGAGTTGCCCAGACTACAAGAAAAGGGCATCAGCGCTTTTATTTACGTCGATGTTAGCTCCGTCAGGTGCTACGCCGTCCATCCCGGGAATGCCTCCGGAATCGCCAACGCTAATGCCGTCTGGGGACCAATCCTTTCCAAAATGCAATCATATCCCGACATGACGCCATTTCAAACTAAGCCTTACAACTTCGACAACTATAGGAACTTCTTCGATACGACATACGGACCTCTCATTCTCGAAACGGGTCCGAAACCCCAGCCAAGAAATCACGGAATATACCCATACGACAGCCGCCTCCTAGCCCCTGAGCATCTTCGAGATCCAAACATCATAAACGCGTTGAAGGGGGGCCTTGGGACTTATGGAGTACTCATGACTGCACCGGGTTCATCGCAAGGCTCTGGCGAAGACACCTCGGCGAATCCGGGGTGGAGGAGAGCGGTGGTTCACCTCGTTGATGGACCAAGCGCCAGCGGACTGCGAACCCTTGCTCCAGACATGGGTGCCTACATCAACGAGGTATGCTAAGTCCGACAACGGAGTGACTGTAACTAACTTTACTTGTGCAGGCAAGCGTCGCGGAGAAGAATTGGACCCAATCCTTTTGGGGTGTCAACTACGCCAGGCTGTCAATGATCAAGTCGAAATATGATCCGAACATGGTGTTCTGGCAAACTCCTGGGATAAATGCTCACTACATGCAGTCTATCGATGGACGAGCATGCTTAGTTCTCCCCCCACCTTTGACGCCATCTGAAGTTGCCCCTCCGAGTGATCGAGTTGTTCCTGCAGATCCCGTAGCAGACGCGCAGTTCCTCTTTGGCTCGTTGGAGTTGATTGGTGTCAACTACCCGGCTCCAGGTACCCAAATTGGCTTGCAGCCTGAGTCATCCTAATTTGACGTCGAAGACAGGCAGGCCATTCGGCCAATGATTGGGTCCTGAAAGAGGGACATGTGGTAAGCTTCTCGCCGCCAGAGGTTACTCGCTTCGTTTCGTAAAGTTCGGTGTTTGGGTAGAGGCGGATTGGAGACAGTAGTTGATGGTCAATGAGGATTGAGTAAGTAGGATTTTAGAGCAGCAACTCGTTCTTCTTCCTGTATCGTCCAAGTTTAAAGTGGCGTGAAAATCCAAAACTCGCCGTTCGCTATCGAGTTAATGTACTGATAAAGGCTTCATAGCGACTAGATGCCTATTCCATGCTACCTAAGCATAACATTGCTTCCTAGCCGTCCCACCAGGGTGCTTCGAGGCACCCGTTGCCACATCCCTCCTCCCGAGCTGCTGGATGAACACTGTGCCGAGACTGAAACCTCTTGGGCATCGGATCATGATATTCCGCAGACGCGACTGTGTTCAGTCGCGAGGCACATCATCTCCCGCTTGGTTGAGTCATCTGTGCCCCAGAAGTTATGGGAGGGAACGTGTTAGCTCAGCAAATCTACAACAGCAACGAGAAGGAACACTTCAAGCACGGAGGTGAACTTCTCTAGTGCACGAATACATAGACGACAATCTTACCGATCTCGCTTCGCACTGTTATGCATGTCATAGAACACTCACCTAGCTTTGTATGTCTGAGTTCTGGAGAAATAAGACAATGACCTGGCTGCATAGCCCGGGCTCTGGAGTTGACGAAACCTATGGCCTTAGATAACGGCAGACTGCCAATGTAGTAGAGTATCGCTATACACAGAGCCACCTCCAGACGGGATGAACAGTAGTGACATAATACGTATCCGTATTACAACTGATCAGATACACCCTTGCTCTTTATGTATGTACTATTGAGCTTTAAAATAAGTGTCAACTACCTATTTACAGAGAATGTATTAAGCTCCAGAACATTTTCGAAGAAGACGGAACCACACTTGACAAGCCCGAGCTTTTCATGAATACTGATTTGCTCGAAGCTCATAGCCTAGAAAGCAGCTTCGCTCCAGAACAGCTACTCATGGGTTCAAAGTATAAGTGATGTTGTTCCCAGGAACCCTCGGGTAAAACTCAAAAGTAAACGTTGTCGCCTTCCCAGCGGAAATAACAGCCTGAACCGTAGCAGACGGTAGGATGATGTTGCCGCCGTCAAAGTTCCACTGCCCGTTGAAAGTCTATTTTCAATGTCAGTACGTGCTCTTCTATAGCCCGACCCAAAGGAACCATGGTTTTCAGGATCCGTTTGGAAAGGATGACTTACGATATGAGCCTGCTGCAACGGTCCAAGATACTGCGTCCAGTCATCAAATAAGTAAACCCCATCACTCCGCAAAGCCTTAACAGCAGCAACCGTCTTGAGTCCCTTATAGGTGACGGGGATCTTCAAGTCGGCTCCCGCAACGGCCGTGGAGCTCGTCGCACTCGCCACCGGGACATCCCACTGCACAATTTCGACCTGCGACTTCGCTCCCGCGGAGAACGTCAAGGTCAGGTTAGCCTTGCTCCCCGGCGCAGCAGTGGCACTCAAATACTTTGACAAAAAGGCGGCCTTGAAGGTTATTGAGGATGCCGATGCGGTGTAATCCGTATTCGCAGCTAACGTGGTTCCAGTGTTGGTCTTCACCGATTGCAACGTGTTGCCGTTGAACAACCAGGGGAGAGTCTGATCCGCCGGCGCAGTGCCAACCTTGTTCCAGATGTATGCGGATGATGACTGCGTCGTGGCTGATGCATCTGTAGTGCTATCCGGCAAGGAATTCTTCACCCCCTTGACGGCGGTATTCAGAATGGCGAGCGAAGTCGGGTCTCGCCAGGCATGGGCACTGCGATCAAGGTGATCCAACCCATTATCCCAAATCACAACAGCAGTATTCAACTCCGCCGCCGTCCTCACAAACTGATCCGTCCACTTCCACCTTGCAGCAGGCTCAGTATTCAGCGGACTCGCGTCAAACTCCCCAATCACCAGCGGCACATCCGAGAAATTCCCCCTCACAATCGTCATCTCGTTTCTCATGGCAGCCTTATCCGCGTCCGAGCCCCAAATCGTCTTGCCCCACGCGGAGAAGATGAAGTCGTACGGGCTGTAGACGTGGTAATGCAGCACCCATGGGTTCTTGATGCTCGCGGGCGCCTTGAACCACTGCGTCGTCTTGGTGGCGTCCATGCCGCCGCCGACGAGGTTGACGACGCGGCGCGTGTTGAAGCCGCCGCTGTCGGCGAGGGCTTTGAGGAAGAGGTCGTTGAGGGTGTTTATGCGGGCGCCGTGGTCGGCTGTTGTGGCGGGGGGTTCGTTTATGGATTCGAAGGAGACGAGGTTGGGCTTGCAGGCGAGCTTGCGGCCGATTTGGAGCCAGAGATTGTAGAATTTGTCATTTAGGGTTTGAATGTCTGCATCTGAGGTCGCTTTTGTCACGTCGGCCCAATTCCAGGAGTCTATTCATGGCGTGGCGCGTCAGTTTGTTGATAGATGGATGGGACTGGGTGTTCTTACCGTGATGGACGTTTGTGAGAACGTAAAAGCCTCGGGCAGTGGCCATGTCAACTACATCCGAAACACGTTGCAACCATGCCGCGTCAACGGTGTAGTTGGGCGCTGCGCTGGTGAAGTGATCATTGTAGGTGACTGCCGTACCGTCAATATCGATGGTGACACATATTAGATATGGATATAGACTCACCCGGGATACGAACGCTCTTGAAACCGGCAGCCTTAACATCATCGAACGTCTTTTCGACAACAGGTGGGTTGTTCCAAGATCCCTCGTTAGGGAGAGCATCAAGAGTGTTGCCCAGGTTCCACCCCGGGGTCATAGCCTTGACATAATCCGCCCCAGAGATGTCGCTAAAAGAACCAGAACAAGCCGTGGGCGCTGCGCTGGCAGACGAAGATCTAACAGAGCTTGTTAACTGAGATGAGCTTGTCGCGCGTGAAGTTGTAGTTGTTCCAGCAGGGGGCTTCGAAGTTGACGTAAGAAGAGTGGTTGGCGAGGAGCCAGATCCCTCGAGACACTGTGAGTACCCTGGCACTGGAATTAGATGTTGTTCATGAGGGACCTGAGCAGAGACTTACACTCGTTTGCCTTTTCACAGTGCCATCCGGCTGTACATGTCGTCGGTCCCGTCCAGCCGCTACCACCGCATTGGCCGTACGGCGTTTGTTGGGCGGAGGTTGTCTGGGCCAGTGCCACTAGCACGGCGAGGCTGATGTCTGATCTCATCGCGAGAGATGAAGATATGGGGTTGTCACGCTCACAGAATCTCGAAAAAATCCACCCTCAGGATTGTCTCGAGGGAGCCTGGCTGGTTTTACATGAAATGCTGAAGCACTTGCCTCCCGTTCGCATTCAAACATACAAGAAAACCACTCATCATCACGGACCGAAATTGACTTACAAGGCCAGGCCAACTGCCAAAACACGCATCACTGCGCTTGGTGGAAAATCCCACGCGATCATGATCGCGATCTTAACGAATGGAATGAGCTGAAAGCTGCAATGGTGGCGGCGAAGAGAGCGGAAGTTGCTCCGAAACAAGAAGATGGAAGGTACGTGAGATGCAGAAAGGGCCCGTTTTCAGGATATGGGAGAAGGCCATTCTCTTTTGAGGGCGGAGTGTCGCTCTCAGAGTGCCCGAAGAGGAAATATCACGACACCAAGGAGGGTTGTATCACGTAGACTACCGCTGGCCGAAAGAGGCAACTTTGCTTGCTTGCCTCCGTTCTCCGACTTACCCCTCAATCAGAGGCCAGGGCCAGGGCTACGCAGATGGCAGTCGCCGGTCGGAGTCAATTTACGCTTGTTTCGAAGCGGGCGGGTATTGAGATGCTTAATTGGTTTGACGTGTTCAACCCTTGACCGTTGTCGCCTACTTACTTGATTCACAATATGGGGTCGGAGAGATTGAAGGGGCCCCGGATCTGGAAAGCTTGTTTCCTTTCTTCGGATCATCATGCTATTCGCTACTACGTATCTCCAAAAGGCAATGATTCGCCTAGGAGGGGAGGGGATATCTGCGAGCTGCTCGGTTTCTTCCGAGTCATGGAGTGCAGTTCGTTACCATTAGACGAATGCTCTCTGCAGCTCATGTTTCGTACATGGCTCCCGGCACGCTGATCGACCCGACTTGCCGGCCCCGCACCGAAAGCGCCGAGCCGTTGTGATCTGAGCACACAGCGGGCAGCTGTTCTCCTACCCTTTCTTCGGCCCTCATGAGCTGGCGCGATGAACACCTTATAGTCTGCCAACCTCAAGCCATCATGTTGACCCACGTCTTTGGGTAGAATCTGACGGCGCCTCGCGGGCTCGGCGTGATGCTCTCCCAGTAATCCCAAGAGATGGGTGTCCCAATATCGCTGGCAATCCTAAGGCCAGTGTATCGTAATAGGTGGTTGTTGAGTAGAGTTCCGGGCCGCTTCTATGGCCCAATTAATGAAACGCATAGGCATCGCTGTATCCTTCGCTTCGGAGACTTCGTCTGGTAGCTTTTTGATAATGTGATGCCGGCACTAATTTGGCCTGCACGCGGACGCCAAACCAGACTAGATTACAGTATGCACTTCTGTCTCGGAAGATATTTCCAACTCGCGGCAGTGTATGTTCTGAAATGGATTCATTCATCGCTTCGGCGGTCCCGGCGGGGGCGGATTCGTCGTTCCCCGGAACTGATTTTTCAGCTCCTCGATAAAATATTGCAAAAAGCCTCGGTCTTCAGGATTCGCTATAACTCAGCACGTCAGCTACCCTCTCTTCAACCAAGTCCCAGCGTGACTCTCAAGTTCGAACGTACCAGTCGCCTGTCCTTGGCGCAGCGGCTCATGCGGCATAGGCCCATTCCGCTTCTCGTCGACGTATCGGTGGATTCGACCGACGCCGCGGTGGAAGCCAGGACTTCGAAGGATCTGTAGATTGACATTCGAGGTTAGCTTGCTGCGTAGGGCGGGGAGGATGGAGGGCGTCGCATACTTGGCGGATAATCACATCCTCGAAGGCCACGAGGGCGCGGATTAGCAAGTTCAAAGGCGGAGCCATATTCAAAGCGATATTCAATACGAGAGGCTCATAGATCAGGTTGCGAGAAGGACTCGCTCTTTGTGCGACAGATGGCCGATTGATAATCCTCGTGGAGCTTTGAAGCTTTCCCGGTGGTCAGCAAAGGGTGGCGACCGGACCATCGGTAAAATAAAGTGGAGATCGTTGAAGATTAGTCATCGACATGGAAGCATCATGCATTTGGCCGCTCATTGGTCGAAGCGCGTCTGCGTATTCCTGCTAGAGTACGTACCTTCATGGGAATATTCATAATATTTTCGCAAACCTCCCGCCGCGAGCATACTCAAGCACCAGAATTGCGAGAAAAGGCATCAACAGCGTCTGAAGTGTCCATGGCCTAGTGGCGGAATGGTACAGCGTAAAGGGTCCCGAAAGGGTTGCGAGTTCGAGTACAAGTGTACCCACAAAGATTGGTGGTCCTACATAATGCCACAGACAGTTCATTTTTGTTTCTTTCGAATCACGATCTAGTTCTCTTGCCGTCATTAATTATGACGCAAAGAAACTTGCATTCGATGGAGCCTCACGATGCGAATCGGTTGGTGGGTGTGGCTTTTATGATTTTACCACACTTAATATGCAAGGGCAGATATCGTATAGTATTGAATTCTACGGAACAACTTTGATATTCTATTTTGCCATTCGCATTGTCCTTGGTATATGAGACTGTTCCCACATCTAAAGGACTGAAGTTCTTGACGGTTGCATAGACTTCGTGTCTTGAACACATGTAAACCACATCGATGCTTCCTGGGCAACTTGAGTCTCTGTGACGGTATTAGTGCGCCAACCTCTTGAGGATATCAGTAGCCATGCATATCCTGCAAAATCCCTAGACCTTTGGTTTGCTGTGATATAGCTACGCAGTGTTCAAGTCGGTAGAGTGAGCTTGTAACGCGGTCCACGGACGCCGGAGTTAATGGGTATAAGATGTCATTGGGCTAGGTAATCACCACAACATGCCGTGACGGATAGTCCGGCGATAGCCTGGATATCTCAGCCAAACGTTGTGCCATCAATGCATCTGAGGCGTGGGAAATCCTGAATCTTGGTGTGGTAGAAGGAATCATTCGAATCGGTACGTGGAGAGGAATCATCAACCAGCAAATTGATCCCACTCACCCCAATTGAGGGGCAGTCCTATATCGAGGTTAGCCTCCAAAGCGTTATCGACTGCCGATAGGTTGAAGCTCGGATCGAAGTGGCCAAAGACATCTAGATGCGGCATCGCATCGACAATCGAAAAGTCAATCGCTTCCAGCGCCGGGAGCTCGGCGGTTGACGCAGGAGCCAAGGGAGCCGACGGCGGCTCGGCCGGTGCCCCGTCAACCACCAAAGGCTCGTCGATTTTACCATTCACAGGTACGTCGACAACAGCAGCAGCCGATGGCAAAGCCGCACCCCCTTCTTGGGCAATGGAGTTTGCAGCCCGCTCCATCTCTCGCAGGATACGCTCGCCCAGTCCCGCGACGACCCGTGCGCTCCAGAAGACGTCGCCGAACCGCTTCATTAGCTCCGAGTTGGACTTGAATGCGCTGCGGGCGCGGGCGCGGAACATGGGGAGGGCACTGTGTCGCATTTTGCGGTACTCGACGCTGAGGGCTAAAGAGAGGGCATATGGGACGAGAGGGACCGGGCTGAGGTGATCGCGGCGGATGGCGGAGGATATTCGCTCGGCTGCGAGAGAGCGTCGTGCGTTTGCTGAGGGCGGTGGTACTGATGACGCGTATTGTGCTGGGGGTCCTGGTCTGGATAAGCGGCATGAGAGGATGATTACGGCGTGGTAGAAGACCTCTATTGTGGCTTTTGAGGGTTAGTATTGCATACTGGCACGGGGTGAGAGAAGAGCTTCTGGAACATACCAAGAAGCGGCGTGGGAACCTGCAACGCATTGGCTTCGAGGATCATAGGCTCGAGGACTGGTAAATCGATAAAGGGCTTTGCTTCCAGTGACTGAGCAATAACACCCGGACGATAGAGCTCAATCACCTTATCCAGCCACTGCACGACCGATAGGAAAAGTTGGAAGCAGGGCGCTTGTCTGCGGAAACAGTCGTCTAGCCCGGGACCGATGTCACCCTCGTGCAGGACGCAAGGTCTTCCGTAGGTCGCCGCGTTGATACGATCTAGTGCCCAAACAGCGCAGAAAAGGGTATCAAGAGAGTCGTTGCTGGAGTGAAAGAGGTGCAGCCCGAGGGTCTGCGAATGGTGCGCGGCCCTGGCGCCAAGTTGAGCAGGCAAATCTGCTTCATCAGCACCTGAAGGCTGGGCATACAGTGATAGCATGCACAAGGCACGTATGTGTATCGTCCGGTCCGAGATCAAGCTCGTATCCAGGATGGCCCGTATAGAGCTAGACAATGTCTGGGAGAAGTCTTGGTACGAGAGTCTCTTATTCCCCTGCGTAGCGAGGCGCAAGTGGCTCTTCATGTCAGGGTCAGTGGCAGCAGCCAGACATACCACTTGTCGCATGACAATACCTGCTGGGGAATCGCCATCATCCAAAGCCTCGTCAGGGATTAGGCCAAAAATAGGATGGATCTTATCTTGGTACACCTTGTGGAGATGTCTATAGTCCTTCTCCGGTGGAACACAGGTGAGACAATTCTGCTTGACATAAGGCAGCAAGACCTTGTCGATAATGGCCGACGGACGCGAAATAACGGAGGTGGTCGACTGTGCCGAAGCGGCATTGAGTGACGGAAGCCAGACACCCACCTCGGCCTTCTGTGTAGGATTAGCGGCCGGATCTGAGTCGGCGGCCTCGGCGAACATGCCCTCCGGGTTAAGATCGCCAACGAAGCGCGTCTGTGGAGTCTGCGCTGGCTCCAAATGGCTCGCCGTGGCAGATTCACGGCGAACAGGGGTCGTGGACAGCACGGCATCAGCGGTCACGGACGCCGAGTGACGATGTTTGCTTGGCGAACCAGTGCCGGCGATGACATGTTGTCTGGGAAGAAAGGGTTCAGTCAGCCAAAGGTGATCATCAAAGTTGCCTGATTAGGAAACCAACCCAGCGTTGTCCGGCGGCGAAGAACCCGCACACCCGTCATGGGCGGGCTCCAACGGCGGAGGTTCCCCGTGGATGCAGCGTTTCTATAATTGTCATGTAAGAAGAAATGCGTCTTAGTCGAGTGGAATCGTTTTTGGTTTGAGCGGACCTTCTTTCTGCGACATGATTCGCAGGCCTGCAGAACCTGCTTCCGCTTCAAGGGAAGCCCCGAAGAGTCGGAGCCGACAAATTTGACGCCTTTAGCGGGGTTGCTCATCGTCCCGACGCAATGGTGACTCCGAACGGAACAAGAGATGGAGAGGTGTTAAGCGAGCGAAGCATCATCACCGCAGATCGCCGTCACGAGGGGGGAATGAAAAGTGAGTTGTAACGCGCGAGATGAGAGACGGTGAAGGACGGGTGATTTGGTGTAAGGCGGCGGAAGCGGTTGACGCAGCTAAAGTGACTGGACTCCATGGTGTGGGCGGGCGGTGCGGGCGGCCGGGGGGTGACCTGCAAGGTGTGACTCGACGCGGAGCTTAGTCAGACGCGGGATTTCTCGGTGTAATCTCGGTGGAACCATCACACCTTGGCGTCACCGAGGTGAACAGTCACAATTCAACAAATGCATGGCAGGACGCCGACGCGGGAGTAACTCGCTTTGTCAAGTCATTAGGTTTTGAACTGTGAACTTTATGAAGACCAGTCCTTTGTTCAGTCTCACTTGATATTCCAGGTATAATTTGAGGGCATTGCCCGAACGCCATTGCTATGCTGAAATCAACCACTCGTCCCCGTCGTGGGATAGAACACCCGTCAACATCTCAGAAGTTAGAAAAGTAATCACTCTGCTCGGCCTCCTAGGCCGCTCTTAACACCTTCCAGTACCACTCCCCAGCCACCTCCATGATTCTTGTCCTGCACAGCTTCACTTAGCCTACCCGTCACCAGCTTTCTCACGAGGAGTGTGTCTCGCGCTCTCTTCAGCTTCTTTCCGTCTTCGCGAGAAAGGAAGTTCTCGAACCAGGCCTCCTCTGCCGCATCAAAGGGCAACCCAATAAGCTCAGTTGACCTTGCGGCTGTCTCTTCGTTCGCAGGAGCGCCAATCACGTTGGAGACAAGCTGGCGGAACAGCTGTGCCCTGACAGCATCGGCGTGGGTTCTGGAAAAGTAGAGGGCTTCGGTGACGCTAGTTCTTGACATGGCGTCGAAGAGAAGCTCGAGAGCCTCGGATGTCTTGAGAATTGGCTGGACAGTGTGGAAGTATGAGAGAGGCAGGGTGTAGTCGCCGTCGGGAGCATTGCGCACAAGCGCTGTCATGATCTCATCGGCAAAGTCGGTAGTTAGGGAAGGATGCGCAATATACTCGAGTGCTTTCTGTTGGCAGTTCGAGTAATTAGTAAGTGAAGTGTTGCCCAGTGGCAATAGTTTGATCAGAGGCGCGTACCTCGAATTGTTGATGATCCAGAAGCCAAAGACCCTTCATGAAGATCTGATAGTTCTTGGGAACGCCGGACGTGACGGCGAACTTCGACGATGCCTGGGATCTAGTCTGGCTAGTGTCAAAGTCGAGCAGGATGTAGTAGAAGATCGAGAGTCGGTGGTGCGTTGACATGGTGGCTTCGCATAGTTGCTGGTGTAGTGTGCGCAGAGCATTCTCGGTTTTGGGAGGGTATGTCTTGGCTGATTTCCAAGGTCAGTCATAGAAGATCTCGAGGCGACTGGGAGGAAGCATACACTTGGTGAGACCCAAGGCTTTCAGGACCCGGTCGATGAAGAGGGCGCCATCGAGGCTCTTGCGGTAGGTGTCGATTTCCTGAACGGACTTGCGATCGTAAGGGAACTGCTCCGCCCCAAAGACGTGATCGAAGTTGGTGTAGTCGAACATCTTGAGGTGTGGTGGATCAGCGATGCCTCTGTAGGATACTGGAGACCACAAGCTTGCTGTCAATTTAGGCAGAGTGTTTTGGTCGTCTTTTTTTGAGTTGGCGGGATGAAATGCGACGGCTTTGCGCCGGGCAAAGATCGATGTAGAGCTTCAGCCACACTTCGGAAGATAGGAAGCACCAGCCACAGTCGCGACTTGACGTGTCTCCGCAGCCTTGTGGCGGGTGGGGGCGGGCGGTGTGGGCTGTTTGTTTACAATCGACCTAATCGGTGAGCGATTCAAACAAATCAAAGTGGGGGAAAGTGTGGGAGCAAACAACACAATTGCGTTTTCCCTTTTCCCTTTTCGCATCCGACATCACCAGATTCTATTACCGCAGCACCACTTTGCGCCTGCTGCGTTTTCTTTTTCATTCTTGCTTGGCTTCTTGTCACCTTGATTGAGATACCCCACGCACTTTTGCCTTTGCGTTCATTCGCTTCACACACGACTAACCTACAACCTTACCACAAGCATAATGTCGGCCCGCCCACGCCGTGCGACGCGCCGCCAGGCCATCGTCGACTCATCCGACGACGATGAGATCGCAAACACCACCGTAAAGAGAGAGGAAGAGAGCGAGGAAGAGTTCGCCCCCGAGCCATCAAAAAGCCCAGTGCGCCGACCAACACGCGCCCGCAAGAGCGCTGCCCCCTCATCTACGCCTGCTCCAACAGCGCCTCGCCGCCGCGGCAGACCTAAGAAGAATGCCGAAAGTACCGTGGCCGAGGAGGCCACGAAGCTTGAGGAGGAGGCTTCGGTTGCAGATGTAACGTCCATCGCAGAGGCGCCTTCAGCAGTGGAGGAACCATCGATGGCGGACGAGACATCCATTGCCGAAGACCCCTCGGCGCATGACATCGCTCCCTCAATAGAGCCTAGCGAAATCTTCGACCCCGACCGGACTATTAGCAAGAAAGAGCCGCCATCCTCAGCAAGAAAGCCGTCTCCCAGAAAGCCCAGGATGAGCGCTGCGCCTAGAGCTTCCACCAAGTCTGCGACACCAGCATCCATACGCAAGCCATCCGCTACCCCCGAGCCCTCCCGGGTCCATGCAGAGCCTCTCGCCGACATCACAGCTTCTTCAGTCAACGAGCAGCGACCGGTTGCAGACGAGACGCAGGCCACCTTCAAGCCTGTACGCGCGATGGACACCGTCATGGAGAAGCCGATGGACATTGTCTTGAAGTCTCGCACCCTGACCGTGCCGGTGGTCGAGGACACAACTCCCAAGCCTCGCCTGGTCATCTCCTACCTGATTCTTACCAACTTCAAGAGTTATGCTGGTCGTCAGGAAGTCGGTCCTTTCCATGGATCATTCTCCTCCGTTGTTGGCCCTAACGGTTCTGGAAAGTCCAACGTTATTGACTCCCTCTTGTTCGTCTTTGGCTTCCGTGCAAGCAAGATGCGTCAGGGCAAGCTTTCTGCCTTAATTCACAATTCTGCCCAGCACCCGAATTTGGACCATTGCGAGGTCTCTGTGCACTTCAGAGAAGTCATGGATCAGGTTAGTTGCGTCAAATGTTTCGCGCGAATAGTCGCTAACCATACGTAGCCCGGTGGTGGACATGAAGTCATTCCCGATTCCGATCTCATCATTTCCCGCAAAGCCTTCAAGAACAACTCTAGCACATACTACATCAACGGCAAAGCCTCCAACTTCACCACAGTCACCACCCTCCTTCGCGACCGCGGCATCGACCTTGACCACAAACGTTTCCTGATTCTGCAGGGTGAGGTCGAGTCCATCGCCCAGATGAAGCCGAAGGCTGCCAACGAACATGACGACGGTCTTCTCGAATATCTGGAGGATATCATCGGCACTTCAAAGTACAAGACGCCTATTGAGGAATCCGCCACCGAGGTTGAGACTCTCAATGAAATCTGCATGGAGAAGAGTGGTCGCGTTCAACACGTTGAGAAGGAGAAGAACGGCCTCGAAGACAAGAAGAACAAGGCTATTGCATACATCCGCGACGAGAACGAGCTCACAACAAAGAAGTCTGCGCTGTACCAACTCTACATTGGCGAGTGCAACGACAACGTTGCTGTTACTGAGGAAGCAATCAGTCAGATGCAGGCGCAGCTCGACGATGAGTTGGAGAAGCATCATGGCGGCGAAAAGGTCATCAAGGAGCTCCAAAAGTCATACTCTCGTGGAAGCAAGGAGTTTGAGGCGCAAGCGAAAGAAACCGAGGCTCTTGTTAAGGAGATGGCCAAGTTCGAGCAAGAGCGCGTCAAGTTTGACGAGAAGAAGAAGTTCCTCAACGACAAGCAGAAGAAGCTGGACAAGACCATCGGCAACGCCGAAAAGTCCGCTACTGAAGCAGATGAGACCATCGCCCAATGCGCGGAGGAGATTGAGACCCGCGCACAAGAAATCGCATCACTCGAAATCAGAGTGCAAGAAGAGGAGGCGGAGCTCGCGACTATTCGTGAGGGCCTCAAGGGCAAGACTCAAAAGTTCTCCGACCAGATTGCAGTCAAGCAAAAGTCATTGGAGCCCTGGAAGGAGAAGATCAACCAGAAGCAATCAGCCATCGCTGTTGCAGAGAGCGAGATGAACATCCTCGAGGAGAAGGCCAACGCTGGTGCTGTGGCCATCTCTGAAACGGAGGCAAAGATTGCTGCCATTGAGGATGCTCGCGCTGCCAAGACTGAGGAGCTCAAAGAGTGCCAGGCCGAGAAGGCCAAGCTGGAGGAAGAGAGAAAGGAGGCTGAGCACGAGTTGACACGATTCAATGCCCACGAACCCAAGATTCGCGCAAAGGTGTCTAACGCCAGACAGAAGGCGGACGAGGCTCGCTCAAGTTTGTCTAAGACGCAGACTCAGGGCAACGTTCTCACCGCTCTGATGCGCATGCGCGAGTCCGGTCGTATCGACGGGTTCCACGGAAGACTCGGCAACCTCGGCGCAATTGACCAAAAGTACGATGTGGCCATTTCCACGGCCTGCGGTGCCCTCGACAACTTTGTCACCGACACCGTCGAAGCTGGTCAGCAATGCATTGAGTACCTTCGCAAGACCAACTTGGGTCGTGGTAACTTTATGTGTTTGGACAAACTGAGAGTTCGAGACATGAATGCCATCCAAACCCCCGAAAATGCGCCTCGCCTCTTTGACCTGGTCAACCCCAAGGAGGAGAGGTTCCGCCCAGCATTCTACCACGCCCTTCAAGATACCCTTGTGGCCAACGACCTGGCTCAGGCCAACAGAATCGCTTACGGTGCCAGGAGATGGCGCGTGGTTACCTTGGCCGGCGAGCTGATTGACAAGTCTGGTACCATGTCTGGTGGTGGTACAACTGTCAAGCGAGGTCTGATGTCTTCGAAGCTTGTTGCCGAGACTTCCAAGGAACAGGTCTCGAAGCTTGAGGAAGATCGCGATGTTCTCGAGGAGAAGTTTCAAGACTTCCAGGAGCAGCAGCGCGAGCTTGAGACAAGGGTCCGTGAACTCAATGATCAGATCCCTATGCTCGACACCAAGATGCAGAAGATCACACTTGAGATCGACAGCGCGGCTAGGAACTTGGCCGATGCCCATCGTCGCATCAAGGAGTTGAGCAAGGAGCACCAACCCTCCGCCTCGGATAATAACCGCATTGCGGCTCTTCGCAAGGAAATTGCTAAGCTCAACAAGGAGGTTGAGAAGCTCCACGACGAGACATCTGGAGTTGAGGAAGAGATCAAGGCTTTGCAAGACAAGATCATGCAGGTTGGTGGTGAGAAGCTTCGCCTGCAAAAAGCCAACGTCGACTCTTTGAAAGAGGAGATTGTCTCTCAAAACGAGGAGACATCCAACGCCGAAGTTCGCAAGGTCAAGGCCGAGAAGCAAAAGACGAAGCTCGAGAGAGACCACGCCAAGGCCACCAAGGACATTGAGGTGGCTATTCGCGACCTTGAGAAGCTCGAGCATGAGATAGAAAACCAAGGCGAGAAGGCCGAGTCTCTTCGTGGCCAAGTCGACGAGGCCGAGGAGGGTTTGGCAGCTAAGAAACAAGAGCTGACATCCGTCAAGGCCGAGCTCGATGAGAAGACCGCCGAGTTGAATGCTACTCGGGCCAGCGAGATCGAGATGCGCAACAAGCTTGAGGAGAACCAAAAGGTCCTGACTGAGAACCAGAAGAGACTCATGTACTGGAACGACAAGCTGTCTAAGCTGGTGCTTCAGAACGTGGACGACCTGACCGGAACCTCTAACCCTGCACCCAAGGTCGCCCCTGCCCCGACAGCTGCTGAAGGAGATGATGACGCAGAAGCGGATGGTGACAAGACAGTGACCCAGGACGCTGTCACTGGCGAGGACTCCCAGCCATCCGCCGAAGCCGAGGATGAGGACGATGAGGAAGAGTCTGACGAGTCTCAGCTGCCATCTCAACCAAGCAGTCAAGCACTCGAGCTGCCCGTTTACACTCCTGATGAGCTTGCGGACATGAGCAAGGAGAAACTGAAGGGAGAAATCGCCGCTCTCGAGGAGAAGACACAAAACGTCAACGTCGATCTCGGTGTTCTCGCCGAGTACCGTCGCCGTGTCGAGGAGCACGCCGCCCGCTCATCCGACCTTCAGACCGCCGTCGACCAACGCGACGCAGCCAAGAAGCGCTGTGACGAACTCCGTCGCCTGCGTCTGGAGGGCTTCATGGAAGGCTTCAGCACCATCTCTCTCCGCCTCAAGGAGATGTACCAAATGATTACAATGGGTGGTAACGCCGAGCTTGAGTTGGTCGACTCCCTGGACCCCTTCAGCGAAGGTATCCTCTTCAGTGTCATGCCCCCGAAGAAGTCGTGGAAGAACATCAGCAACTTGTCTGGTGGTGAGAAGACACTGAGCAGTTTGGCGCTTGTCTTTGCTCTGCACCACTACAAGCCAACGCCACTGTACGTCATGGACGAGATTGACGCTGCCTTGGACTTCAGAAACGTAAGTTCTTACCCTCGCCATTAGTTGTTGCGATTCATCCTTGCTAACATGGTCACTTTCAGGTCTCAATCGTTGCCAACTACATCAAAGAGCGCACGAAAAACGCCCAGTTCATTGTCATTTCGCTCCGAAACAACATGTTCGAGCTGGCTGCCCGTCTCGTTGGTGTCTACAAAGTGAACCATATGACGAAGAGCGTGACGATCGAGAACCAGGACTACATCGTGCGGACACGGGTGCAGGGCCATGGTCAAGGCCAGATTCAGCAAGCCACGCAACAGACGACGATGGCGCGATGATGGAATATGGGAAGTGAGAGAAGGGGAGAGTCTTACGAATCATGGGTTCACTGCTATTTTGCGCGTTTTGAGTTGATCATGCCTGTTAATATTGTTGGCCCCTTGGGGTGGCCATGGGTCGGTTCTTTGTGTGTCATCGGTATAATGACTGTACGATGGGAGGCGCATCATGGATGTAATGATTGAAAAGAAAATTGGAGGCTTTCCGGGCTTTGTTCTACGCATCTTGTCTGACTTGAGTGAGTTCTCATCTTTCGCCTCGGCGCGTGATTGCTGTGAGTGAACCCCTAAACCTTTAGTTTGTGTCGCCTTTCGCTTCTTGATTTGGTTTTGTTGAACCTCAAGTGCGTGATCTTGTCCCCCTCATTTACTCTTCTCTGTCTCATTCTGGGAGATAACACAAGGTTTTGGTCGAATTTCCGCTTGATATAGAGATGTGAGTCAGCAATATTCGCTTGGCGAACGGCACTCATGCCGAGAGTGTTTCTTGAACTCTCACGAGATGAAATCGCGGCCGTGACGGTGAGAGTGGCTGAAACGATAGTAGTCTCTATCAGCCCGATCCAAGGAGCGATTGAATGGAGCATCGTGGGCACGAGTCAAGATCTATCGAAGACAAAAACTTGATAGAATACGGTGATTGAACACGAGCCGTAGTGCAGCTCGGGGATGTCAGTTTGGTACCTACATGATTTTGACGGCGTACCGCGTCGGTCTCGGACGCGCATGCAGCTGAACAGCACGAGGTCACCATGGTGCGCCGCGGAGGAGCTGGGCCCGGTGTTGGACGACACCTAGTCAGTGGTACCGTGATGCCTTGATCGTTAATGTCTGGAAGCGATGGCATCACAGCGATAGTGCTTCGTGTTGTTGCTATTGCTGTTTCCTAGTCTCTCACCGAGGCACTGGGCCGGGGTCCAAATGGTGAGGAGTCCAATGCTAGCGTTTGTCTCGGCATTGTGGTCTATTCTCGGAATAGCGGCATGAGAGAACCAGTTTGCGATAAGTGAAGGTATCGTGAGCCGAGCTCATTACACTCTGTATAAAGGTCTCGGAGGAGCTGAGATACTGGAGGTAAGGGAGGCGGAGAAACCCCAACGGGACCAGAGGCCGACGAAGCTCGACAGCCTCCGCCCTTAACACTCGCTCAATTACTCTCTCTTTTCCTTTCTAATCTGACCGCTCTTGCCGCCTTTTCTGCTTTTTTTAGCCTGAAGCCCAAGATCATTGGTTATCATGTTTGTCTCATCTCTCATTCTTCTCGCAGGAGGCGGGGCAATGGCTGTGGCAGATGGATGCCACGGCGACAACCTCCTCCGGGCTATGGAGCGGCACAACGGGACGATGTACTGCTCCATGCTCCTGAACTCTGGTGACGCCACTGGGACGCTGAGTTTACCGGATCCTATACCGACGAGTTATCCCGCCCTGTCCGTAACATCAGCGGTAAGTTGCACTCTACCCATGCCAAGCCCTGTTGATTGTGAAGAATTGAGGACTAATATGCCACAGTGCTCTTGTCTTCTCAGTCTCGACCCAACACCTCGGGCACCTTGCCACGCAAATGCGACGGCAACGCCGGCAGCTGATTACTCTACTGAAGTCGATGATCCCAGAGCAACTACCGCAACATCAGCCACGGCAGCCTCGGATTCCCATACCATCCCAACAGCCCACGCAACTTTCGAAGGGGGTTACTCTTATTCCCTCCCCGGCCCAGCTATCCCATCTGAGACAGCGTCGACGTGTAGTTGGGGCGAGGTGACCGCCACAGTTCAAGTCACAGAAACGCAAGTCAGCACGATCTACATCTACAGCTCCGAGATCCCAAACCCGAGCAGCGCGCAGAGCCTTTCGTCCGTAAGTGACGGCGACAGCGGTGGTCGGCCTGTCCCGCTTTCTACGACGGAGACTGTCACCGGCGACGCTAGTGGGACTGCATCTGGGTTCGTGTCGACTGTAACGTTGATCGAAGACTCTACCGTTAATTTGCCCACGCAACTTGGGACGACGGTTGAATCGACGGCAGCAGTGCCAAGAGTGATTACGATTACCAACGGGAACTACACGACAGTCAAGACGATTTTTGGGAGTGCCTCTGAGCCGAGTTCTACAAGGTCCATGGTGGGAATCACTTCGGTTATCAACGTGGTTACGACAACCATCACTGGAGCTCTTGGATCGTCTTCTTGGAGTCTGTCTTGGCTTTCTAGCACTACTGGTGCTCCGAGCCAACAAACAACAGTCGGTACGCCCATTGTTACACCTGCAGTCACCACAATCACGAGTGATGTCGGCGGGGTGGCATCGACTTGGGTCGTTACGCTCGGCAGAAGCACCGAAAGCGGTCCTTTCGCTAACAGCAGCACACCGACTCAACTCCCGACCCCCTCAGAAACCACCCCGGGTGCCTTCACTGTCTTTACGAGCATCATCAATGGGGAGGCTTCGACGTGGACCGTGATAGATGGCTCAACTCTTGTCGGTTCTCCCAACTCGACCTCGCCCATGTCCACGCCAAGCCCCTCTCAAGCTGCTGAGATTAGCATCATCACGAGCGTCAATGGAGGGGTTGCTTCTACCTGGACGGTGATTGGAGGCGCAACT
This sequence comes from Colletotrichum paranaense, assembly GCF_030867605.1. Lineage (NCBI taxonomy): Eukaryota > Fungi > Ascomycota > Sordariomycetes > Glomerellales > Glomerellaceae > Colletotrichum > Colletotrichum paranaense. Next base: position 399,474 of record NW_026848981.1, on the reverse strand, counting down.
GTTGGGATTCCGTCAAATGGGAGCGCAGTTCCAACGCCTACTCTAACTCCATCTGCAACAGAGACTGGCGCATTCAGCGTAATCACAAGCGTGGTTGGTGGTGTTGGCTCAACTTGGACGGTCATCGGAGGTTCAACCCTCGCTAGATCTCCAACTCTTAGTGCTACGCCCTCTATCATCACAAGCATCATTGACGGTGTTGCTTCGTCGTGGACTGTCATCGGGGGCTCTACCATCTCCGTGAACCCCAGTGAGATATCACCGAGTCTGACGGTATCTGGGGCAGCCACGGTAATCACGAGTGTGATAGGAGGGGTCGGGTCAACCTGGGTTGTTATTGGAGGCTCAACTATCGTGAACCCAACAAATGCCACGGGCTCGACTCCTACACTGGCCACAACTGGTGATGCAGTTGTTGTCACGAGCATAATCGGAGGTGTCGCCTCTTCATGGACGGTCATTGGAGGCTCAACAGTCAGTCCAGTGCCAAGCGCTACGACTGCTCCATCTGATCTGCCACCTGGTGCGAGCGTTGTAACCAGCGTCATCGGGGGAGTTGCTTCTTCATGGACGGTGATCGGTGGCTCTACCATCAGTCCGATTGCAAGCCCACCTTCTGCTTCGGGCGAACTATCACCCGGCGCAACTGTCATCACGAGCGTTATTGGGGGCATCATCTCGTCTTGGACAGTAATCGGAGGCTCAACTATCTTCGCTTCGTCCGACGCTACAGCAGGGTCTCCCACGGCAACCGTTACTCCGACAGTCATTACTAGTGTCATTGATGGTGTGGCTTCAACGTGGACAGTCGTCGGCGGTTCGACCATTTTTGGTACCCTGACGCCAGGCTCTTTGAGTCTGATAACACCGACAGCTGTCAGCCTGACCGGAGGCGCCACGTTCGTGAGCACTGTCAATGGTACAGCCCGGACAGCGGGTAGCTCATCACCGACGACTGGGTTTTCATCTGCACCGGCGAGTACCTCGCCGACCTCAACCTCAATTCATGACTCCGCTTTCACGGGTATCTCGGTCATTGTAGCGCAGAATGCGACTTCGTGCTACGCCCTTCCAACACCTACAGCATCGCTACATGAGTCTCTCCTGAACGTTACTAACCGTACTCCTCCGTACATCGACGCGTTCTACCTCAATGAGACTACGCACTCCGTTCAGTACCTCCGACTGATAGACAATGCCACCAACCCAGTTCTCGTCGACGTCTCCGACCCATCAAGGCTTGGAATTCTCGACAAAGCCGGCAACGTGCTCTCCATCGACAGCGAGGGCTTGCACTTTGCCTCGGCAAATTGCTCACCCAAGATTGACGTCTTCATCTCTGGTTTCTTCCAGCAACTGAACACCCTGACAAATTCGACCTGTACAAACACTACTGATATCCCAGTAAACGGCACAGATCCTCGCCGTCTTCCCGTTTTCAAAGGGACGTTGGCCGAGATGGCACAAGACGCATTCGACATCACTCTCCATCTGAAAGACCAGTGCGGTAATCCTGCCCGTGCTGATCTGCCAGTATCAGTCGCGCTAGGTGATACCCAATGCATTGTTCTCCCAGATGCCACGGGAGACTTTGTTGCGAATTGCGCATTCCCGGGAAGCGGGAGCGATTCCATGGAGTGTGAGACGTCTGTTCAACAGACCCTGGATCATTTAACGCAGGGATCTCTGGTGGGGAGTTGTCCACCTCTCACGTCGGTGTGGAGTCTGCTCTTCCAGCAACTCGGCAGTGTTATCAACGTCGACGAGCTTCTGCAGCCCTTCATCGATGCTGGATTACAACTTGGCTCTGATGCCGGCAAGGGAATCCTGGCTGTCATTGACAGCTTTATGAACCTTTACGATTTCTCGGCTGCAACGTTCAAGAACTCGACTTCGGGCTCTGGATCGGGTCTAGGTGATATTGTTGAGGGATACGGTGTCACAACTATCAAGACGGAAGTCTGCCTGTCTCTCATCTCGACTGAGACGTTGAACCTCACTTTCACGGCTGGAACCTCCACTACACCCATCTCACTCGCAAACATAACGGCCCTACCCTCAACAGGCTCAGAGTACGAGCGCAACATCACGGACCCGACAGCACTTGCATGCTGCCCGAATGCAAACGCTTGCATCGTGCAAGATGGAGAACGGTTCTACCCACCCGAAGCCTCCATCCCTGACTCTGACTGCCTCTGTGGCAAGACTCTAGAGGGCGGGGGTATTGGCTTCCGGACGGGTAGATGCGTTGGGTATGATCAGTGTAACGCGACATCGCCCTGTACTGGAGGTGGTGTGTGTCTGGTTGACAATTGTTGTGGCTTCAATGTCTGTGTGAATGGGACGGAGTGTTCTGCTCCAAAGGCTGCTGGGATCCGAGTGAATCTGTTCGGGGCGGAGACTTCTGGAGGGCTTTTCTGATTGTTTAGTCATATTTCTACATTTTATGTCGTCTCATTGATTTTGCAAATGACATGCCCAGCTGCTAGATCCTTTCAAGCGAGGACAAGAGGGATTGTTCTTCATCCAGTCCTATCCCGCCTGTGTTAATTCATCGACTTTTCATGATGTCGTTGCACGTGAGAGCTGTCATGGCTAGCGCCAACCCGTTGTACTTATAATCACAAGAGAAAGATACCTGTATGCACGTCGATTTAAGCTACCCTTTTGGCACTGGACCGATACCCCATTCGAGCGATCGGGTTAGCCCGCAGCTATATGGTCTGCATGCGGTAAGACTGATATAGCCCATGCAGCTGACGAATCCAAACACCCTGGAATGGCACATTGGCGGGCAGCGTCATTCTCCTCATGATGTTTCTGACCAATAGAATAACAGCACTGGGTGCGGATTTCTAAGCTGATAGGAAGCCTGCAGAAACGCGCTTTTGTCCGTTTGCCCGGCACGCGAGACCCATCGTTTCACTACACTAGGCCAGGGGTAGCATCCTTTCGTTTGCAACCACCACGAGATAAAATTGATGAGCAATCATTTAGAAGTCCGGCGATTGAGCTGTCGCGAGAAGCGAAGAGGCGAAGTTGAATATGCATATGGTTTATTTCGAGGATGAAAATTGGCTCTCATGCCTGGTGGTTTTGGAGATATAAGGCAGCTGATGTCTCCTTGCTCTTCTATTTCTTTTGAAGGATTATCAACAACTCTAACATCATCTAGTAGTGTCAAGTTCTACAGGTCTACCACTACTATCACATACCGACAATACATGCAAGTATTATTATCAAGTCTCGACAAGCAGAACCCACACATTATCTCTCCAATCATGTCTAGCGATTCGCAATCAACTAGGGCGATCCTCGTTACTGGTGCAACCGGCAAACAAGGCGGCGCCGTGATTGATGCACTTCTAGAGTCAGAAACCGGAAGCTCCTACAAAATCATCGCCGTTACCCGCAATGTTGCTTCTTCTAAAGCCAAAAGCTTAGCATCTCGTGGGGTCATTGTCATTCAGGGCGATCTCAACGACGTTCCCGCCATCTTCTCTGACGCCAAAGCAGTATTGAGCTCTTCTAAAACTGAGCTTTGGGGCTTATTCAGTGTACAAGTGAGTTCCTCGGGAAACCTCAGTTGTAGTAATCATTTTGTGTTGCTAATGAACAAATAGACGGCCATTGGCAAAGGAGCATCGGCAGAACTCGAAGAAGCCCAAGGCAAAGCGCTAGTTGATGCAGCTCTATCCAACAATGTCCAGTTCTTCACATACAGCTCCATCGACAGAGGCGGAGACGGTTCATACGACAACTACGTCCCAAGTGTATCGCACTTCGTCAGCAAATATCGCATCGAGCATCACCTGGTTGAGAAAGCGCGCGGCAAGATGGATTGGACCATTCTTCGACCTGTTGCATTTATGGAAAATATGGAGCCGGGAATGGGTATCAAGATCATGGCTACATCTTGGCGCGTCGCGGTCAAGGATAAGCCTCTCCAGCTGGTTTCTGTCAAGGATGTAGGACGAGCCGCCGCGAAGGCATTCCTTCATCCCCAAGAATTCGCCGGCAGGCAGATTCCTTTGGCTGGTGACGAGCTTACGCTGGAAGCTGCTAGTGCTATCTTCGAGTCTAAGAAGGGGACGGAAATCCCGGAGACGTTCCAGTTTCTGGTTAGATTCCTGCATTGGATGATCCCCGAGTTCGGCGCCATGTACAGATGGTTCTACACTGATGGCTTTGGGGTCGATATCGCGGCTGTGAAGCGAGAGAACTCCGGGATGCTGGACTTTGGTTCTTGGGTGGAGAAAGAATACGATCAGGATGGAAAGCGAGTCTAATCTAGGGCTGGGGAGGGGTTCCCTCAAGTGAGATGGTCGAGCTAAGAAAGAAACGGGAGATTCTCTTGTATAAAGCAAGAAGCATTATGATTATTCTGCATGGACATCAATGAGATTATATATCGGGATACGTATAGGTTGATCGATAGAGTGGAGGAAATGTAATGTTGAAGTAACTTGTACCTTATACCTTAGTGAAAGACCAAGGTTCTGAATGCTTTCTTTGATAGGAAAGACTATCTATCATCCCAAATGAGCACTTTTGCATCTAGGTGCCGTCCTCGAAATCCGAAGCATACAAAGTCCTCTGCTCCAATACTCGGCCCACATGAGTCTTGTCAATTGAGTCACAGTTTCTCCGTATCTTCATCAACACGACTTTGATGAATTGCACGAGGTACCCCTGATCGATTACTTGTCGTAGTTCAATCTCATGATCGACCCTTGAGTCATCCGATTCCAACGTGAGGAAGCGCCGGAGGTCCCGGTACTGATCCATTGACTTGATATAAAGTTGACCTGAAAATAGGTTCAGCTCAGTGACAAGTCGAATAGGGAAGTTCTGAGGAAGTCCTTGGTGCGGGATGGTGAAGAGATTCAGATCATCCAAAGGACGGAACCCGAGGTTAGGTCGCGGGGCATAAAGATGCAGCGAAACAAAGCTGGAGTTCTGTATGTCTGCTAGGAGTTCTTGAGCCTCAAAGGGGCTGATGATGATTACAGTGTCAGTCGCACGAGCCCTCGTGAGAACCCACTGCACAGGTCTCTGAAACGAATCCGAGACATAACCTGAACTTTTTCCCATGGGAATGATTGTTCGAGCAAAATCTGTTGTTACCAAGAGTCTCTGAGGGAACTTATTCACATCGTAGCGTTGAGCGGCGCTAGTTTCTGACAGAGACTGAAAGGCAGAGATGAATGCCCCCGAGTGCAAATTGAGCGTACCGCCAGTAATGAATGCGCGGAGGTCTGAGTGTAGGTGATGTTCCGCAGGCGAAGCAGGAGGGGCTTTTTGAACTTCCCTCTCCTGCTCAACTTCTGGCGATAGCTCCCTCTCTTGTTCTTCTCGAAATGTCGCAGATTCTGCATTGTGACGGCCAAACTGCAGCAGCCTATCGGTGATGGCATCGCCAGTACCTTCATCGCCCATCAAACCGGCTGGTAATTGGTAACCTGGTCGATATCGAGTCTCGAGAGTCTGTGCCTCTTCTTCAAGGAATTGATCTGCGTGATCTTCAGTCAGGTTCGTGGATCCCTCTATCATGCAGTTGTCCCACAGGACTCGATGTTGCTGGTAGCGACGACCTTGGTTTGCCCACAGCCAAATGCCTCGCTCCATATCCATGAGCGTCTCATAGATGGACCACTCCAGAATATGAGTCACCTCAATTGAGGCCTCGCTAATTTTTGACTGGGCAGCAATCTTATGCTTGATTTCGTCGGACATACAGAAAACAACCGACTGGCCTTTCCCAAGCTTTCTCATTCGCATGCAGGCTTGGACAAACTATTAGTGATAACCCTAGCTCATGCAAGCCATATGAACTCACCTTGAACTAATCTGTCTTTGGTCAAGTTTGCCCCCAAAGTTACTGCTGCACGATATTCTGCCGGAAGTTTCAAATCGGTCCCTCGGGTGTGAGCCTCGTCAAGGAAGACAAGACAGACGTCCGTCTGAGTGGCGAACGGTGAAGTCTGGAAGCTTTCGACACGGCCCCTGCGATCCACAGCACAAATGGCATCGTGCTCATCGCAAAAGATAACAGCTTGTGTCATCTCGTTGTCTTCCGTCATCTCGAGCCACTTTTTCGCAACCCCGAGATTATCTAGTTCTAAGATTTGAGCGCCGACGTCGAGAATCACTCGAGCGGGGGGTTTCAGCCCAACAACCATGTCCAAGAGAGTCTCGGCGTCTGACTTCAATCTGTTCTTGTCTGCTGCCGGAATCATTGCCACGGAGTTCTCATCCTGAAGTAGATACTCGAGTACCAAAGCGTTGGTGTGCTTCTGATCCAGTAAGTCCAGCTGCTTGACGCTCAACGGCAAAAAGGCTCTTGAGTCGTTTGTCCCGCTGAATCCAGTCGTTGCATTTGCTGTCCTCTCTCCTATATCCCACCCTGAGGCAGAGAGCTTGTGCGGGAATTCCTTCATTTCCTTGGGAAATACCAGATGATGAAGAAAATAGTCGATAACACCCTTGGAATGTCTTAGACATGGGAATACCTGTTCGATGCACTGTGGACGATCTTCTAAATTGATGCCAGGGAGTTGATGGAATGCGAGAGGTAGTTGATCGCTGTCCTCTACCCAGAAGCGGTATTCCATGTCGGCCATGTCCGAACGAACGAGATGCTCGAAACTCAAGAAAAGATCGGAGTCAGTCAAGCCGCCATAGTAATAACTCAGCGATGTTAGAATAATAACGACATCCGGATGACTGAATTCGGAGCGGGCGCTGGGATTGTCTTTTGCTCGATATGGCACTGCAAGTTGTGTAGGTGGCCGCCTATTATGATCGAGGCCGAAATCGACCCTCCATCGCTTTTGACAGAAGACGAAACTGAGAATCTGGCCGGCAATGAGCCCTCGTAGTAGTAGAATGCTGTTTTGCGTAGCTGGCAACCAGATATCTGACATTTCGACCGCATCGACTTCAGACTCTGTGAGGCTCGTCTTGGAGATGTAGGTGTAAACCGCCTGTTGAATGGAGGCAGACTGAGTTCCCATCGGAAGTCCAGTCAATCCAGATTCGCTGAGATGACGAGCCATATGATTGAGCAAGGTAGCCTTCGCGTCGTCGCGCAAGATTCGCGTTCTAGGAAAGCAGCCACGATTTCTTCCAGCAACCTCCAAGGAGCTATGGTATCTCTTGTGGATGTCAGGCAGCAACCTCCTCATGACTTCAAGGACCTGATGTATGCATACCCATCGCTCCGGGCTATGTTCCACAGGCCGCTGAGTACCCATGGTGTACACCAGCTCGAACTTGACGCTAAAATTTTCATCGCTTTCGTCCACAATGTCGCGAGCAACTCTGTCGAGAAAGTCCTTGGAACAGACGAGCATTCGACTAACGCTCACATTCCCAGAAATGGCTGTCTCAATCGCCATAAGCTGGAACGAGAGAATATGCTCTGGTTGAACTAACAGAATCCCTCCAGAATCCATGCACTCTTCAAAAATGTGTTGAATAGCCATCGCCTCTGAGGGCCCGACTTTGACGGCCCTAGAAAAGGGCATATGGAAAATGCGTCTTTGAAGTAGGCCTCCAAGCTTCGAGTCGAGCATTTCAAGCATCTGCTTTGACTGAGGTCTTGCCACAATAACCCGAACAAGTCGTGTTCCGTCCGCAAGAAAGGCTGCCACAATCGGCACAATGACCGACGACTTGCCTTCGCCCATGTTCAATTGCATGACAGCATTCTCATCGTCGGGCGGACTTCTCATGCTTTCCGCGATCTCTTCCTGCACCTCCCTGACTATCAAGCCGCTCTCAATCTCTAGCAGCAGAGTGTCTGGGTACTTCAAAGGGGACCAGTTCGTGTGGCCAGGATTGCGCAACTCATTCGCCAATGCAGCTGGGTCTTCTAAGCAACCCAGCATCCGCTTCGCTCGTTGAAACTGGGTGAGTGCGATGGCAAATTGCGTCAATGCCAGCTTCCAAAGAGTTGGTGTTGAGTCACGATGTAGATGATTTAGTCTGCGAAGAAGGGTGGAAGTTGAGAGTCTCGGATACTGGTAGAAGTCAGGCAATAAGGTGGGTACTCTTGAATAACCTGTTTCTTGGCAGCTCAGAAGGCGGCCTACGATGAGTTCGTACGTCTCCTGAACAATCGCTTGCCAGCGATACAGGTAAGAAACCACCAGTTTCGCCGTCTCTTCTGGCGATGTGCAATAATGATCTTCCGACAACTGACGACGTTCTAAAGCCTCCATGCTCGAAGCCAGGGCCTCGACGTAACGTCTCTCGTACTGACCGAGCTTGCGGTGACGAGCTCGAAGCCGGGAAAGCAGCGCGGGTAATCTATACTCTCTCTTGGAACGCTTGCTGAATGAATCGTGATCCAAAGTCCAAACTTCCTCGCTCAGTGAAGGTGGCGGAGAATTGATGAACAAAGAGTTTTCGGTCAGAAACCGAGGCTGGTCATATGTGGGCCAGTCTGTTGTTGCCAGCAGAGGCACCGCCAATTCTAGTGGACTGACTGCAGTCGGCAAGAAGCAAGCTACCTCTCGAAGGTATTTCTGAAATTGAAGGTTGTCGTACCAGGTTTGGAAAAGGGCCCTGATGCTTGCCATCGCACTACCCACGTCTATATATCCATTCCAACTGTTCGTCTTTTTGTAGCCGGCGGGCAGGTTCGGAACGCGACAAGGCCACTGAGACTTCATCATGTTGAGAAAGGTTTCCAGAGCAATGTTTCTGTTGCTGAGGAAATCGCTCTCTCGCCTTTTCATGAATGAATGGTCGTCTTCATAGGCCATTCGATGCATACACATTTCGGGACAGGAATCGAAGGGCTTGAGATTCTCCATGACCTCATGCCTCACTGTTGAATCCATAAAGTTCTTGCCATTCGAGAGATCAAAGCCATCTGCCACAGGTGCAGAGAGTGCGTGGATAGTGCTGCTTGTCTTGAATGAAGCCAAGGTTTGGATAACCGCGAAGTCTGCATTCTCTGCAAAGGCTATCGTTGCCAGCCAGATCATCAGCTTATACTTGTTGATGCTCTTCAACTTGGACTGTAGCGCAATCCAATTTTCCGCGATGAATTGATAGGAATCCGACAGTAATTCGGCATTGTATGTGATGTCGTCCACCGAAAAAGGTGAATGTGGGCCCAGTATAGTAATTCCTTTGGAAAGGAAGTTCCATAGATAGGTTTCCATGGACCTTGACACTGGCATTGACAGGATCGGCTGATCGAAAAAGACGAGTTTGGACGCCGAATATGCTCGAAATCCTCGAGGGGAGCAGGACCGATCCCGTGGTTCGTAGACAACGTCTTGATCAATAGTATAACACTCAGCGCCAAACCCCGATACCCGAAACATGGCCGTTCGGATATTGTCCCGTGCTAGAAGTCGGGAACTCATGGGTTTCAACTCGGGTGACCCGACATCCTGTAGTGGATAAAGGAACTTTGATTGGTTGTTTTGCGTGAAGATGGCCTCGACATATTCCTGGTATAGACCGTGTTGGGATAAGGAGCCAAGTTGCGAGTTCCAGTCAACTTGTTGCATGACACTTTCGTTGACTGGATAGTAACGCCGACAAGGAGTCAGACGAGAAATCTTAGTCAAAAGTCTGGCGTTCTCAGGTGTCAGCACATCAAAAGAGCTGACTGATGCAGAGCTGAGAATCGACAAAGCCTCTTCGGTACCCGTTCTGTGCGTAAGAGGATCCGGAATGACAAAAGATGTCAAGGAGTGTAGATAACAAAGAAACAGCTTGCTCTGTCGACTGCCATTGCTCACGAGCCTATTCAGTGTATCGTCCACGTCGTAGGCATGAACCCTTGATGCAAAACCCTTGCTAACAGTGACTTCGACATGGCCATCCTTTTTCAAGAACGAAAGATTTCCTTCGAGCACTATGATCTTGCGCCCGACAGGGAGAGCAGGATGTGGGAGTTGGTCGACTTTGAGAACCAACTTGTCTCTCAGACCGATCAGAGTTCCGACTGCCTGATCTGGATCCACCGACATGCCACGATATTGTCTCGACATTATGGAGGCCTCCCCTTGCTTGAGGCTGAACTCCAGCATAGCCCGAGGTAGCTCTATAGAAACCATTGAACTCTCTATGTGATGGTTGATGTGGATCGAAACGGGGTCTTCTAACGGCTCGAGAATCTTCGAGATAAGCCTTGCAGAGCGACTGTTGACGTTGACCAGACACGATTCATTACGCCTGAGCACCCAGGTTCCAGTGACTCTATCTTTCAGAAGCTTCCAATTGGACGTTGAATGATTCCATGGCCTTTTGAGGCCGCAAAATTCGATGGAACCATCTTCGTAATTATACCAATGAACAAAGTCGCTGACGAATTTGGTGGGGAACAGTCCTTCAACGCAACTCTTTGGGACAAGATCAAATTCCTGTTGACCGTGCCTTGCTTGTACTAAGAGATTTCCCTCGTTGTCAAGGCCTAGGCTGACAGCATGGCCAGCGTAGTATCGTTTCGAGGAAAACGTCATCCCAGGTTTTGCCGTGGGCAGAATCTCGAGGGAAAGCCGCCCAAAAAGATTCTGATATGTCAGGTGACTGAGATAGTTCTGAGGCAAATGGTCGAGAGGAAGACCATTGACGAGGAGCTCGCCAGTCACGAGGTTAAACTGTACAGCGAGATGACTGGTTGTAGACGCAGTAACACTGGTCAACCACGAGCTATGCGTCTCAGAGAGTGCCTTCCACTGGTAGCTAGGCTCGTAGCTAGACCAATTGGCACTGATGGCATCATCAAGTCCAGCACTGCTGCCTGACAAGATTTGCTTCGCTAGATAGCTGTGGTGAATGTAGGAGGCTCGTTGCCAACGACTATGAAGATGGCAGACAAACGCATCCACAGATCCAAGTAATATTTGGACTTCTTGGATAGCGATGCAGCACTGGAAGAAAGTCGAGACGGCGGAGCTTTCGGCGAAGATGTCGTGCTGAAATTGCTCGTCCACGTTGAAGGTGTCTGCACAAATCAACACAACTTCGAGTGCCCGGCGTTGGAAATCCAGTTTGTCATCGTCGTCGTCAGAGTCCTGAGCCTTACCCCTCAGGCTCTGGCTCCAAAAAAACGTTGTACGCCGTGCTTGAGAGAGTATTCTGAAGCATCTTTTCTGAACACTCACTGATGAAGCAAGGCTTAGAATACGTCGAGTGATGGCTGTGAAAGTGGCAAAGGCAGATGAGGACTGCCAATTCTCCTCATAACGAGTGATAGCTTCGGCCAATCCGTCAAGTAGAGTATTCGCAAATCTTTCGTCTTGACAAATTGCATGCGCTCTTCTGTACTCCGAATCACCACCCGGTCCTGCTTGAGAGATGCATTGAAGAATGACCAGGGCAGTCTCCCGCTTCTTCAAATCAACCGAAGGAGCGAAAAGTTGCAACAGAATGTTTTCCCATTGCAAATTATATCCCAAAGGAATTGAAGCTAGGGCCTTGTACTCCTCGAGTGACATGTCATGAGGACACTCGTGAAGTGTGGCGATGACGGTGTTGGGCGTTGGGCCACTTGGGCATGTTGATGGCCGGAAAAGAAACTTTTGTAACGTCGTCGACGCCGCGGGTAATTGGTAAGTGCATTCCTTGGGGATGATATCAGATCCTCCAAATGATTCCATGAAGCAATGCCTGCGATGATCGTAGTAGGCGTAATGTAGTCCATTGCTCAGACAGACCTGATCTTCGGTGGCAGTTGCTACATGCACCGTCTTCCGGTGGGTTGCCATGTGCGGCTTGGCCTCTGAAAGCAAGCTGATGAAGTGCGGCGTGAATTGTCCTCGAAAGAACTGGCAGAGACCATTGTAGTCTTTCAAGGAGTAAGAAGACTCTCGTATCTGACTACCCATTCGCGGCGTAACTTTCAGAACCTCAAACAGAAAGAACACGGTAGCCTCCCGCCATTCTCCGAATGATTCTGGTACTAAAAGCTCGAATACGACTGATTCTGCATCGAGCTCTCGTGATGGCAGCGGCCATTCATGAATATCGATTTGCAAGCTGTTGGCCTGATTGTGGTACGAACAGCGGGCGCAGCCACCGCTGTGGCTTCTGTAGTACCTCCCCGTTCTCCGGTTGTACCCATCATGATACTCACAATTGCTGGTACGATATTTGCCCATGAGATCTGCGTACTTCTTTTTCTTTCTGTTTAGTTCTTCCACTTTCTTTTCCCTGTCACGTTGCGCTCTTGCCTCGATCTCCTCTTTCAGGCACTGGTGTTCCCTAGACTGCTGAAAATGACGAACAGGGAAACAATGTGGAGAGCCGTAGGTGTTGTAGATGCTAGGAGCGGATGCTGCAGTCTTGCAACTGCGGTTTCGATCGAGTAGATACTTTTCTGCGTTGTGAAGTCTCTTTATCTGGCTTTTGAGCGGAAGAAGCAAATTCTGTAGAACGCCGTTGGGAATTTCGGGGTTGTAGTCTCTCAGCATCGGGAACAGATGTACAGCAGTTTTGTCGCAAGCAACCCATAGTTCAAGAATTGTCAGCAGCATGACGGAAAGCGACTCGGGGTTTCCAGCGTAAAGGCCGCTGGCGGTAGCGTGATACCCCTCAATGACGCTTCGTATCTTGGTACATGATCCATTGTAGCCTTGGCTGGACTCGCCTATCAGCCAAGCCTGTAGATGACATTCAACCCATGTTTCAAACACAACTAGATGCAAATGCAAATGTTCCCTGTCTGGTTGTAGCACGGCCGAAGGGAAGATTTCCGGGTCATACTTGATCAAAGTCCACGACGGAATAAACTCGAAACCTTCCGAGTGACATCTCCGACTGTCGATAGAAGCTAGGAAACTGTCAAGAGCTGGCAGATGCAGGTGTGAGTCTTCATCGAAGTTCAAGGTTTTGAGTTCGGCCAGTTCTCTGCCGAAACCAGGCGAGGTCCGTTGTTGAATGCGATTCCAACGATCGGCGAGAACTTGGTTAGCTCGCAACATTGTTCGATGTACGAGGTCAACGATAGAGTGGATCCGGCCATTTGAGATTTTGCCCATGCGTCTGGATATTTTCGAGATCATGACGAGTATAAGATCTGATGGGAGTTCCATGTCCGTGTCGATGCTGTGACGAAGCACTTTGGCCATGAAAAAGGCCATAAATGTCTTGTAAAGACTGCAACTTGTATCGTCGATATTGCGATCGAATGCTAGCTGCAGACTGACTCTAATCAGCAGCCAAGTAGGGGAACGACGCCAAGGAAGAAGGGCATCACTCCAGTTGACTTCTTCCCGGGTATTCTTCCAGGTTCTTGTGCCGTCAAGAGGTTTCCCTATAGCTTGAAAAGTCGAGATGAAGAGCTCGGTGACCATTTTCGGACTTGTGGTATCGCGGTGCTCTTGATGGAGCTGCCCAGCTTTCTTAGCTAATGGTTGGGTTCCTGGGGCAGGCTGTGAGCTCATTGTCGACAAAGCGTCAGCGAGTGTCTCTTGACAGCCCGGCTGGCTGAACTCCTCTAGTTGTATGGAGATTCCGGTCCCGGGAAAAGTCCGCCGAAGACGACCCAAGGTTGACATGACTGCCTGATTGGTTGGAGACAGCTCGAACACCTCCACGTGTATTGCGTCGTGAGCCCTGGTGATGAGTACACCCGCATTCTGAGCCCGGACGTTGAGCGAGATGATTTCTCCTTCGACAATGTTAGCTTTGTGGGCTTATCGCAAACAGGTATTACTAAAGGTCATACCATCCGCCAGATTCTGCAAACTTTTGAGTAGGCCGTCCTGCTCGATTGCAAGCGTCTTCCCCAGAGGTTTATGAATGCGTATCATGGCATCCATCAGACCAATGGCAATCCTTACGGAGGCCTTTTGACTATTGGAAACATGTTCAATAAACTCGGTGGCCGAATCTTTGACAACTCGAAGCAAAGCACTCTCGTTCTCCGGGCTGAAGTCATCGGCGTGAGGCAACTGGGGCGGCAGGAAAACATGCTGAATGATGAAATGAAGATCAGTTTGGTTGGCCATTTTACGTTGGTTGAAGAGGAATGAAGTAATTGGCAAGAACGTTTTGACAAAGTCGTACAGTATGAATTGAAAGATGATAGTTATGGGGGGCTTTAAATAGCTCAAGAGTAGTGTCCAGGGACGTCAAATATAACAATTCCCTGGGTCCCCATTCGAATCAACCATCCTCAGAAGTTCATCAGCCACCTCCGACATGACAGGGTTCCCTGGCATTGTCGTCGAATGGCCCTCTGCCTGGAAATTCTCTCTCAGGAGATGTACATCACAAGACGAGGCAGAGCTTGGGAAATAAGCTCGTAGCTAAGCCAAACATGTTCCGGTGTGCTGAGATGAGTAGGTCTCAGTCTTTCACAGACTGTAATGTAATATCAGGCGAAGAACGATTCCCGGCAGGCTCGAATGGCGGTCTTGAGCAAACCCACCCTATCCAATCTGATAAGGTTGTTTGAAACATGCAGAACTCAACGCGGGAGGCCGTCTTGTGCAACCGTCAATCAGGTAACGTATGCGGGGTCAATTGGTCGCACAGCAAAGTTAGTCCAAAACTAGTGCTCCTCATCCACATGCCCGGCGGAGCCATCTAGGTATCTGCCGAAAGATGCGAAGTCCGAGACACGCCGAATATCATTGTGGGCCTCAACTATGTTACTCGGAAACACGTGGGATGTCCGCATCTCGCGTCATCATTTTCTTGAAGCCGGCGACATTGACCGCGGAACTACAGCTTCAGTCGGCCTCCTACTTCTCCTGAAACACAATTTTGCTTTTCTCAAGATAAGGTACCCCAACGCGTACATCTTCATGTTGTATCGTAGATCGTTCTCGCAGGCACCATCGAGCCTTGGTCCATGGCTCTGCGCGTCTAGCGAGGGATTCAGGGAGAGCCCGGTCGTCTTTCTCTCAGCATTTTGAGTAGATACCATCAGGTCACCTGACCTCAGTGGTATCGAATCACTTCGTGACAAAAATGGGATCAGATCGTCTGGTGGTGGTTGATATGGCAGCGAAGATGATGATGGACACACGAATGAAATGAGAGACCAGGTATGAGGCGGGGGCGGGCAGGTGATATTGCTGAAGTTGCAAATTTCAGAAAGAAAGAGGATAGGAGTTCGAGACTCGTGTTAATGCTGGCGGGTTCGACTGGCATGTTGTCCATGCCAAACGCCTTATAGCTTTCTTCACGATGGTCGCAATTGTCTGCTATCTTGTTCACAAGGCCTATTATTAACTTCTTTCGGTCTCGTACAACAGTTCGCCTATGGCACGAGTGGTGTCGGTGTTGAGCTTGACTTCCTGAAAGAAAGCAACTTGAATGCGCCTTCTTTTTCCTTCATTTCACAAATTCCCTTTCGCCTTCTGCTGCCTTTCACCTTCCGTGTTCTCTTACCTTTCCTCCCCCCTTCCCTCACCTTCTCTCACCTTCCCTAGTTTCCTCTCACCTCTCTTCTCATCTTTCCTCGCTTTATCCACGCCTGACCCTTAAGTCCTTTTCTTTCCATTCCATCAAAACTTTCAACTCCCACTACACCCAACTCGCCGTCGGTGTAATTCTCGCGGCTTTTGCATCGTTCGCAATATTTCAGCAGTAGTAGCTTGTCACCAGCCAGTCGATACTCGACACGACAATTCAACGCCCTCTTCACAATTTTAAGCACCTTATCCTCTTATCTTGGAGTTACGACGCTTTCCGCGGAACCCCACACGACAATCCCATCATGTCGCCAGATACTCCCTCATCCTCCACCCCTCGTACAACTTCCGAGAACGCCATTCATTCCCTATATCCGATCATCTCCCTGTCCGATGAACGATCCAAGGTCGGGTGGTCATTACAATGCTATGATGATCTGACAGCGACGGAGAAAAGTATCCCCGACATCTGGATGGAGAGACACCACGAGTGTTCTCGTTTGTGGAGGCTTAATACGGCGGAAGAGAAAGAGGCTGCAAGAGCCAAGATTTGGGAGTTGGCGTTCACAAACTGGGACACCAATACACGAGTTCCTCAACCCGCTCGTGCTGTTGCTAGGAAGACCAAGGATAGTATAGTCAAGATTGGAGTCTTGACAGAAGACGCCAAGCCTTCCAAGAAGCTTCATGGGGACGATACCAGTATTGCCGCCTCTGATCCACCTCCTCGTCGGCCGCGCTCTCGTGGAGATGACGTCTTTCTGAAGGCCGAAGTCGATTAGGAGCTCGAGTCTCTGAGATTCAGGGCTTGCGACGCAAGAGGTTCAGACCTCTCCTTTGGCACCAAATATGAGCAGACGCTTGGCTATCCGATATTCACTGCTAAGGAAGTTTGCATTGCTAGCTGGGACCGTGATGAACTCCGCCGGTTGGGTCGGGCCAATACTCAACTCATGATCTACTGGACAAGAAACGCGCTGCTCCTCTCCCTCAAAGACGGGTTGAGAAACCGTGGGAACACGTACCAAACAACATTGACGATCGACGAGACGCCACCCAACCTTGAAAAGTTGACTCGCGTAAAGCTTGTCAGCGATGTTTGGGCAAAAACCATCGATGCTTGGCTTCTATCGCCACTGTCTGGGACACTATGAACACCTGATCTCCGTAAGTTTACAATCTTGGCCTCCTGTCTACCTCATCTAAACCACTGACTGACGTTGTCACAGGTTCCTACCCTTTTGATCACCGGTGCCGCCTGTGCGCAGCAAGGATGAAGACCGTTGATCCACTTAGGCATTGCTGTTGCAAATGAAAGATCATTCGCCTTCTGCTGTTGTCACACCAAGAGAATTCCGGTTCTCTTCCAATAAGTTGACATTCGGGTTGTAAATTACAGTTGTGGCGGAGGCTCGGTAGGGTCCGAAGCCTTCTCTTGAGACAGAACCGATCCTCATGTCGCTTTTCGTATGGATCCAATCCGTGAAAACAATATCTTTCATCGACATGAAGACGCTGTTGATACCGAAGCTTAGTTCATTGTGGTGGCATCATCTACCTACTCTTGGCCTCGCCGCCTCGATCGTGATTGGGCCTATAAATGACACTCGCTGAGGCCTCCTTTTTCAAGATAGCCTCCTTAATTAGGAAGAAATCCGGCGGTTGATTTATCGCAATCACTTTGACAAACCACTAGCTGAGAAATTTTGCGAAACATTCTGCACGCCGGTAGTCGTGAGGAGCATTATCAATATCGAATCCTTCCGCATCCTTCGGGGACCTCCCATGTGGGGCGCCGGGCCGGATCCGGTGGTCTCGGATTTACAGGGCCATTTCTTTTGTCGTAATCCCGAACCGGGTCGGCTTTGGCCTGCACCCGATTTCGAAACTTCGCTGGATTCTGCCCGCTGTCGGACCAAGCCAAGACGTTGGCCCGATCGCCCGCCCAGAGCATTTTTTGTGGCTTCAGGCATCGCTGATTATTGCGCCGCCATGATGTTCCTGAAGGCGGGGGCTGTGTTTTCGTAGACACCAACATAGCTTACGAAAAAGCACTAATCAGAAAGACCGCGACACGTGTACTGTGCTGTGTAGAGATTGGGGGAGCCTGATGATTATATAGATTCTATCTTCCTGAGTTCGTGAGGTATGTCCGATTTATTCCAACATCAGAGAACTGGGTTTCTGAATACTTCGGGGTTTTATTTCTACCTTCCGCATTGTTTGAGTCACCACGTCTGATCCCGACCCTATCACTACATCCGCAATTTATGATGTTGAATCGCAACATGAACCAGCTTTTCCCACCCAAACCCACTTTCACAGAAGAGAATCTGCCAAACCAAGCAGGCAGAGTGCGTATTGCTTTATCAACTACCCTGACATGTAGCAACGAAATTAAGAAGACACAGGTATTCGTCATCACTGGCGGAGCATCTGGCATTGGACTGGAACTCTGCAAGATTCTTTATGCAGCCAACGCGACGATATACATCGCGACCCGCTCAAGTGTGAAGATAGCCGAAGCAATCAAGACCATCAAAGCCCTTCAACCATTGAGCAATGGCAAGCTCGAGCCGCTCGTTCTCGATCTCGCAGATCTGACGACAGTCAAACCAGCCGTCGAATCCTTCCTGGCAAAAGAGTCGAGGTTAGATGTCCTGATACACAACGCCGGCGTCATGATGCCGCCTCAGGGTAGCACAAGCGCTCAAGGTCATGAGC
Organism: Colletotrichum paranaense; assembly: GCF_030867605.1. Lineage (NCBI taxonomy): Eukaryota > Fungi > Ascomycota > Sordariomycetes > Glomerellales > Glomerellaceae > Colletotrichum > Colletotrichum paranaense. The sequence continues at coordinate 381,358 of NW_026848981.1, read as the reverse complement.
TCCAGATTGGCACCAACGCCCTCGGCCCGTATCTTCTCACGCGATGTCTGGAGGAGAGATTACGGGCTACGGCTCGACTAGAAGGAATCCCAAAAGGGAGCGTAAGAGTGGTCTGGGTCGCGAGTATGATTTCGCTTGGGGCACCTAAGGGTGGTCTGATCTGGGATGACACCAAGGGCTCGCCCAAGCTCTCTGGGGATTCTATGAGCGATTACATGCAAGGGAAAGTCGGCTGCGTCTTTCTTGCCGATGAGTTTGCGAAGCGAGTGAAGGATGATGGCATCGTCTCTGTGGTAAGCCCGGTTTCCCCGCTTCGTCACATACAACGGATGCTGACTTGAGGGACAGAGTGTGAACCCCGGACTAGTCAAAACAGAGTTGCAGAGGCACGCTCCAGCAGCAATGAGCGTCATCATGGTATGTCCAAAGTCCTTGGCATGGTGATTCCCGCCATAAAGCTAATCGAGTCTCAGGGTGTCGTGTTCAAAGGACCCAGACATGGCGCATATAGTGAGCTGTTCGCGGCTTGTTCCCCAGACGTTTCGGTGGAGAAGTCTGGTTCGTACATTATTCCGTGGGGAAGATTTGGATGCATCCCGGGAGACATCGCTGAGGGAATGAAGCCGCCATCAAGCGGGGAGAAGTCTCTAGGAACCAAGTTCTGGAACTGGTGTGAGAGGGAGACCTTGTGTTATCAATGAACAAAGCAACCTAGTAGTCTCAATTTACACCAGGAATCGGGATTCAAATTCTTCATTCTTCGTCAGGGATGATAGAGGGCCTAAGAAACAAATGGCCAGCTTGGATATATAGATGTATACAGCGCAGAGCGTACGCATCGAATAAAGGGCATATATCAGCATTTCATCTTTTGTACCTTACAGCAGTCAGCATCTATGAGCCTCCACCCTATGATGAATGCCTAATCGACAGAAGTAGGAAAGTGGATCTTTTACAATGACAATGTGACATAAGGTAGGAAAACAAAGGCAAGCAGGCCAGACGTGGCATGGTATAATTATGCAGAAGGGGTAGGAGGTACATCGGTTTAAGACCCATGCGCCTTCTACATTTAGTCTCTAAAGAAGATTACGCAGAGTAAAATATCCATCAACGAACTCATGTTTTACTCTATATATTCTATCAACGACCTCGTGGCGAAGGAAAAGTCCTCTTAACGCGACGTAATTTCCTTTTTCTTTCTTTTCTCTTTTTCTTCTTTCTTCCTCCATCTATAAGCCGAGATTCGCAATACTTTAACTATATTTAAACATCCCTATAGAGAAGAATTTAGATAAGTCTTATCGTATATAATTTCAATATTTCGCAAATAACCCCCGTCCATAAGCTCTATATTTCTTGATTACAGTATATACTTTAATCGTACGAAAAGAAATGCTAACCGCCGTAAATACCCGTTCGTTTACCCAATTCCAGACCAACGATACCGCCTCCTCCTACCCCCCGCCGTTCTAGACTCCGTAACTACATTATCCGTATTATAGAAGAGAAGCGTATACCTCGCTCGACAAGATAATTCGGTAAGCATAGTTGATCGTTACATCTAGTAGGGCTAGATCCGGTTCCCTGCCTACTTTCTCGAAGTACGACGGTCTGAGTACCGCCCAGAAAGTAATCCCTGAACCATAGATGGAGGTGTACTTGGATGTTACCAGATTCCGAGAGGTGGCTAGCCGATAGGCCCTCGATAACCGCATCAAGGAGCTCTGGTACCTCGTCTTCACAAGCTGGGATACCAGCACGGTGGTCATGCCCCCAGTGCCTGCGACCAAGCGATAAGCGGCCCAAACGACCATGTACGTCGGCACCCTCACAGAGGACGCCAGCGTGTCCGCGGCGAGTAACGCTCGCGCGAAGAAGAGCCACGCGGTGCCTACGGTTCCTGCCTGGCCACAACGGGGAGCTGCGGTCTTTATAAAGATTAATATCAATTGGGCGGACAACGACCTCACATTCCCTTTCGTGGATGTCAAGGGATCGACCTTCCAGTCGTCTATCAGATACGACATGACCGAGAACATGACAATCGACCACGCCAAGGGGCACCTGACCACCCAGTGGGATATGGCAGAGCTCAGCCGTCTCGCAAAGGCCAACACATCCCTGATGGTCTATCGGTGCCGGAATGCCCTTCTGAAGGATCTCCGCAGTGCCGGCCAGCCAGGAGTGGCAACCGACGAGTATCATCCTGATCTATCGGAATTGGCACACATTGAACTATGCAGAGACGTCTGGAGAGCGTAACTGCGATTGACCATGGTATCTATGGAGGTTTATGAGCGGAGCGCTTGCGAAGGGGAGGTTGCGTGATGGTCACGGAATGCTGTAAATTACCGTCCACGACGGAGCATATCGGAGCACGAGAGAATACCCCGCTGCGCGATAAACCCAATCCTTTACTTACCTTATACTAGTGTAACCTCTTAGAACTATCTTCCAACCAACTGTGTTTTACTCTTATCGGCATTATTACCATTCCTATCCGGTTCTCTTCATATACACTGCTGAGAGTACACGTAAAGCATCGCGGCGAAACGCCAATAGCAATAGAAATTGTAGGCGTGACATAGGAAATAGGGTTCAGAGTATCATTACCGATGAGAGATTGTATCATTCACTACATTGCTAAGTTTACGAATTGCAGATGCATTTTGTTACTCCTACGCCATGACTTTGAGGGCAACGCTTGCCCACTGAGGGGCATTTACCCACTGGAAGTCTCACGAAAGCAAGACCTTGCCTCCACTCAGTAAAGATGGTCTGAAACCTGGAAGAGTCCTGCACGGAGTGCCCTTTGATGTGAGGTAAGCTTGGAAACTCGTCATTATGGGGCATGCCCGGGCGACATTGAAGCACATACAGGCGTATCACTTTGGTGTCTAGAGTACCCTGTCTTTGCCGAGTGTGGGTGGCCGGATATCTGTAGCAAGAAACCGATGCTTTTCCTATTTTCAATATGCGCTAGGCATCAAAGATATGTACGGAATAATATGTTCACGAAATCTCCTGGTAACCATTGCCACCCTAATAAAGGATGTCAGGGTTCCACCATAACTTTTCCCTCTAGCAAGTTGTCGCGCCGTTGCCAGTGAAAGAGCCAGACTGGTACGCGCCGCTGGCATCATCGAGACATTCAGCTGATACACAAGTTAGTTACCGGCTACATGAGTCTATTCGCACACTTCACTTACCAACAGTAACCAGCTTGAGGTTGTTCTGCTTCGCCCAGTTGATCAACCACGGGGTCAAAGTCTGCACCGTGGTTGCGTAGGTCTCGTGCATGAGAGGGATATGTCCGTTGCCGCTCGCGCCAGCAGCAGTGAACTTGGCCTCGCTCTGCGCCGGCGTCTGTCCGTTCCAATCGCCAGAATCCACATCATCAGTGATGACCTTGTATCCCAGCGTCTTCATCGTCGAGAGCACGGATCCGCCGGTAGCGAGGTACGGCGGGCGCATGTAGGCAGGCTTCTTGCCGATGATGTTGACCATCGCCTGTTCGAGCTTCTGCATCTCAGTCGTGAGCTGCGCCGTGGTCAAGCTACCAAAGGTGGACGGGTGGGTCCAGGTGTGCGAGGCAATCTGGTGGCCAGAGTCGAAGGCCTTCTTGACGGCGGTGCGCTGGTTGTAGATGCACCCGTAGAGGGTTCCCGTCATGAAGAAAGTGGCCTTGGCGCCGCCGTTGTTCAGGATGTCGACGAGCTGGGAAGTGTACTGGTACGGGCCATCGTCGTAGGCGAGGGCGAAGACCCCGGGCTTGGCGCACTTTTGGATCACGACGCCAGCGCTCGGGGCGCGCTTGATGAGCTCCATGGGGTTCTCGATAGGGATGGCGGCCGCGCTGGCGGCCATCAGGAGACCGGTGACGATGGTATCGAGGAGCATGATGGGCGAATCGATGTTTCTGTCGAAGAATTTAGAGTAGCGAGGGGACTAACGATGGTTGTGGACATCAAGCTTTCAAAAACAGGAATGACCTGGCTGGGCAGCCGTCTATATATGCTTATTCAACAGGTGCGCTCAACAGGCGATGATGAGCCCACACGAAGCACTTCAATCTCGTCACGACTAGAGAACGAAAAGGACGGGAACACCTCCTTTGTGGGGTTATTGGACATGGGGTGAACGGCCGGGTGCGACCTCTTCGGGAGTTCGCTTCGTGGCTCAAGACGAACCTTGCTTCTCCCAGGGGCAAGATTCAAGAGTACCACGGCGCGAGGCCGGCAGTGAGGGGCCTCGAGGGGGCTTGATTCGACTACATTGGGTCAATAGCAATCTAGATGAGTGTGCGGGAGGGAAGCGGGTGACAGCATTGATTGAGCAGTCTCATTTAGGCTCTTCTCCTGGTCGCGGGGTGCTTAATCTGGAACGGAGGGTCACGGTCAAAAGGGAGAATTTTTTGGCGGGGGTCTGATGGGCCATCCCGGCCGAGTTGACTAGGGTATATCAGGGCGGCTGCTATTCCGACGACGATGGTTTCTCCGCAAATTGAACAGAACCAGATTTTCCAGCTCTTTGGGTGCCGGGGAAAGTCGTCCACGTGCTTCTTAACAGCGGCTGAATCGGCATAGCGGCACCGGGGGTCGCCAAGGGTGAGATGTCCCGGAACCTGGGGAAGCTATCATTCTTAACCAGATGAAGTTGGTGATGTTACCATACGACTTTTCGTCCCGGCTAAATAAGAAAGCTTGAACGCCAGCGATCACTGACGCGCTGAAGTTGGCACTAGTTCAGACTACACATGGCCGGGGGAAGGGAGCGTTCAGGGGCTTGAGATCATGTCTGAGCGCTGACTCATTTCATATTCACAACTAACTCACATCAGTCGCGTCTCACTGATTTCACAAAAACTCAATCTCACTTCACGGACCCAATGGGTGAGTGAGGCGCATCCTCGCGAACATTCATACACCTTAGGCAATCTCAGTAATCAAGAAGTTGAGCTGAAGGTAGTGAGCGCTCACGCGCATGCAAGAAGCCAGCCAATCAACGATGATGACTCAAGTGAAGCGAAACCAGCTGATCACTGGCGCCCTTCGCGTGTCAAACCTGAACAACCATCACAACATCCTTCAAAGTTGATGTTGGGGTTCTGACTAGCTTTCATTTCCATGGGTTAAAATCCATCTTACTCACAGCCGAGACCATATTATCAGGAAATCGGCAACGCAACAGTTCCAACATCATCCAGTCAGTCATCATCAAGCGTCTTCTGCTCAAAATGGACGTGGAATGTCAATGCGGCACAGTTACATTCAAGACTCCAGCACCTGAACCCCTTGATATCTACTGCTGCCACTGCTCGCAATGCCGCAAGCAATCTGCTTCAGCATTTGGTACATCGGCAATCTTCCCCGCTGATGGCCTCTTTCCGCTCTCGGATAATCTCGAGTCGAAGCTCCAGGTCTGGACTCGTCCCACAAAGAGCGGCGGGCACATGGACTGCTTTTTCTGCCGGCTATGCGGGACTCGGGTTTTTCATCGCACATGCGATGAGAATGGAGTACCCAAATCAACAGTCAGCATCAAAGGGGGACTGATCTTTGGACTTAAGATGGATAGGGGAAAGCATATCTGGACGAGCAGCGCGGTCGTGAGAATTCCTGACGATGCAGAGAGGTACAACGAATCACCGCCTGCGACGCCCGACAGTGGCAAGGATTGAAAGGCTCTGAAGGCCTCAAAGGGAGCAAATACATCTGCAGTCCTCGTTTGGCTGTTCAAATAAACTCATCTCTTCAGGTAGGGTATGTTTGCATCCCGAACTTAGGTGCACATGCTCCGACTTGCTACCATAGTGTCAATTTCTTTTCGACTGGAGTAAATTGGATGTAACACAGACTAGATGGTGTGTAATATCGACATTTCACGGTCCTATTAGGTAGTTTGATGCTTATCTCAATTTTCTTCGATGAACATCTGGGTCTTCCCTTCATAGCGACCTACAGAGCACCTTAGCAATTGGACGGTAGGCAAAGAAGGCAATGTGATACTTCTGGCCATGGGTTATCGTCTTTCAACGAACTATCCCCTCAAGTACAAATTGACGTCAATTCACAGATACACGGTTTGATCATAGACAACAACAAATTATATCAAACCGACATTGCTCTCCATCCAAACCTCGGAGTAAAACTTCGAAAGGGCGCAAAGATTGAGAGTGACGTACTGACGCAATCTAGCAGTTGCAAGGGAAAATGACATTCCCCTTGGCGACGAGTATAGGCCTTTCTAGCCGCACAATAGGGCGATATCAGCGCAATAGACTTACGAAATTGCTTGCAAAGCACCGTAGGCAGAAGTGAACGAAGTTCAAATGTCTATTTTTAGTACAATTAACAGCTTGACTAATAGGCAACCAAATGACTAACACTACCACAAGCGGCAAGCGGACAACTGCCACTCCAGCCGCATCCGTGGCTAAAGACCGAAGCAACATCAGTGAAGATAGCTATGTCATGACACCTATCGGGGTAAGAATGCTGATGAAGGCCTCCTGACAGCGAAAGGAAATGTCAGAGTGCAGAAACCGGAGATTCTGAGAAAGATATACGCCCCTTGGCCACGCGTGATGAAGGCGACGAGGTGATAAATAGTATAGTGCTGATTACGGAGTCCACAACTCCGCTTCCCACTGAGGGAAAGCGGGAGTAGCAGGCGTGTTGGAACAACCCGATACGAATTCTACGCCGGGCGGCAGTGGCATGTTGAGGCTACCGGGACCGCCAGCGTTGAGGAACAATGCGCGAAAAGGCACGTATATCTCAGAGTCACGTACAAGGACGTTCGCAGCAGTCACCCTGGCTCGACGGGAGTAGTCTGCCGTGATCTGACCGGCATTGGCACCGTAAGCTCCGGCCACAGATGACGAGAATGTACCATAAAACCAAACAAACCCGAAATCATCAGGCACATCGATTGTCAGAAACCAGATCTTTGCTTCGTTGAACTTTAGGTAGCCTCGGTGTTGGATCAAATCACACGAATTGCTCCACGTAGTGTTCGCCGGGCCACGTACTCCATAGATGTTTGTGGGACCTGTTTCGTCACTCGGGCTCGTCCTCCATGAGACGAGCGGAGTAAAGCCTGTGCCAAGAGGAGTTCTGCCTTGCATGACTGTAGTCAAGTTCAGATCCCTTGCGCTTTTGGTCGAATCAGAGTACACGCGCAGGAGCTCTTGACAAGGCTCGGAAGTTCGAGGAAAGACGTAGGCGGCGAACTCGACGCCAGGTGTACATATGGGCGTAGCAGATGTGCTTGAGCTGCTGAGCGAAGAACTTGAGCTGGAGGTAGTTGACGAGATTGGAGTTATGATGGATGAGCTGGAGGACAGACTGGTTGTGAGCGAGGACGAGATGCTTGAAGAAGCGTCGGAAATGCTCGCCGAGAATGTTGATGCCTCAACACTTGTCGAATTTGAGAAGCGTGCCGAGGTGGAAGATGTTGATTCTGTCCTTGTGGAAGTCTGAGTGAAGAAGGTTGTGGTTGACGGCGGTGAGGGCGATAACGAGGGCGATAACGAGGGCGATAACGAGGGCGATAATGAGGCCGCTGGAGACGGCGAAGACAATATGGATGACGAGAATGATGGAGATAACGAAGGCGATGACAATGTTAGAGGAATCGGTGATGGAAAGATTTGAGTTTCAGGATCGCGTGTCGGTAATGTTATAAATGATATGGTACTTGGACCAGAATTCGATGATATGAGCGACTCGGAGACGCTAGAGACTGTCGACATAGTGCGGGAAAATATAGAAGTGTCTTGCAATAAGCTGCTTGTAACACTTGCGGTAGAACGACTTGTGGTGCTGGTCAAGACTTCCAACGAAGTTGCACTTGCTGTAGTCGATGTCGAGGTACTCTGACTAGGCAAGCCGGGAAGTTGTATTTGGCCGTTTTGACACAAGTCGACTATCCCATGTGAATATCAGCTTCGGCATCGTTAGGGCGGACAAGGTAAACTTATTGGTGAACTTTACCTCCATATGCTAAGAGAGAAACTGGATCGCAATCAGGCGGTCTGGACGTAAAGGTGACATGGACCTGCCCAGTAGCATCTTGACAGAAGCTTGCCTGGCTACCAGGGAGAGATGGATGGTAAAACCGAAGAACCCCATCAAAGACGTTGAATGTTGTTGTAATGGCGTTGTTCGGTCGCGTCCCCATAGCATTGAGAGGTTTATGGCTATCACCTGGAGAGTAATACACTGGTACGCCACCATCTAGTAATTCGCCAGCGACCAAGGAAAACACTGTTGCGGTGTTGCATAGCTGACGATCTGCGTTGGTGTTGTGGTTCACGAAACCACCCATCACCCTCTTCTTCAGATTTCGTCTCACAGTCGAAGTTGAGCCTGGAGCAACGAAGAAGATCACAGTTTCAGCAGCTTGCGCGGATATCGACGTAGATGAGCCGGAGCTAGTAGCAGTGGTCGGGGCTAGTCTGCTAGAGGTCAGACTTGCGGACGAAGTTGTGGTGAGCAAAGTCAACGAAGTATCAGATGCAGCAACAGAAAACGAAGACAGTTGTAGAGACGAAGTGGGTATTGTCAACGGGGTCGTTGCCGGCGCACCAATCTGTTCCGTAGCCGGGAGGGAGGTGCCGAGAGAAAAGCTCAGCGTTGCGGAAGCCCCAAGTGTAGGATTTGTGGAAAGCCCAATGGTTGTTTCCGTTGACAAAGGTGCGTTAGCGATGGAAGTTGAGTTCAGTGCCGTCTCCAGTCCTGTTGAGCCAGCAGCTATACTCGTAGGCTCCAGGTAAGTCGATAAGTAAGTGAAGCACCATGTTGCTGGCAAGCCATTTTCATGGTCAAAGAATGGTTCAGACGCTGAGATGGTTTGCGGAAGGAAAAGCAAGCTGAGTATAGACCGAGGCTTCATGATGGCGATTGAGATAACGTTAATGACTAACTCACATGACAGTAAGAGCTCCCCGATATAGCAGAAAATAGACGACATGATTCCCAGATACATATATGTCAAGGTTCAACGCCGGGGAGCAAAAGGTCGCTCGTAATTGAAGCAATCAACACCAAGAGAAGAAACTCCACAATATTATTACAATGAGACATCAAATCTCATTTTCGCGGGACAGAAAACTCTTATTTCAACGAGACATCAAGCCTCAGTGTCAGACAATGAACTAATTGTAATTGGTAAAAGCATGAGTTGGAACGCTGTGAAACTTGAGGTGCGATTTAGGTATGTAGCTAGACCGAGAATAGTTTCACACAACGCCGCAATACCAGGCCTAGGCGGTCGGCGTCCCGACATCGCGGTTGAGTCTGATATGTCCATTGAAACAAAATTCCATACTTCAGCTAGCCACAAGGCGGCTCCCACATTGTTACAGCTCAAAAGCTGTCAGAACTTCCGCATGTGTACTCAGTGATATTTTATAGTAAGACACACACACTTGTTCCTAAGCTCGCTTCTAAATGCTTCCTCCAACCAAGTCTGGCAAGTCTGGTGGCCACATACCCTCCCACTACAACCACAAACATAAAACGTTGTTATTTCTCGATAAAAACTGTACTCGAATACATTAATTCAGCAACCAAGGACGAATCGCTCCGTTACGTTCTTCGCCGTTATTACTATCATCAACATCGCGGTAATGGAAGTCTTTTCCCAATCGACTCTCCTTGCGTGTCGTACTGCGACCATCGTCCAGTGCTTCACCAAGCAGCCATTCGCTCCGTTATGCGGCAGCTGCATGGCGACTCCCGTTGTCCGCTTGCCAGCCGCCACGGGACAGCCCATCACCGTTCAACTACAGGCCCCAAATTGCAACAAATGCGGATGCGATACTTGCGTGCACACAATCTCCTACACTACCGAATACGATACTTTCTGTTCCACGGGTCTCGCTAAGCAGGTGTATGCTGTCACAGAGACATATCGTGGGATGCCCTCGAAACCTACGGTGACGTCTGCGGATGTCCCCTTCGGTTTTACCGCAGAAGTTCAGACCTGCACAACGTGTGGTCCAACCCCCGTCGTGGCAAAAATCACACGCCCAGTGTCGGAGGTGGTGCAGAATGTCAGGGCGTCGGGGGTTATCACCATACCTGCTGGCATAGATCCTCAATACTCCCTGTTCAGCATGGCCGACTATCCAAGCGCAGCATTACCATCCGAGTCTACACGTGTCACTGCTGCCCAAGACCCTCAAGGATTGGTTTTGCAATCCGGCCCGACTCCCGGAGAGACTCTGCCTCTGAGAAAAGACACGTCACTAACGGCGAGCCTTCACGGCACAGTGACGGCGCACGAATCGAACCCAGAACAGATCCCAACTCTGGGATCGCTCAATTCGGGTGTAGTTCTTCCGCTGCCAACTACTGCTTCACGTGAGTATTCATTTTCTGTCAATCTCTGGTCAAGAAACTAACAGGCAGCTTCGCTAGTTCCCATTATCAATACAGTGAGCGGCTCTACCAGACAGTACGGCCCAGCCGCCATTTATAAGTGTGTGATAGCTGGTGGGCTGGTGCTCATGACGGCTTTGATGGGATGAGGCATATACATCTTCTGAACACAGTCTGAGTCTTTGACCAATCTCTAGTCCTGGGTGAGCGATATTGTTCCAAGGAGGTGATCCAAGCAGGTAGACAGCTTGTATGTATGTGGAGGTCTAGATGTAGAATCGGTAAACTCTGCTATGAAGACTTCTGATCACGCTGTCAGCCTATTTTGCCTCGACATCTTTGAACCATACTCCATGATTGAATGCTCATATCCCTGGGAAAAATAAAGGGCTACTGCAAATTCCATCGCTCCCTGTTCAGCATACTCAAAGGCGCTGCGCCAACAAATTGGCTCTTGCCAGCTGATGACCTGGAACGCAAAGTTTTCAGACTAACCCCTTGCAGTGATGAACTCACTGAGTTCGTTCCGTGCTGTAAGACAAGCTTTCATATATGCAATGATGAGGCTGAGACCACGGGTACTTTTCCCGATCGTTCCACCGTAAATTGAACGTTGCACATCCATTAGGCTTTGGCAAGGTATGGATGCTATCAACGAATGTCACTGTCGCAGAAATGCTTTGCTGTGTTCTTCCAGCGTTGTGGAATATTACTTCCAAGCGTGTCGATACAGTGAAGACCTTTGGTTGTCATTCAATCTGCACCTGAAGTTTGTAACTTGTAAATACATGAAAGTTTAACATTGTACAGGAGAATGAGAAGGACTTTGTACGGTTCATGACCCCCCAAATGATGGCCACTGGTATTCCCAGGGGATCACACTTGGTGACTCATGATAGTCTGCCTACGAGGAAGGTCTAGGCATACCTCTTTAGACGCGACGAGACTGCGAGCGCTGACCAATGCTGCGCTTGGCGCTCATCATCTTGACACTCTCATCGTAGTCGGATGTGCCATTGTTGGGATCGGCGTCCTTCTGTATTGGTATCAGCCCTGCTCTCTTTCCATCATTGGGTCAAGAGGATTACTTACCGCGTTCTCGGCGCCGCACTTGGAACCAGCATTGTACTTTCCATCAGGCCCATCGACACCCGCAAAGTCTCGCTTGCTGTTCGCCTTGAGCATATTGGTAGCAGCCTCGGGCAACCACCCGTTGATAAAGTCGCCGTGCGAGCAGAACGAGTTACCGCACGCAAGCTCAAAAGGCGGCGTGCCGTTCCATCCGTCTGGAAGCACCTTGCGCAGATCATAGCGGATTGAGAACCGAAGCTGCGGCTGGCGCTTCATGCCTTCGGGGCACCGGTTGGCGGGCTTGAAGCCGTCCTTCCAGTTCTGGGTACCCGAGTAGGCCGACTCGAGAGTCTGCTCGTTAACGCAGTCGTGGAAGAGGAGGAGAGTCTGTAGGTGCGTGGAGCACGTCTTTGTGGGCCACGCCGCGACCTCTTTACCCTCTTCGGTGGGATCGCCCTCACAGAACCATTGGATGCCGGCGAGGTCCTCGACGTCGGCTTGTGTGGTTCCTTTGGAGTTTCCGGCAACGGTTTTGTAGTTTTGGGGGATGGCGACCTCAGCGCTTTCGATAGCGACGTAGTAGGCGCTGAAGCGAGAGAAGGGGACTGGGGTCATGCCGGTGTCATTCTTGACGTACAGAGTTGGGACCCCTTTAGAGTTTAAGTCAGCGAGAGATCTTCTTGAAATTGGGGAAATGGCTGTGGTTCAAGAGAACATAGGATTGGGCCTCAGCTTACAGTAAGAAGAGTAGTCATTGGGGTTCTCGGCAGTTGAGCAACCTGCTTGGAGCTCGGCAGAGGTGTTCGTGTTTAGGGTGACGGCGTCGGAACCAAAGAAGGTGTGCATGTGGCTCTTGTACTGGCCCGGGATGACGACGGGATCGATGTTTTTGCGCATGAAGGGCTCGGCCACGGCAATGGTGTATGCATTGGCGATGCCAGCACCGGCAAGCAAAAGTGAAGTAGTAGGAAGCATCTTGAAGTGGTTTACAGGGAGTGCGAAGAGAAGTGGAATGAAACGAACGAATATCACCAAACCTGTCAAGGAGAGAGACTCGGGAATGGGATTGGTTGAGGGAAGGACAAGTTCACACTGACAGACCCAATAAGCCTTCCCTCCAAGTAGGCCATCGGCGTTTCTTTAGTATCTACAACCTTTACTCCCCCGAGCCGCCCGATCTCAACGTTTGTTTGTCCCATCACTGCCGCCTCCGCCACCCCAGCAGGCCCGCCATGCATCCCGTGAGCTGTCAATCCCAGCGAGCTGTATGTTTGCAAGGATGAAGATGCACCTATTCTGCGGGCCTGGGCAGCTGAAACGCGGTGACCGGCTGGGCGGCGCACTTCCAAAGCCTTCAACGAATTGAAGTGCCACCTGAATGCGGTAGCGCGCTTGGGATGGGAACGGTACAGGCGCCGCACGCCCATGACTTTAATTTCGATTCGAAACGTGCTTGACAGGGTGACAGGGACGCAGATTTTGCCCCAGGCCTTGTTAGTACCCATTAGGGCCAACGATCGAGGCCTACGGATTGCACGGAGCTATCCACCAGACTGGTTTGCATCAACGGACAAAGTAGAGCGGCCTATCGGACATTCTACGCCTTATCAAGTCTGTTAACTGGTGAATGCGAAATGTGTGTATAGTGTACAGCTCAGGTGTGGCAGGTAACCTTGCTTCTACTATCGACCACTTTGATTTCTAGACTCCAACCGATGCAATTTACTGCTGACACCGGCACCTGTCAAATTGGTCGGACCTCGTTCGTGCCCCTGACCTCGAAACCAGAGTGACTGGCTCTATAAGGCTCTATCTATAGAGTTCATAAGGTAAGGTAGAGAAGGCTTAGGACGGAAGACAACGTTGAGTACTGGCATTTATTTCCACGGCGCACAACTATCAACCTTTGTCTCTGAAGGAACTCATGATGCATGAAGCGAAATGCATGAAGTACTTCGCAGTTCGCTCTCGCTCTCTCAAAGGAGCCGGCAATCTTAAAATTGGCAGCCACAAGGCAAGGCAGTCCCCCCTGTACGCGGAGAGAAGCCGTGTTAACCCCTCCATCCATCCCCTGTAATCTCCACTGTATGCGTGCACGGAGAACTGCATCGCACATTCTAAAGCTGCGACGTTCTGCCCGCTAGTTTTTTTCGTGATCTTAACAGGAATTGATATACGCTAGGTCATCTTTTAGCCTTCATTGGCACACGAAATATGTTACATTTTTACACAGTCTTCTCATGGTATAGCCACCAAGCTGTCTGATGTAAGTGAGAAAGTCCATAGTTCACAAAAAATACTCAGCACCCGTATTTCTTCCCAGAATTCCAAGTTGGGCCGTCCCAATCTGGCTGAGAAGGCCACAGAACCCTGCATGTAGTGCATTCGGCCAAGACTATGTGCGAAGCGAATGCCGCCCATAGTATCATCCAATCACTTACCGCTCAATGGCAACTACTAGGGTAGTCGATTGCATAGATGCCAGATGAACAAGACTTCCTCTCTTGCCCTCTTTTGTGGGAGATCCAGGAATCGGCCAATCTGTCTGAAGTTTGACAGGTCTCCATCCACGTCAATCCAACGCAAGGTCAACCTAGTCGGTGTACTGCATGACGTAGATCTCGATTAGAAAGCGTGATTTCCAAACCTACATCGACATCGTTAAGCCCACCACGAGTAGAGTTCATTAATTCTGGCTCCCGGGGACCATCTTCAGCTACTATCAGAATGCTTGCCAAATCACTTCCGATTCTGCAAAACTATCAAGAACACATGGTTACTTTTCAAGTAAATTGGTGCACAAGACAATGCCGACATTCATTAGGATTTAATACAGCGCCTTATCTATCCACACTGGTAAACAGGCGTTTCTGTGTTCCAGTACGCGTACAAGTTCTTGTTCCCCTTCCGATCGATCTTACCCTGCCGGCGCCGTTCCTCCTTCTGCACCTTTTCTTCATTCCTGTACTGCACCGCCAGCAGCGATCGCTGCTCCGATGTAGATAAGTGCATCAGTGCACTTCGATCATTCGCCCTCATGTTTGCTAGCTGATGCGCGATCACCGCCTTCTCTCGCTTTTCTCTTTTAGACAGTGCTTGTGTCCGACCAGGATGCACCGGGTCCTCGCTGGGCTCCTCTTCTTCAGATTCTACCTGGACATATTCTAGTCGTGAAGGTGGGGTCCGCATTCGGCGTCTTAGGTGATTGATAGACGGTCCCGTCTGGTCCGAGGACCGCTTGGATATGATCTTGCCTGATGGCAACCGAAGAGAGTCTTCATCGACCTGTAACGGCTGTCGACTTGGGCTTGCCGGCTCGTTCTGCACATCGCACTCGTCTTTGTCGCTCTCAAAGTCACTCCCTTCGTTGCCTTCGGTCTCGGAGAAAGTGAAGTCGTAAAAGTCGGCAAATTCGGAGTCTTGGTTTGCTGGGTCAAACCTGCAGTGACCTTTGCCGACCATGTGTTGCTGTACAGCTTGTACCGTTGTCCTCTTTGTCCCGCAATGTAGACATTCCCGATAATCGAATATGACTAGGTGCAGGTACTTGAAGAGAGTTTCCAGGTCGACGAGTAGATTTTGATGATGTGGAATAAACAGGCCGTGTGACTTTTGCATGTGGGCTACACTGGCAGGGAAGTCTGCTGAGAGATTGGGGCAGAAGAGGCATTGCCCAGGAATGAATGGTTGCATGCCCGCGCTGTGAGAGTCAATTGACTCTTTCGGGGAAAGTGGTATGTTGTTGTTGTTGTTGTTCTGATTTGAGAGCGAGTCCGTCGAATTCCGAAGTAGCGCAGTTGTTGCTGTGTTCGTTGCTGTTGTTGTTGCACCCGGCATTGATAAGTGGTCGTTTGAGTGGAATTAGATTCTGGCTGGTCTTAGTTGGAAGAGGGGACGGAACTGGATCCCGATGTTGTATCTAAAATTGAAGTTGTCTTTTCGATTGAATTGATGGAATGGAATAAGCTCCATTCGGATGATTCCCATATCTATATAATTACTTGCATTCACATAAACAAACTAGGCGGCGTTCCGAACATCCACGGGTTCTCAACACCGTGGTCGATGGCCCAGAAGTCCGAGCCGCAGGACTAAGCCCCTTTGATCCAAGGATGTACGCCAGGATTCGGACGGTCCACTATAACTGGAAGAGTCCGCCAATGAACTCTTAGTATCTCGGTGACGAGGTATGATTCATAATGAACGATGCAGCCACTTTCGGTGTTCTACCAATGAACTGCTAGGTGACTCACCACAATAATGAGACAGGCAAGAATGTCCTAGACCCTGAAACGGCTCTTTCTCTTTTCTATTATTCTGACTTAGATCTCGACTGAGCAATATCATCAGAAGATTGGCTCATTAAGAGCCGCGATTGGCCGAGAATAGCCGAGAGTCTTATGTAGCAAAAGCCACGCATAAACACCAGTACAGTCACAGGTCCAGAGGTGCGGCTCAAGGAATCAGTGTATGTGGCATTGAATACATTCATTGGCTCTATTTGTTTGTCTCTTTGATGTAATTGAAACAGCAGAGTGGTCTAATCATCGGCCACATTGGCCAGCGACAATCTGGCTGGACAACTCATTGGGCGGGATTTCCAACCCACATCGACCGTCTGCAGAGCAAGTTCCCTTGAATGTCCCGTCAGTGCAGGCCTGGCCTGCAACGCCACCACCCTTCTTCTGGGGAGCTGTCGATATCTATATTAGCACGCAAGTGCAGATGGACGTCTTGGCGCCGGAAGCATTAAGAAGTACGCACTCGCATGGACAGACGCTATAAGCCCCAAGATCAAGAGAGCGGCGTTTGCGGAGAACTTCATATTCGATAGGAATTGCTCAAGTCAATAACGAGAATTCTGCTTTGCTTCGAAATCGAATCGATGATTGAACAGTAGATTAGTGAAGTTATGAGGAGTAGAACGAATGAGGAAAGAGATAGGAATTTTGAGCAAGAAAATGCGAAACCAACGCGAATGACTTGCGTGATAAGTCAGAATGGTTAATGAGTTGTTGTTCTAGACAGCTTGAATCCTCAGGATGTTCGTCGCTATTCAAGCATGAGGTATATTTACCAACAAGATCATCACTTGCTTTATTTGACTCCGTAGGGAAGGTTTTCTTTTCGTCTTCGAGATCTTCATTTGCCCATTCGCTTTCGGTTCCCATGGATTTGGCTTCGCTTACAGCGACTTGCAACGTCGCAAGTTTGGATGGCATCCTCGTTGACACCGCTCTAATTTTCGGATGAAACTTTACCCACGTCCATTGAGTAAGCCATCTCAAATAATCGACTCTTGAATGTACCCGTCTGACCCAGGGAATTGGAACCAACCGCGTCTGATCGACATTTGAGAAGCGAAACAGTACAGCGATAGAAGCTTAGTATTGAGGTTTCTAGAAGACTTCGATTGAGGTAATTTCCACCGCAATCCCCCATGAAGAATTCTATGGAGTTTTCACGCTTCATTCTCCTAGAACGACAGTTTGTGAGACTTTTCTTGACAGTAGTATCCACCGAGCATGTCGTTTTGAATTCCGAGCGTTCCAAAATGCGGCAGCGATATGTCTTCCGCTACCTAAGCACTCATTCTATTCCTACAAGACGCCGCAAGTCTTTCCAATACGCTCAAGTGCCACTCAAACTCCCTCACGCTAATGCTGAACCGCCGCAAGTTCCGCGTTCCTACAAACATTGCACCCTCGATATCTTCCGGCAGGATTTCTTTGAAGACGGGGCACATTGTCGCCACTCGGAGGATGGTAACCATGGTGAAGGTCCTAAGGAGATGTCAGAAACGAGCCTCTACAGTAGTGGTGCTCTGTAGCCTAAGGCTTCGCACTTACACCATTCCGGCAGCAAATAGGCCAGTAATGCTGTTGGCAGGATCAATGTCGAAAACATTGATGAAACCCTTGCAACCCTCAAGGCACATTCGGCACCGCTCCAATATCGCCTCCCGGCACGGATGCGTCTCGAAGTGCGCGATGTTCAACATCACGTATTCGATGAAAGGGCGATGAATGATGTACTGCCCCGCATAGTACCGCCCCTTGAGCCTCAGCACGTTCCACGGATTGTTGCCCAACTCTTCAACTTGAATGATACCGGGCGTCATAGGAGAAGTCGCAATTTCCGACTGTTGCCCAGGCGTTCTTCTAGGCTGGCTCGTGAGCAGGAAATCGGGGAGATTGCGGTAAAGCGCACCGTGATACGACCAAAGATCCTCGGTGATCCGCAGTAGCCAGTTGGCGTAGTTGGTGCGCGTCATGCGAAACTGGTCTTTGCTATCAAAGACGACGCTGTTAACCCGGTTGAGAAACCGCCTGATTGCCGCGTTGGTACTGATTTGGAAGGCGACAAGTTCCTCGGTCCTGTAGAAAGACGTCGATGACGGACTCGTCACCTCGGCTTCCGGGGTCGCCTGGTTGGTGGTGAAGTCTTTGTGCTGCTTGGGTGTTTCGGGGGCCGGGTAGGGTACGACTTCTTCGTATCTCGCTATACCTGAGGGTAATGTGATTGAGATCTCGGACACAAAGTCACCTTCGTAAATCAGTGCGACCCAAAAGAGTCTACGGAAGGCGTCCGAGAATTCATCGTTGCCTTCTGCGCCTCTGGCATCTCTGTTTCTTGTTTTAGTAACCCAGTTGCTTGCAGGCGGGACTTGCGAGGTCCTCAAGATAAGTACCTTTTCGCGAGAGCTTCACACTTGACGGCGGTTGCATGTGCCCAGTGGAAAGAATCTGCTACTCTTCCGTTCGCATTCATGTATAAGCTGCAGGCCGTCAGTTCAGGTAGAACAATGCTAAGTATACAAGCATGAGTCTGACCTCGCCAACATCGTGCATTGTGCTGCTTCAAGGCTGATTTCAGATGAAATGAAGCCCAGCAAAAGTCGCGCTTTTCGCCACAGCTGCTCATCGATGCCTGGAAAGTCTCCAATGATGCTCGAACTTATGGGTCTTTGGCGTTGACCTCCATCTCGGCCTGCTC
Organism: Colletotrichum paranaense; assembly: GCF_030867605.1. Classification (NCBI taxonomy): domain Eukaryota; kingdom Fungi; phylum Ascomycota; class Sordariomycetes; order Glomerellales; family Glomerellaceae; genus Colletotrichum; species Colletotrichum paranaense. The sequence goes on along the minus strand of NW_026848981.1, from coordinate 362,900 downwards.
TTTCATCCAATGAGATGCGATAGTCCCCAGTGTAGACGAAGGATCCCATGCAGAGGACCAACAGCAATAAACAGTACCGGGCCGGCGCAGTAAGAGGCGAGACCACACTTGCAGTCTTTTCAGACGCTACTACTTCATTGAAAGTGTTGATGATGTCCTGCGGGGAGAGGAGAGGAAAGAAGATGTTCACTTCGGCAAAGTACTCATGGATCACCTCCCGATACCGATCGGCGGCATGGATGGATACTGGCAGACTCCGGTCTTGGAATAATCTCCAAGACTCTGGAGGGCACTTCGAAGAATCTGTACCTGTATCTTTGCGGAAAAAGATGTCAGTTGCTTCCGCTGAGCGCAGTCCTCCCGGAAAAGCTGGCTGCGGTGGTTGTGACTCCGAGTCCGTTTCTGATAGCAGCTGCTTTACTATCGGCCACTCAAAGACATGGTTCGCATTCGCTGTATGGGATAAAGGGATTGGAATTTGAGCATCTGCATCAGCATTCCTTGTCTGAACCGCGTCTGTTTGGTCCCTCGTTGACGTTGAGTCAGGACCTGCCTCGGGCTGTGTATGGTGTGCCGATCGCGGAGTCGTAGCATGCCGTGTAGCTTGGGGTGATGGCGTATCTAAAGACGGTTGGGAAGCTTGCTGGCTCTGCGGTTGCTGTTGTCCAGAAAATACTGGTGAAGAAAGCAGGCGATCTTCCAACATCTGGATGCGCTCCAACAAGATCCTAGTATTCTGCTCGATGCGCGGCTGGTTCGAGTCGCGGTAGACGCACTCCACGTTCTGCGTCACGCAGAGACTGCACTTTGGCTTGGCAGCGTCGCATCGCGTCTTGCGGGCCCGGCAGTTGGTGCATGCCTGCCATACACGGCGTCGTGCCGGAAAGTAATGGGCAGCAGAGAAGGAGGAAGACGGCGCGGAGTCATCCATGACCGGCCGCCCATCGGCATCGGGAGCACAAGGGTACGGGAGTGAGTTGTGCGATTTGCGGAGATGGAACTGAAAAATCCACTGGAGACAAGGGAATTCTTTGGCGGATTTAACTGGCTGAGGCCCACGTTTCAAGTTACTTCAGGGGACATTAGGTGGGGAACTTCCCCGCTACTCCCCGGCTGTCCTAGTGCCGCGCGGCGCCGGGATCTTGCCGGTCTGTCCGTGATGTTCGGCCTGAGGGCCGAGTGCTCGTGGCTTGTTCAGATTCATCCAGAGACTATAGACTGAGGGACTGCTTAGGAAACATAAGTTTGTGGAAAGCCCAGGTGACGTATGGCGGACTACCTTAAATAAGGACTATTCCCATATAGCAAGGATCTCGCCTGAGAAGCTGTAAAATCCGATCAATGCCAAGCATAGCGAAGAATATGACGGTCAATTCTTCCTTGACTCAAATCGGTGTAGTACATATTGCAATTGAATCGAAAAGAGTTGAACCCGTAGTCATTATTCTACGAAACCCAAATAACGCCAGTGTATGCAACCCAGTCAGCCTCATCATGATGTCGAGGCTAATGAAAGTTTCGAAGCTATGAAACAACAGCAACTGGAGTTAGACTGGCCTGAGCAAGATGCTTCTTCTTTTCATCAGGTGCCAGCTCAAATACGCCAACACCAGATACAGTTTCTTTGGGCTTTCCTTGTTCCTTCTCAACCTCTGAGGGAATCACCTTGCCCTCCAACCTCTTGTCCCCAGGCGTCATCGGCGCATAGAGGCTCAACAACTCATTCAGCCTCTCTCGCTGAATGCAGTTTTCGTACTTCCAGCTGGCAGCAAGCTCATCCAGCTCTTCAAACGTCTTGTCCTTAAAGTAATCGGCCCATTCGGGGATCATGTACTCCGTCATGGTGATGCCGCGGATGCCGCGGAACACGTGCATGTGCATGCGCCACTGCCACGGGTACTTCTTGTTGTATTGTGCGGGAACGTTGTCTTCGAACCACTTGTGTAGGGGGCCAAAGAGATTGGGCTGGAGGTGTGCGTCGTCGTAGGCCCAGCTGTCGACGGCAAGGTCGCGCTTCTTGCGGATCATGGGGCCGAGGAGCTTCAGCCAGGCGGAATCAGGGGAGAGGTAAGTCATGCCCATGACGTTTACGTCTTTGTAGGCCCAGATACTCCATGCTACGGATGGAGCTGTGAGCGAATGTTCAAAGGTCTCGTGTCACAAGTTGTCTTACCAATACCCTCGTCGGTATAAATTGCCATTTGCTTGTCCAGCATCTTGTATCGTTCCTCGTTGTGCTCTTCGAAGTCTGGGTTGTACTCCTTTCGTTCATAAATTGGACCGAATTCGCCTGCGCCTCAACGGTTAGCGATTTGTCTATTCATACTTCGAGGTGTTCATACCATTCCAGATTGGCACGTTGTGCTCTTTCATGAAAGCAACCTTGCGGTCGTACATCTGGCGGATATAGGCATCCTGATCTGCCAGACCTTGGTATCTACCAATGCGGTTGGGAAAGCCGAATCCACAGTAATCGTGCACCGCATAGACAGAGTTATCGAACACCTTCGTGAAGCCGGAAAAGTCCATGCTAAACGTGTTGCCCTCGAGCCAGAGAATGTGTTCGGGATCAATGTCGCGAATGGCGGGGACGATGCGATCGTAGAAGGCGAGAAGGCGAGTCCACTCGACGTCGGCGGGTTCGTTGAGAGGGTTGTATCCTGCGATCCACGGGTTTCCCTTGTATCGCTTCGCTATCACCTGCCAAAGGTTGATAACTCTGTCTTGGAAATGCTTGTGGTCCCAGAACGCGGCGTATCCGGTCGGGTTATCTGAGTGCCAATCTTGGTTCTGGCCACCAGGAGCGGAGTGGAGGTCGAGAATTGTGTAGATCTTGTACTTGGCGCACTACAAGAAGAAACGTTAGTCGGGAAGAAGACTCTGAGAAACGTTGGAGGAACCTACGATTGCAATTGCGCGATCAAGATGCTTGAAGCCTTCCTCTTTGATCACAAAGGGGTTCATGTCATCTTCGAAGTGGTGGTAGTTGAAAGACAGGCGGATGCAGTTGAAGCCAATTGAGGCGAGGAATTCGGCGTCTTTCTCGGTGAAGAAGTATTCGAGGAACTTGTCGAAGAAGAAATCGCACTTCTCCTTGCCGAGCACCTTCAGCAGTGCTGCACGAATCTGGTGCTCACGACCGGGGAAGCCGTTCATGAAGTTCTCCATCAGCATCCAGCCACCGAGGGCCGTCTGTATCGCGATAGGCAGTCAGCAATGGGCCTTCGGGCAGTTGCATTCTGGATATAAAGTGGTAGACACTTACGCCGCGGAGAAGGACAGGCTTGCCCTCAGCATCGACAATGCTGGAACCGGACGTTCTGAGGATTCCGTTTGACATTGCTGCAATCAGATTGAATCAAAATGAGCGAGGATGACAGAATCAAGGGACAGGGACCAACCGACCCCAACGGCAAGTCCAGCTCCTAAATAGGACCCTTCGGATACGCGCAACGGTTCCAAGCCAGAGCTTCGTACGATCCGTCACTCTCATTGCGGAGTCTTTGCACTAGGTCCACACAACAGGCCCCATGACATCCCATTATCTCTGAGTAAAGCATAGGCTGACCGAACTCGTACATACGCGCCGCTGAAGGCCAACACGCGACTTAGAGTCCCCACGTTGGACATTCGGGGCAGACTTCGACGCTTCCCCGACCCCACGTTCCCACGTTCCCCAACTCGGGGGAATCATTTGGATGCCCCGCATAGCTTAGACGACGGACGACATCAGCCGCAGGACTCAAAGGACGCTAGGGGGAAGGTTTTGGATGCCCCGATGGCGCTCAGACCAGATCGGGGGAAGCATCTATTTCCCCCGAAGGTTCATGATTCGTCAATCTTGTGGAAAAGAGGAGCCAGGGATCTCATACGTACTCCACACTATCGTCGGCCGACGCTACACAACTGGTGTTGTTCTCACTAGTTTACACGGTTTTGCTGCCCTTTGTTCTACGGAAACAATCGGACGAGTCAGGCGAGCTTGACTTCATCCGCAACTTCTAATGGTTCGTTTCCCCATGGAGACTCGTCCAGACATCTTCATCTCGTGATGCCCCGGATGTGGGGACCAAGTTTACTTTTACCCCAGCCCCCGGATCTTCTCCGCATCCCATCATCCGACTTGCCAAACCCCCGTCTTTGTCCCGATAGTTCCCAAGTCCTCTTCGGCAGGCAGAGCCTTTGCGTCCCAAGCGTACGGTTCTGCTAACATTGTCGTGTGTGAGTGTGAAGGGCTAGCTTTCCGCGCCAATGGTAATATCGCTCGATCGGAATACTTCTTCTCCTAAGCCCGTCTGCCGACTTTGTAACGCCGTCACCTAGCAAGACTGCTTGACACCAATCCAACGAGCAAAACCTGGCAAAGTCTCGAAGCGTTCCAGAAGAGTTGTTGACACCGTCCCACCTCGACAGGACAACTTGGTCACGGGCATATAAGGACACGCAAGATCCCGGCTATCTGGTCTCGGTTCTCAACTCATAAGTTCATCTCCACTACTGAGCCAACCTTGCCTCCTTTCTCCCGGCTTAGTTCTTGTCAACTTCTCTGTTCTTCTACGATACTACTTGCCACAATGAACTTCCTCCGCCAACGCCTCCCTGCCCCGAGGCAAGACCAGCAAGCCCGACGAGCTCGCCAGCAAGGCGGACCGGCGGCCGCGAGCGAGAGCTACCAACCCTCTCGCATCGCCCAACTCGCCCAGGAGTCTCCCACATGGTACAAATCCGCCGCCCGCCGAAAGCTCTACTTCCTCCTCTTCCCCGCCGCCGTTGTCTCGTACGCCACGAGCGGATACGATGGCTCGATGATGAACTCCCTCCAGACCGTTTCCTACTTTGACGACTTCTTCGACAACCCGCGCGGGGCGGTCCTCGGCTTGATGAGTGCCATCATGGCTTTGGGGAGCATCTGCTCGACACCCATCGCTCCGTGGGTCGCTGATAAGTTTGGAAGACGATGGGGTATCACGACGGGAAGTTGTATCATGATTATTGGTGCAATCTTGCAGTGCGAGAGTACCGCGTTTGCCATGTTTGTCGTGAGCAGATTCATCCTCGGATTCGGTCTTTCTTTTGCGACGACTTCGGCGCCGAGCTTGGTTAGTGAGCTGTCGCATCCCAAGGATCGCGTCACCATCACGGCTATCTGCAATACCTGGTATGTACTATCATCTTAAGCAACCAATTGGAGAAAATCAAGAACCAAGGGCTGACGACGTGGGCTTGGCAGTTGGTATGTCGGTAGTATCGCGGCAGCATGGATCACGTTTGGTACTCGAAATATCCCTAGCACCTGGTCTTGGCGAATTCCGTCTCTTCTTCAGATGGCACCTAGTGTGGTGCAGCTCGCAGCCATCTGGTTTGTCCCCGAGTCTCCGCGTTGGCTCATCTCACACGATCGTGGGGACGAGGCCATGGAGGCCTTGAAGCAATACCACGGCGAAGGCGAAGAAACGGAGCTGGTCAGATTGGAGTTTGAAGAGATCAGAGCTGCTATCGACAATGAGAAGAGTAAGTTTGGAGATCCCATGGAGTCTTGACGCATTTGCTAATCGCATCGAAGGACTTGGAAGCACAACTTGGGCATCAATGGTTAAGACGAAAGGCAACCGATACCGCATGTTCCTTGTCATCTGTAAGAAGCTCGTCCAAGCATACAAGAATCTAGTTCCATTTCCATACTGACGCTAACGATAGGCATGGGATTCTTCTCGCAATGGTCTGGTAACGGCCTGATTGCTTATTGTAAGTAGAAGACGAAACTTTCCCATTACTTCAGCGGGATTTGGACGTTAGCTGATGCGGACTAGACCTCTCGAGAATCATGGACACCGTCGGTATCACAAACAAGAACACACAAGCTCTGGTCAATGGCTTACTCAACATCTGGAACTTCGGCCTTGCCCTGACTACTGCATTCTTCGTGGAACGCATCGGCCGCCGTCCCCTCTTCCGCATCTCGACCTGCGGTATGCTCGTAGTCTTTATCGGTTGGACCATCGCCTCAGCTCGATTCGCCGAAACCAGTGCCAGCTCCGCCGGTATCGCCGTCATGGCGCTGATTTTCATCTACCAAGTCTTTTACTGCATCGCCTTCTCGCCCTTGCCGGTCGCTTATTCTGTGGAGGTCCTGCCGTACTCCATCCGCGCCAAGGGTATGGCAACATACGTCTTCTCAACTAAAGCTGCCGTCTTTGTCAACCAATACGTAAACCCGATCGGCATCCAGAATATTGGGTGGCGCTTCTATATAGTCTATGTTGCTATCTTAGCCGTGGAGGCTTGCATCGCTTATGGGTGGTTCTTGGAGACTAAGGGCAAGGCTTTGGAGGAGATTGCCGTCATCTTTGATGGTGAAGAAGCGAACGTTCGGATTGCGGAAAATGGGAAGGGAGATGGTCCTATTGACGTGGTGGAAACGGAGCACGCAACTTCAAAGGTCTAGTTCGAGCGACATTGTCTACCTAACCAGGTACAGGATAAATCTCACATGAGGACGGGCTTGAACATGAGGGCATGACAGCAAAGAGGCCAGAGTAAGCAGATCACAAGATTACACAAGAGACAAATTTCTTGAAAAACTGGGTATTTGAAATTTTATACATGAGATACCAACTTGAGCAATTTAAGTATGAGGTTGATGATTTACGTTGGTGCATTAAAGGTCTCAATCATGTCAGAGCAGACCCGATGAGGGCATGAACTTAGATTTTCCAGCCTAGAGCCAGTTACTACTGAAGGGGAAACGAGCCAACTGGAACAATGGTCAACAAACCATTCAAGTACATGACTCCTAGTGGGGTACTTACTAGCACTTTCCCTCCGAAATTGCCTTAGGGCTAGTAAGCTCGAGATCGAAGTATAGGGAGAGGGTTGGGGTAAGCTATATAGCCACCTCCCCAGCAACGGTCCCAGTCATGGACGTCTGGAGATCGGACTTTGGCCATCTTCATCTGACTGATATCTACGCTAATGAGTTAGCAGAACCTTTGAACTCGATGCTTGCGAGACCTACTTCGACCAAGGCACACTCGAGCTCGGGATCCAAAGGCAAAGAAGAAATGGTCTATGAAGAGTTTGGTCAGATATTGGAGACAGGACTCGTCAGGGAAACTTACGCATGTCGCTATTGTCCCCTTTGCGCTACCTCTCAGGCCGAAACGCGTAAACATCTCGGCCATACTCTTCCTTGCTACGATGAACAACCCAAGGGTTGAAGCCGACGACAGACTAAGAAAAACAAAAGCTATTAGCAGGTTTAAAAGTGCGTGATGGCCTCGAGCTGTGGTGATCAAGGGGATGCTTACCCCAGCTGGCATGTGGTAGCCACCAATGTCATAGCCACCTTGGGGCACTACACGAGGAAGAGTCATGCCGGCATAATTATAAAGAAATAAACCTCCAATTGAATGTAAATTCTAGCTTAGTCTAACTCTATCTTAATGTGTCCACTTCCACGACTAACGCAGCTGAGCATGTTGCGTTTCTTCTCTTCAGGGTAGAGAGCCGTTCCTTGGTGATCAACCTTGCCGTCACAAACAGTGACTTTACAAGCACCGCAGCCGCCCATTTCGCAGAAGAAGGTCATATCAAAGCCTGCCTCCCGTAATACCGTTAGCAGCGTTTTGTCGGGGGGCACGTCCAATGTCTTCTTCCGGTGTGACTCGAGCTCATTCACTTCAACGGTGAAAGGCTTGCCTCTCGTTGATGCGGAATCCACTCCGAAGCTTTCGAAATGCAGCATGTGGTCTGGATATCCCATCTCCCTAGCTCGTCTCTGAGCGGCTTTCATCAATCCTTCTGGGCCGCAACAGTAAATCCTCGTGGTGTGTTTTCCATCCTTATCAGAGCCCGGAATCAGGGCGTCCAAGTCTAGGCGTCTGCCTTCGTTCTTAGCATAGAGCGTTATGTTCTCGCTAGGGAAGCGGTTCAGGAATGCAGCCTCTTCGCGGTTTCGCGTTGCGTAATGTACTTCGTAGTCGATGTCCTCCTTCTTCCACTGGGCAATCTTTGGGAGGAATGCTGTCACGCCGATACCTCCGATTATGACAAGTCGTCTGTCCACCAGTCCTTCCTCCACGCATTTCTGTTCGTCTTCTACAGCCTTTGGGACCCCGCCAGGGGCCATGGTGATTATATCACCTATTTGGAGCTTCATGTGTAGATACCTCGATCCTCCCCTAGAATGATCGTCGTGGGCCACGCCAAGGGAAAACCGGTTCAGGTCTCCTGATACGATCGAGTATGACCGCGAATACCTCTCATCGTCCGTTCCGAATTCAATTTGCGCAAACGCGAACTCTTTGAAGGTGGGTTCGTTGATCGTGAAAGGTTCTCGGAGTTGAAAGGTGAATTGTTTGACTCGCGAAGTAACGGGTGTGATATCCACGACTGCGTATCTTTTCGGCGTTGACTGCAAGCGGTTCAGCGCAAATTCCCGGACCATGCTCGTCACCACGCTCATGTTGCACAGCTCTGCCACCAAAGGCAGTGCAACGTCCTTCCCCTGGATCACGCGCTTGATATTGAGAATCGACCATCGCGGATGAGGACGCTCCATGAGCTCCATCACGTCACCCGCGCATATATACCCCGCCGTTCTGACTCTCATATTCCATCCCGTTCGCGCCGTGCGATTGACGCGCTTCAGGGCTCTGCCCCATTCGAAGCGCAAGTTTAGCTTGTAACACGGGCTGCGAGGTTCGCTCACTTCAACCACGACATCCCTGCCGATGCGGTAGACGTCGCCGACGCAAACATTTTCTTCGCTCATGTTGGTGCCAACTATGTTCTCCCCAAAGGCGCCGTAATCGAAGAGCTCCGGTTTGGGACAGCCGTCCTCGCACCGCCAGGACTCATAGTGCTCCGAGGCGTACTGGTGCAGAGCACGCTCGGTACTCCAGTGTATGGGGTAGACGTGCTTGTCATTGCCGATGCCGTGCTCGTTGATGAAGATACGCCCTTGCTGGACTTGTTTGAAGATGCCGGACGGTTCGGCGACGAGAGTTTTGACTTTTCCGGATCTGATTTGGAGGACTTTGCCTGGAAGCGGTGTTGGCGCATCGGAGAGACTGCTTATGGTCTCTTTTGAGATATTTCTCGTGCTTTTTGGCATTTTGAAAAAAAAAAAAAAAAAAAAAAAAAACAATACGAGAGCTTTAGCTTTGGATTAGCTTTCGATGGTATGTTTGAAGGTATTGCCCACAAATTATAGCTAAGTAGCTGCGCAATGCAAGTGCAGATATTGCCGAGAGTCTGAGAGTTGTAATAGTCTTTGCTGATGATGAGAGACGACCATAATGGATCAAAGCGACGAAAGTATTCCTTAAGACAAAGAGCGATTTCCCCGATTTCTCAGATTAATTCGTGGATCAAAGCCCATGACGGAGCTCCGCGGTGCCGAGGGCGCGAAAGCGCGGTGACTTTCTGCTTTGATGACATCACAACTGCTCGGCCCTCTCGGTGCCTCACGGCGATAACAAAAGACGCGAACATACAGAATAATTAGTACGTATCCAATTTTGAGCTTCGTCGTCGGATCTGCAACACAAGCTTTCATCACGTGCAGGCTAACCAGTATCATCACTACGAGCAGATTATGTATGATCCTTCCTTAGGCTAGTGGTGAGTAAGCAAAACGTACTGACCGATATTCCTTACATAAATTCCAAACTAGGTTATAGCGCTGACCGGCGAGACCGGTAGTGGCACCATATCAGAAACCTCAATGTTTCCGCAGGCTTGCAGTGATTAACGCTCTCTGTCCAGCAGCGCGCCAGACCTCGTCAAGATCCCCATTTCCGTTACCAAGTTACTAGCTCAATACCGAGGAATCACGCACAGTAGCGTGAGCTTTGGCTAGAACCTAGTATGCATAGCTTATTAGCTTATGGGGCGCGAAAACCTCTTATTAGAAGTGGCCATGGGTCTCTGTTGTCGCCCCTGGGGTTATTCCTGTTAGGAATTCGCCCTGAAATTCCTCATCCGGTCGGCAAACCTTCTGTCGTAATTCCGTCCTGGTGGTCGATGTCCAGGTAAAAGTCTACCGGGTCGTAATAGTCCGTCGCTGTACACTTGTTCAAGGGCCTCCAGAACTACCTCGATTGCTAAGAAGCTGCGAGGTTGTTCCGTTTGACATTGGTATCGTATTTTTCATTAGGCCGGCCCGTCTATTAGGCTGCGGATGAATGCGATTCGGTGAGGCTCGGTTGAATATGAAGAGGAGCTACTGTTCAGCTTGTCGCGGAGATTTTCCTTCCAGCTGTCGAAGGCATTGCCATCGCCGGAGAAAACAGGTGCGTCAGTGAACTCAGGGTTTTCATGGAACTCCACTACGGTCGACTCAAATCTAGACGTTGTTCTATTCGAAATCACTCCGGATGCATCCGTACCGCCTTGAAGAGCGCGAGAACCTTCTTGCTCAGGCGGTCGTACCACTGTAGTCCTCCGTTGGGATCTGAGATGGGCGATAATCTTTCGATCCCGTTCATGATCTTCTTGTAGTAGTTCCAGCTCCTCAGATAGGTCCGTCACTCTAGCTTCTGCGAGATCTCGCTCTATCAGTGCCATTTCTTTCTCCTGATAAAGTTTCCGGGCTTACTATACCAGCCGCATGACTTCGTCTTTGGCGGCTTCGTCGCCTGATAATAGCTGGTTCATCTTTGCCATCTTTGTTTCGGTGAAGAGGACCAAGCCAACGAGGGTTGACCGAGATCATCGCAGCACATTGCCCCGGTAAGCTGAGCACCGGCCCCACTCCGTCCGGTCCTCCTCCCTTCTCGGTCGTGCCGGGCTCAACTCCTCGGTTGAATCTTTTCAAGGGAGCGAGACGATAAGTATAGTTTCAGTGCGTTCATGTTTCATTTTAGATGCATGGGACGCAGTATCCTGGTTGGACTGTTACGTCCATGGCAACAACATACTTGAACATTGAAGTAATATCAAGACCAATCCTGACCGTTGACGACACAGTATGGTGCCAGAGCTCCCTCGCCAATTTCCCCAGCTTCACACGGCTTGACGCAACCTTCGTAGCGTGTGCAGATGACTCCAATCTTTGCGAGACAGTAATTGGATAGAGTAGCAGTATCGCCATAGTTTTGATTTACCCCCACTAATAGTGGTTAGCACGGAAGAACTTCTAAGGATAAAAAACGCGCAGCTCTTGCTGGAGACTAATCTTTCTTGTAACTTACTGACTACTCCTTGTATTCCAACAAAATTGGTGATGTTGACATGTCGCTGGAACTGCTGGCTGCAATTGCCGCATGACCGGTAGAACTTCCCAAATTTGTTGGCATAGAAGCCGTCGATGTGTAGCCATCCCTCACCTGCGAGTCAACGATGTTAGGATTTTGTGCTCAGATCAAGTGTCACGGTGTCTCAGCTCTTAGTACTCACCATTATGTTGAAAGACCTTATCACTGGCCTCTTTCGCCCCTCCGCCTCTGACGTATCTCGGTCCAGTACCTTTGAATGTGGCCGCGTCCTCACATACGTCTTCCCACCAAACGTTCTCAATGGTACAGGGACCGCGGCAATGTACGCCCTCAGCTTGAGCAGGGCCAATGATGGCATTCTTCAGCGTCGCCCCGCTATCCAAGATGAATACGGCAGCAGCCTCATCTTGCTCAGCTTGTCCTTTGCAGTCGGCTGAGCTACCTTTGCGATCAAACAGAGCCATCTTGCCATCAAATACTGCATTGGCTGGAATCAAGGAGGCAGTGGGGAAAGAGGTGCTTCCAGTGGCTGTTGGCCATTTCGTGTTGACCGATGGGTGTGGGCAAGATACGCCTCCGGAGGCTTGCCATTTTATGGTGCTTGTTGAGGTTGTTCGGGTCGAGGTGGTTTTGGTCGACTGAGCGGAAACAAGGCTAATGGCCACCACTAGCCCTGAAATAGTGATAGAACGCATGATAGGTGTAATTCTAGAACGAGGACTCAAGCATAGAGGGATACGGAGAGGCGCGAATTTGAATCTGGTTTTATACATGTGAGGTATCTGTTGACTGACTTGGTCGATCTAACAAAAGAGCTATTGCGTGCGACCATGTTGCATTGCTGTGAGTCGAAACTGGTGGCAATATCTGGCGTTATTCGATGAATACTAGTCGTGGTAAATTCATCATGAGTTTGTCCGCCAAGACCTGCGGACGCCCTCAAACTCCAAGAGTCCAACTCTGACATTCTGGTGAATTGAGGACTGCCAAGACTTGATGCAGCACCTAGCTGATCTCCCACCTTCTGACGGCCTTGCTTGTTCCACCAATCCCACCCAAATCAGGAAGCTGAGGGATGCTCCAACGTAACACTGAGACGATGTCATGCATACAATGCGTATGCAGCCAAAAGGCTTATCTAGGTTCACTGGGAAACAGACAAGGTCGTTTCGGTCTCTAGAAGACTGGTTGGGCTCCTTGCTCATCTAAGTATTTCCACAGAGCCTTGCTCTATACGCCATAATTGTAGGCTATCTGTGACATACCTGATTTCATGCTGTTGGTACAATGTTCATCTGAAAGCTGCATCAGACCACGCATTCCAATGCTCAAAATTCAAAAAGTTCCAGACAACATTCGGATCCACCAAGTTCGCATCAAAGTCCCCGGGGATCATGGCGTCTCCAAGCTCGCTGTCCCCAGGATGGAGGCCGATTCCATCTGACATGAATGCAGGAGAAGTCTGGATCATCTGGCTAAGGTCATCATGCATCCTAAGCGCGGGTTCGTCTTCTGTGGCCACGCTCGTCTGACGCTGCTGTACTGAATGTGTTTTCGCGGCGACATTGAGCAGTTCTTTGACAATATCGGCGCATCGTCTGGCTACTGCAAGCATCTTCATTGCCTTGAAGATGTCGAGGCTCAGCTCGATGTTTTCCATAACCTCTTCGGCGGGGAAGGGACAGATGTTTGAAATTAGGACGTGGAGCAGGACCATGCAGGCGTCTAGAAGGTACATGCAGTTGTACCACCTACTCCGAGTTAGCTCTCTTCGGGTGCAAGGCCTTATGGGTGTAAGGACGTTACCATGTCCTGAAGTAAGGTCGGTGAAGGTAGCTTGTGTGCATGAACTTGATGGTCTCGGTGGCAGCTTTGACGCATGAGGTGACATGTCGCGCGACGGTGTTACGGTCCGCTTCTTGCGTCTTTGAGATGATGAACTGTCGGTGAAGGAGTATCCTGGCGTTCAGGAATCCTGTTCGTGTACATCAGTAATGCTAGCGCATCGGCATGACATGCGAGTGAAGCATACGTAGCTTGAGGACCGTCTTTTGCTTCATGGCGAATTCGCTGTCTTCCAGTGATGATGTGTCAAATCGGAGCTGTCTTGGTAAACCAGACTTCCAGTCATCCAACTCCCTGTCCAGGTTGAGCGCAGTCTGTGACAGCCTTTGGAAGGATGTGTGACTACTGTGCAGACCCAGGTTGTCCGTCATCCACATGAGGATCTTGGCCAAGTCAACCATAGGATTGATCAAACAATACGCCGAGTTGGGAAAATGCTTTAGCATCGTCTTAGCAACATGCACTTGATCTTTTCGTTCGGGCTCAGACTCACCGAGGTTTTCGGGAACGGTATTGAGTAAGAGCTCGGAGCACGTAGTCCCGATTGACGCCCAGCAGAAAAGCACATTTCGCTGAATGGTCAGCGTTCCAAATTAACAAAACTGAGTACGGTGCGCAACTTACATCTCGTGTGAGTAAAGAGACCTGAATACATTAGCACTACATACAACTACGAGCGTGTTCGCGATTGCCTACCACCAAAGCAAGCTTTCCGGGCTTGTCTCGGAACGGGTATTAGTTGGGATACCCATGGCCGACGCAGTCCTTATCGCCATGCCGCTATACATGTAGCAGCTATGTGGCTTCAACGCATTTTGACCGAATACCGACTGCAGCTTCCAAGTCAGTCAACTAGCTCTGAATACCTCCGCGTTGAACGTTTTGCCTGGAACTGACCATGAGGAACAGTGTCTGCGCAGTTTCAAGCGAACTCGACTCGCAAATGTCTTCAAGGTGAAGCCTTGACCTTTCGAAGAATCTTCTTGCCAAGCGAATAGGTGGGTAGAGTGCTTCTTCGTCGCTGGTTTGCCCAGTCCGGTCCAAGAACTCTTTGGTGTGGTCTTCCATGAGTAAGGACGTCTCTCCCGCGGTAATAGCGCCGATAGCAATGACAACATTGTACAGTGCCAGAAACCTCGCCTCCCGACGCATTTGTGCAGAGATTATCATATCTGGCCTCGAAAGCCTCGACCATATTTCTTCCTCACATCTCTTGAGAAAGGTCATCTGTTCGAGGATTGGGTGGATGTTGTGCAAGTTTTGGAAGTACAGGCGGACACATTCCCGCTCAAGCTCAGTCGCAAACGCGGCGTCCACCGCGGTAAGAACCACATCGGCAACAACGCCTTGCTGATACGACTCCCTCCTGCCGCCATTGCTCTGCGGACTTGCCTTTGCAAACTGGTTCTGACCGAGAATCCGAGAGTCCGGAGGCGTCGAGTAATCCGAACTGTGCAGGAGATTTACAATGGAGCTTTGCTTACGGTGCGTGCCGGCTTCCGGTTGCTTCTGTGTGTTCGCCCGAGAGCGAAGCCGGGCGAGGAAGTAAAATGTCCCAGTGGGTCCGTAAAACTCGGCACCCTCGGTGTGCTCATTGACCTGACCGAGGCCGTCTACTTCTTGTTCCGAAGATGTTGATGAGCCTCTATCCATGCGGCTTGGCTCTTGTGGGTTCAGCTGGATCGGGTTCTCGTGCTTGATTGGTTCATCTAGGCTAACTGGTGATGGATGAAGATGCTCAGGCAATGATGGCTGTGGCTGAGGTATCAGCTGAGGTTGAGGCTGCAAACGTTGTTGTAGGCGGCCGGTGGGATTGTATGAGGATGACCTTTTACTCGGTCTGTGGGATGAGTTAGCCCCAACCAGAACTCATCGTGTTCCTCTCACATACGGGTCTTCCTGTCCTTCTTTGTACGAGCACGAGAATTCGTGTCCTTGGGGAGGTCATGTCAGTCATCAAAAGTAACTACCTGAGGAAGACAACACACTCACGAACACAATTGGAGCATGGCGAACTTCCATCACACTGAAGGGGATGTGGTCAACATGTCTGTTCGATAAAGGCATCATCAGAGCTTGACCGACCTTGACTTTACGAGCCCGGCATGTACCACAAGCTATCGGCGCACGAGGCCTTCGCTTCCTCTTGAGATTGTTACCAGAGTTCGGGTTGTCCGATGATCTAAAGGCTGCAGTGGGGATCTCCGTCTCCATTTTGATAAGATCGCAAAAGCGCAGAGGTTTTGGAACTTTTGGTAAACGTTGAAAGAGGAAAGCACAAAAAAAGAAACGCGAACCATGAGCGGGGCTTCGGGGCTATGAGGCTACAGCTCACTAGTACGGCGGGCTGAGCGGAACGATCATCTGGGGCATGGCATGCAGGGGGTTCTCCCTTGAGGGGTGTTTGTGAGACAAGGAAGCTTCGGTCAAAGTTTCTGAGCAGTGAGAGGATCACAAAGCGTCATGAACGTCGATGTCGCTCAGACGTTTACCCCAGAAAATTGGACGAATCGGAATGACTCGTTCGGGACCACCGCTTCCAGCGAATAGGAGGCCGTCCGTCGGAAAACGTTGCGCCTCGGGATGAAGCCTCCCAGCATATCCCATCGGCGGTCTTCCGCAATAAAGACGACCGTATTGTCATCTTCCCCAGTTTCTTCAGCAGAGATAGTTCTGTCCTTTATAATAAACAGTTTGGCCGGCGGGAATGATGCTTGAAATCGCCCAGCTATCACGCCCAGAGGGCGCTTGCAAGGTTGACTTCTCATCTTGTAATTTGAAACCAGACAATGTTCAAGTGGGAGATGTTTCAGTGGAGGTACCTGTTCTCATCGCAGGCGGTGGTCCGACTGGTCTGTTCACAGCATACATGTTGTCTAAACATGGTGGTAAGTACTGGCACGTAGGCCTGTGCAATTGTGGGCTCTCCCAGTTCGATGGGGTAGAACGCTAACAGCTTACAGTGAAATCGCTTCTCATTGAGAAGTATCCTGAACGGCTGGCTGCACCTAAAGCGCATGCATTGAGCCCGAGAACCCTTGAAATATGTAGACAATATGGACTTGACACAAGAGCGATACGTCAATTAGGGTCACCTCGTGATGATGCCTACTGGGTCAATTTCTTGACGAATCTCACGGGCGAGAAGATTGGTGTCCTTCCGTATGAGCGGATGGACGCTGGTGTCCTAGAGAGTACACCTGAGGTATGGAAGTAATTGTATTTTCGTCACCCAACGACTTCAAAGTCAATTACTAACATGTGTATTACTGAAGATGATCCACAATATCCCGCAACCCGATTTTGAGAAATTTGTTGCAAAACGTCTAGAAAACGACCCAAATGTTGAGATTCGAAAAGGGGTTGGTTTCATTTCGTGTGAGCAGGCAAGTAGAGAAAGCTTCGGGAACTTTTAGAAACTCCAAAGGCGAGATACTGACAACTGCCGTACAGCGAGGCGATAAAGTGACGACCGTCGTTGAAGAGCGTTCCACGAAGCGTCGTTGGACAGTTACCTCTGGGCACGTTGTTGGCTGCGATGGAGCAAAAAGCCAAGTCCGACGTTTTTTAGGGATTGAGACTGAGGGGGAAGATGGATGTAAGTTTTCTTGTTGTTCGCGACATGCAATTCAGCTTACAAAGAGGATGTAGACGAGACAATGATGACCATTCACTTTAATGCGAATCTCCGGCCAATCGTAAAGAATGGTGTTGGCATGCTGCATTGGATCGCCGACCCTGCTTGCTCTGGTTTTATCATTGCATATGATATAGATGGAAACCAGGTTTTGATCAGCAATTTTGATGTAAGTTGAAGAAATTTTTCCTTCCGAAGGCTAGACTCTTCGTTTACTGACGTTGGCTGGACTAGTCAAAAAGACATCCGGTGGAAACATGGACAGAAGGACTCGCGCATGCCACCGTGTCCGCTGCGATAGGACAAAAGATACCGATCCAGATCAAGAGTTTTAGACCATGGGTATTAAGCCGCAAGGTGGCAAAGGAATACCGTCGTGGAAACGTGTTCTTGTGCGTATCATCTCTGAATTTTCCTGCACGATGACAATGCGCTGACCCTTACCGTTACAGGGTTGGCGATGCCGCACATTCATTCCCTCCTACTGGTGGCCTGGGACTCAACTCTGGCCTGGCAGACGCGCACAACCTTGCCTACAAGGTCGCCGCCGTACACCAGGGTTGGGCGAATCCACGAATTCTCGACACTTATGAGACTGATAGACGACCAATTGCCGTCATCGCGGCAGCTCAGAGTGTCAAAAATGGGAAGTCTATCTTTTCTTTCCTCAAGGCCATCGGGACGGCAGATGTTGAAGACCTCGACGAGGCCCGGAAACGGATGTATGATGCCATCCACGACCCGGCCAAGCAGAACTTGATCGCCGAGAAAGTCGAGGGACAACGTGAACATTTTGACAACGTAAGTGCATCTTCACCAGATTGGATTTTAAAAATAGGCGTTGACATGATCCCCTTCAGCTTGAAATTCACATTGGGTACGTGTACGGTGACACGAAGCCACCTGCGAATGCGTCGGACTTTACGCCAAAGTTCCAGGTTGGCGCCAGGTTGCCACATGCTTGGATCAAATTCACCGAGCCGAATGATGAAAATGAAATTTCGCATCAGCCCATCGACACGTCGTATGTGAAAGAGCTATCGAATGAGCAAATCGAAGCTCAACGCTATTCTACACTTGACCTGGCGAGTGCAGGTATATTCTCTCTCATTGTACCATGTCGAGGAGCTTGGAAACAACGGTTTGAGGACTGCGAAGAGGCCCTTGGGAACAAAATGAGTTCTCGCCTTATCCTTTGGGGTGCGGACGTCGATTTTCAGTTCACTTCTGACAGTCACCAAAAACTGTACGATACGAAAGGTGGTTTTTCTGAGGGAGGTGCAATTCTGGTCAGACCAGATCAGCATATTCTAGGTTGCATCAGCCCAGATGCTTCCGCGACCGACATCGTCGCCCTCATTGCTGAACATGTCGATATACAGCATTAGAAGTACATACAACTTAGGATGAAGAGTTTAGGTACATTCACTGAACGAACTACAACTGAATGACATCAAGACTGTTGCAAGAGGGGTTAGAGACAATTATTTCCAATACATGATTACGTGGATGAGAGTCTGGGGCAAGTGGTGATACGATACTTCAATGGAAGTAAATATTTAAATAACAACGTGGAGGCTTTAAATGTGGCAATTCCTACCTGGCAGTCCTTGGTACCCAACAAGATTGAGTTCTGCCATGGCCAAGCCAGCCACCGTATCTACTACCTGCAGCTCTCGCGACAATCCAACAGCTACTTTTACATATTGAATCAAGACAACCCAAGTCAAATCCGATTTGCAGTTGACCATCGGACAGCCGGTGCTGTCAGGTAACTTTCGACTTCTACGACAGGCATATTGCCAAGGCGTCGATGAGCTTGCCTGTGAGTCGAAAGAGCGTCGATTATTTGACCGCTGAGAAAGAAATCGCTTTGCTGCCTTGGAAGCAGGAGAAAGAGAGAAAGAAAAGCGTCTGCCCGAGCTGTGAATTTTCGTTTGTTAGTGTAAGTCTTATCCATAAAACTAGGTATGACCCTCTAGGTGAAACGAACTTTGGTGCCATTGTTCTTAGTAGTAGGTTCTTCGATTCGACTAAGTCGTTTGATGATATTGTAATTGAGGGGTTGTTCCCGTCTGATATCAGAGGAATTTAATTCGGTGATGTACGAGGTTTTCAACAGAAATCTAGAGGGTTCATATGCTCCTCGAAGACTGAGGATTCTGAGTCCGTGAAGGCCGCCACTGCTCGTGTGATGGAACAGACGAAAGCACAACGTTATCCACGTCATCTCAGGTTCCCGGAAGCAATGATCGTGAACATCATTTCCCCTGCTAAATGTTTTGCCTGGTCCTGTATTGTCCTTGGCCGAGGAACAAGTCACCCAACGTCGTCACGCCTCATCACTTTCGCAACCAAAGATGACCACCTCAGGCCATGACTTGTCATGAGAGTCGCTCAAAGTAGCTTGCGCCACTTTGGATGACGCGGGTTGAGCGCTTGTCGGGCGGTAGTGGTGGGAAGTTTCTAAAACTCATGTTCACACGGTACGGCACAGTCCAATCATACACTTCGCGATCGGCCTGATCGTCAAACCCCAGACTTTTCAGGACCCTTTTGGCATCATTCTGCCGATCACTACACACCCAACTTCTCAGTGAGATGGCATTCCCGCTATTCTCATATTCAAAAAAGGTTCATGGTGGATGGTGAGAAAACTTCGTCAAGCGGGCAACAAGGCTAAATTCTACGAGACCCTTGAAAGTGCTACGTGATGATTCTCACCTTGTTTCATTGCTGCTTCTCTTACGGCAAATCACCAAAGTCTTGAATCTTCCGTAGGGATTTATTGAAATTACCGTGTTAGTACGCAGAACTCAATAAGGGAAAGCAGCAGTAACCTCTGTTGAATGAGGTGCTTCATGTTCCCTTTTAGGGTCGCCTAGACTCGGAAAGGCGGAGTCCGAAGGATGTTCCGACGAGAGCACTTTAAGACAATCACAGACTTAACGACGTCTGAAAACCTGATGCCTTATTTGATTCGTTTATTCGTAGGATGCATGTACGACCAAGAACGATACAATTGCACCGCCGGCCTTCCTAGACCCGCATCGGACCGCCTCCGGTATTCTTCGGCACCGGTGAACCCCACATGTTCTCCGCACATCAAATTAGTCATCCCTGAAAACTTTGCAGGCGCTCCCAGTCCCTGCCTCGTTTCTTAGACCAGCCACGGCTAACACACTACAACACAGTCAGTACCTTGCAGCACGGCACTTTTGCACAAAAATAGCTTCAAAACTGGCGCCATGGATCCAAAGGCATCTTCCTCGGCTCCTGCCGCACCTGCGCTGCCGCCCAACGTCACAATCTTCTCCCCATCCAAACCCAGCACAGCAAAAGCCCTCCTCAACGGCAGCATCTTTACACGGCTCACAGCCAATGCCCAGACCGAACCATCAAAGCTAGAGGCTGCTCTCAGAGACGTCACTCGACCCGAGGTCAACGACACCTTCTGCTTCAGCCACCGCAATGTGGTCTTGATTTTTGACGGCGAGAAGGACGGAGACGATGCTATGGATCAGCACCACGAGCACTTCCGACTCGTCTGCTTGGCGCTCAAGAAGGCTGACATCAGCCTCGATGTTGCCGGTTGCATTTTTGATGCCCCGGAGGTCTTGCAGGCTGGCTTCCAGTTAGACACGCTTAGCTCGGGTTCTGTTCTGGTCATCGACTTGATGGGCGGGGATGACGATGATGATGATTCGGACGAGGATGATGAGGCAGCCGCTGAAAGGTTGCTTATGAGTGGCGATTCAGGCGCAACGATATCCTGAGCTGAAAGTCACTGAATTGCGGAAGACGAGCTTCATGATTCGGGAGCTGCCAGGATGACACTGAGAAGAGCATTGGGTCTAGCCGCTAGCGGAATCACGAAAGCAGGAACACGCGAAGTTCAAAAGGAAAGTGTTATTATTAAGCTTGGCTTCCGGGAGCAACGCCAAAAGTACGGCCCTTGTGCCGATAGCACCAAGAGGCACCAGAAGCAGGCATCATCAAATCAAGCATCCCGGGCACACAGCGAAACTGGCAAGCCCCAACGAAAATGGGAGGTCTTGGGAGGAGCTGGGAACGGCATAGACAGCCTTTCTGATGCAGCCTTGAGCGTTAGACCCATAGAGATGAATGGGCCCAAGTTGGAGTCTTTTCAGCGCGTCTATGAGCGGATGGACTTTGCTAGGTAACTTAAACCGAGACTATGTCGAATTCCAGCCCCAGTAATTACCTTTTGGCCAGAGCTTTGGGCGTGCTCTTGATATTGAGCCAGTCTCTCCATCTTAGACAGACTATTTAGAGCTACAAAGACAGATCTGCACTCAACTCAGATGGCACATACTTGGTACTCTATCTAGGTGCAGCATTTCATCTTAGAGGGCTGAGTCTAATGCATCATGGAAGCTAATGAACAACTCTCTTGCAGGTGACTATTAGTGAACGGATGCAACGGACATTTTTTTATCGCATCAAGAGTACGACAGATGCTATACGGGGTTCTGGTCGGACTAGATGCATCGTGCCTGGCGCGTTGAATCAAGGTTCCTTGTCTAGGCTGATGCGGGTTTTCAAGCCATCAACCAGATACAGAGCGAGCACCAGAAACATAAAGAAGGGGGCCGACACAACCGGGAGGCTTGCAGCCTCGAACAAGCCTACCCAAGCATCTACGGATACTTCTTGTTCGGAGAAGCGGAAAAGATTTATAATCGAGGAGACAAATTCGTGATGAGTTCGCGTTCGGGCCAAGGACGCCAAGCTCGGCGAACGGCTTTCAAGACATTCTTCACGGATATACTGGGGAAAGGAAGAAACTTCAATCTTGGCAAAGCGCCACCCTCGTCCCAAGTCTCTGGGCGACATCTTCTTTTGACGTGCATGGGGAATACTGAGGCTACCCCAGGCGCCCAGGCCAGCCTTCAGCGTTGCGACGAGGATCTCGACCAAGTCCTCGGTCGGGAACCACGTTTTGTGGTGTCAGAGGAAATGGCACTGAAACGTCATCCTCAGGAATGCAGACCAGATTTGCGACCACGTGAGCTGGTAATTGCTTGGTTTCCTACTCTTCCACCCTGGTGTCTTGCCTGGGTGTCGAAGTCTTAACAGCATCTGGGCAGCAAACCTCGGAAAAGGCAGGAGATTTCGAACATTTCGAAACGGGCTCGCTCACGTCACTATTGTTTAAACTCCGCAAGACTCCGCGCCCCGTCGTTGGTCGAACGCAACCCTTGCCGGCCACATATCCCGGAATAGGAGTAGAGCGCCGACAATCTTGACCGCAATAAGACAGGTCGTGCTCAGTCGGTGAGGACTCCATTGGACGATTTCATTCGGACCTTTCCCCACGCTGCCCACTTTGTATCTCTCCTCCTCCCCCAATCCCCGTCCCACCACGCGCGGAGAAAGATGCTTGACACGTTTGAGTCTTTTCCAACGCCAGCCAGACGTAAGGCGATGGATCTCAACCGGCACTTGTCGCGAATTGGTGGCTAGCTAGCGGGACCATCCGGTGGAAACCTCGGTCTTACCTTGAATCAGAGACATTTGACCCCCAAACTCGCGCGACTTTTGGTCTTCTCCCACTTTCAACTAAAGCCAAGAGCCAAGAGAAGAAAAGTGTGGGATTCCCCCTTGGGGTGAAGCTGGGGACTGGAGTACAGGCAAGAAAAAGTTGGGGGAGCGCTATTATCCCAAAGATTCCACTTCGGGGCCCTCCAGAACTCCAGCTGACCGTCAAATTCCGAGCCATTGGGGGCAATGGGGCAATTGGAAGCTGGTTCGACGGGTTCGTTGCCCCCGGGATGCAAGGTGACGTTCCCCGCGGATGGAGGCGAGAACGAGCTCCGTGTAACGCGCGCGCTCCCTCTATTCGGGGTTTTCGAGTTGTCAACCTCAACCACTCCAAGAGTCCAAGTCACTCACTTCGCCGTTAACCCCGACCTGAACTTCCCCACGGATGGTCTTATCCCTCCCCACGTCATCCTGGTGCGGCCGAAGAAGCTCCATGTCCAATGCAGCAGCTATCGCGTTCATTCCAAGCGGCCGCATGCCGCGACGCTGGGCCGAGAATCTGGACTGCAACCAGACCGAAATGGGGGACCAGGGACTCGTACCAGATCCCGGCCCATTTTCCGAAATTCTTACCTCTTACGCGCGTGTACTTTTGCTGTGATGGGTGAAGCAGGTTTCACCCCACATTAAAATGTTGTTGAGGGGCAGTGGTTAAGTGTTTCCCCGCGACGATCGGGACTTGCCCGAAGCCTGCCACCGCTTTATAACTAATAGCTTTCCCATCGTCCTCCTTCCCGAGTCAATCTCGAGTCAATCCAGACGACCTCTTGATTCCTTCTTCTGTCTCCCATCCTCTTTCCTCAACACACTCTCCCCTAGTTGTGTAGAGATCCGACAGGACAGTCGCAAAGATGGACTCGACTCAGAACGACAAGATCACCCAAGGCGCCGACTTCAAGGGCGCCGATGTCGATAATGTAGAGAACAACTACACCGACCCCAACGCGCCCCGGGCTATGAGCCCTGAGCGTCGCGCGGCAGTCGAGAAGAGCATGAAGCGCAAGCTTGACATGCGATGCTCTCTGTTTGTGCTCATCTACATCATGAGTATGTTTCACTCACCGAGACCTCATCTCACTTGATCGCGGACTTGTAAACTAACGTGGCATACCCTCAGACTACCTCGACAGAAACAACATCGCCGCTGCCCGTCTCCGCGGTCTGCAAGATGACCTGCAGCTGGACAACAACGAATACGCCACCTGCCTGAGTATTCTGTACGTCGGCTACATTCTCATGCAGATCCCCTCCAACATGGTCATCAACAAGATCTCCCGCCCGTCCTGGTACATCGCCGCCGCCATGTTGATTTGGGGCATGATCTCAACCCTCTCCGGCGTCACCACAAACTTTGGAGGCATGGTCGCCACCCGTTTCTGCCTGGGCTTCATCGAGGCCGCCTTCCTGCCCGGTGCCCTCATGATCCTGTCAAAGTGGTACACCCGCCGCGAGCTCACCACCCGCAACGCCATCCTTTTCTGCGGTAACCTCATCTCCAACGCCTTCTCCGCCCTCATCGGCGCCGGTGTCCTTTCCAACATGCAGGGCGTCCTCGGCCACGCTGCCTGGCGCTGGCTCTTCTGGATCGAGGGTGCCGTCACCATGGGTGTCGCCATCTCCGCCGCCTTTATCCTTCCCGACTTGCCCACCAACTCCCGCGGCTTCACCGAGGAGGAGCTCTACGTCGCCCAGCTGCGTATGACTGAGGATGTCGGTGAGGCTGACGCCGACTCGGACGATATGGGCCCTCTTGACGGTCTCATCATGGCCGTCAAGGACGTCAAGATTTACATTATGATGCTGACCTTCACCGCTTACGTCGTCGGTCTCTCCTTCAACGCCTTCTTCCCTACCCTTACCCAGACCTTGGGCTTCGGCTACGTTCCCACCCTGCTTATGAGCTCCCCTCCCTGGGCCTTCTCCTGTCTTATCTCCCTCATCAACGCCTGGCACGCCGATCGCACTCAGGAGCGCTTCTGGCACATTGTCGGCCCTATCTGCGTCGGTCTCATCGGTTTCGTCATCTCCATGTCGACCCTCAACGTCGCCGCACGCTACGTCGCTCTCTTCCTTCAGGCCAGCTCGTACGCCGGCTTCATCGTCTTCTACTCCTGGATCTCATCCTCATTCCCGCGTCCCCCTGCCAAGCGTGCCGTTGCCATCGCCATGATCAACGCCTTCTCCCAGCTTGGTAACGTCGCCGGATCGTACGTCTGGAACCTCAAGGAGAATGGCTTCCGTAAGAGCTACGGTATCGTTACTGCCATGTTCGGTATCACCATTGTTGGTTGCTACATCTTCAAGGTCATTCTTGACAAGCTGAACAAGGAGCTTGAGCAGAGCGAGGCGGCTGATACCGCAAACAACACCAACGCGGAGGAGGCTGAGGCTTCGCACAGGCTGGGCAAGGGTTTCAGATACCTTGTCTAAGCGCTGCGAGTTATTATGTGAAGTTGAAACCATACGGTTAGATACCCCAAAGAGCGTATTGTACACTAAAACCACAATCTTGCCATGCTTTTCGAGGCTCGTGTCAATCACGGTATGTGGCAAGACTTATGTCGATAGAATGGATTAATGCCATAATGAATTGAAACGCATCGAGCGAATCAAGTAAATTTACCACTGAACACACAACCATCTTGTCCACTATTGTGAAGTCTGAGTGAAGTCCGCACTAAGAGATTGAGCATTCCAGCCACGGGGCACGCCGCAAGACTCAAGCTGCAAAAAGGGGGCAGAATTGGAGTAATTCCCCAAATCACAGGAAGAAGAATCTGCAAAAGTGAGTGGAGAAGAGAAAAGTTCAACTCTGCCAAGTATCGTATGGCCAACTTCCTCCGTGTCAGCATTAACGCCGACCACATTTTACTTCCGACAATATGAAAGCCAATCTCGCGATTCCCACTCCTCACCCGGCCAATCCCCGCGTTTTCCCAGATCCCGCACTTTTTCTTGACCAAGATACGGATACCTGGGGGAAGATTCCGGAGTCGGCCTTCACTCGGCCCTCCACGCCCTCCACACCGCCCCGCGTCTAGGATTCGGACTGTGACCGAGCACGAAAACCGGACGGTTGTCTCGAAGCAAGGATTTTACTCCATGAACTAAGCTGACAGGTCTTTCGCGACCCCGCCATCTCCTCTTCTCCAAATTTCCACTCTCGTGGTCCCACTTGGGTTTACAGTTCGGGTGAGGATCCTTGGTTAACCGCGGGACTCGGGAGGCTGGGGCCTTGTCGAACTTCCGCCCACACCACGACTCCAGAAGGGGGTTCTCATAGCCGGACAGGCCCGTTTGAGCGAGAGGCTTCACGTCAGCAAAGCTCCCAGCAGGCACGGCACGTCAACTCAATTGGTTCTGAAATACTCGTTTGTAGTCATTTCGTGTTTCCTTCGAAATTGCCCAAAAACACTTGATGCCGCAACTGAATTCTCCTCACTAGAATTTTATCCCGGAATAGAGCCGGAAACCCAAATTTGAGATAACATAGGTCAGAATAGATCGCCAACTTGAACCAGGCACAGTTGCGAGAACAAGTTTCAACGGGGTATTTGTCATAGATATCAACCCATCAGTGCGTGTACTTGAATCTACTTAGGGAACTTCTAGAGCCGCTTCTTACATTCCACTACCTTAACGTTATATGTACTAGCGATGTCTAAGGCTAAGCTTTTTGACACTTCAAGGGGCAGTGGCCCAACTCCAAGGTACCGGGATGACAGCCAAGCCACGCGAATGCACCTTGAGATGCTCCATTCGATCAACGCTATTTCAAATTCGGGGTGTCGTCGAGAGGTACAGGGCCATGACTTGCATGCTGCATGACCATCCCGCCGGCATTGGCTGACGTAGATCACCGAACAAAGGCCCCTTAGATTGATAGCCGACGGAACCTAGGATGTTTTACCCCTCTTTGCTACATGGCCGGGAGTATCCGTCGACAGCCTTGATAGATGATCGATCCTGCGGCTCACCTTCCTTCTTAAACCCGGAAGCCACATGGTACGATTCCCATGCAGACAAGCATGATGTGATTTTGAAAAACGCGCGCCTTGGCTGATTCAGCCTCATGTCTTGACTAACATTGGCTTATTGGCCAGCTTATATGGCCAAACATGGCATCGTTTCTGTCCATAGGGTTTGTTTCGATTGTCCGATGGCAACTCATCTCAATTGACTGACCATACACGACTGAAAGATGGAGTTGAACAGGGCTTGCTAGTGTTAAGCAGTTAATTCAAAAAAAGAAAAGAAAAGGGCAATGTCTCCTTCAATTTGAACGAGGAGTACCGTCTTCGTATTGCAAAGCATACTTATCGAGTGACTTTCGTAGGTTGTCCGAAATTATTAGCCTCCACGGGTTTTCCATAATTGCGGAAACCTCTTTGATAAGCCATTGATCTTACTGCTAGGCCAAGTGCAAGGTCCAGTCCTCAAGGAATTTGAAATCTTGGTCAATTATGCACTTAGGAAATTGTGACTGATATGGGATCAGAATTTAGCCGGTCCTATGAATCGAAAGGCACATATTCATCCTCGGTCTAGAATAATCCGAAGACTTATCCGCTCTCTTGCTTTTCAACTGGGGCTCTGTGTTTGTTAGACCAGGGGTTCACCCCACTTCACGATGGCATCTAGGTTCAGTTTCCGGCCAGGGATACTGTGGCGGCATAACTGCCTGTAAGGCCGTGGCGGTCTTTTGCATCTTTCCTTGCAATATGCCCTGATGCATCGTAGCTGTGCGTCATCCCATAGAGTTCTACAAATTACCTGCAACGGATGTTCCGCTCAATCATTCATTTCTCGACGCGTTGTGGAACTAGGATGAGCAGGCTTTCGCTCTGAAATGGTGTGAGGCGTAATAGTGAAGAATCGTGGGATCACGATTGTCCGTCTGTACTTATTTCTCTAACTCTCGTTTACAAGCTGATCATCAAAAGCCGTGACACCTCCTCGTTGCATACCCAGGCATTTCCAAAGCCCAAGGTCTGCCATTTCTTCCTTATCTCGGTTGCCGACCACCTCATGACAGTGGCTCGGGGTCTCAGCGACAAGATTTCGGCTGATATGCGCGTCACCCGAACTTTTGATCGCCGACGGGGGATCACTAGCAGCAGCGAGCGTGCATGATGCTTCTGAGCCTACCAGCTTGCATGCAGCGACACTTTCGCCGTCGTCTTACCAAACTAGGTTTATCAATCGGCAATCATGTTTTCATAACAGACACTCAGCTCGGTGTTGCCCCTGGCTCGAAGTTGTTTAGTCATGGTTCATCACAAGATGCTTACACCTCTTCCTTACACCTCTTCCTCATGGAGCTGCGTCGGTGCATCAGTGAAACCTTTGGTGGCAGACTTTTAGTAGTAGCAATTTTACGTCTGGAAATTATACGCCTTTAGTCATCTAGGGCAGGTTTCTCTAGCGTCGAGTACGTGCCTAGTCGTGCTGTTCCCACTCCATATGCCTAGACCGGGGAGACATATCTGATGGTCCCCGACAACCACAGCGTCAATGCTCATACAACGGCCAATCGGCTATAGTTCTGAACTTCAATTCTAACGGCAATACATCACTGCACCGTTGATAAGTGATGGGCTGCAACAGAGTAGTTCGGATGACGCACGCTGTGACCAGAAGCAAGACTTCGTCGTACACGGTCGAGGCTTGAGCGCGTCGCTATATAACTTCAGGTCCCACTGGATCACTGAGTGCCTTATGTACTCAGAGAGGACTTGCATTACTACAAATAATCAGTTTCACGGAATTACTCTAGATACGTGTACTGTTTATCATTGGAACAAGAACTTAACCCTTTGCTCCTATCGGCTCATCTCGAATTCCCCACCTAGAAAAATGAAGGCGCTCTCAACTCTTCTTATTGTTGCGGCAACAATCACCCATGTATCTGCTGCACCAACAGCGGACCCGAAAAATCTCGTATCAGAATCGAGTCTCGAAGCGGAATATCACACATCCTGGTTAGAAGATCCGACTGTAAGGAACCCACCCCCTGACTCAAGTTTACACGAATTTAAACGTCGCAGTTGGCTAACACATGATAGCAACCATGGCTTCGAAAAAGAGCGAGAGGACAAGGGGACCGTTGTGATCCTGGCAGAGGCGATTGTGTGACAGGCCTTGGGTGTTACGGATGCGGGGGACACTCGCCAGTGTGTCAACGTGGGCCAGGGTCAAATTTGTGCTGTCATCGAGATAGCCAGGCTTCCGTGGCTATATGCGATAGAACGTAAGAGTAAGGTGGTGACCGAGTGTTCCGATAGGTGTTGGCTGTGATCTGTTCATGTCTATAATTGCATCTAATACATGCAGTGATGGGGACATAGGTAGCCCACGAGTGTAGAAACAAGAGATCCAGATATCCTACATATATGCACATAGTTTTGGTTATCATGAGAGTTTCTTCGTGAGGTGTGCTGGGCTTTCATTCTATCGAGGTACTTTACTTACCTGTCAAGAGGGGCCGCATCGATGCCGTTCTTAGCCATACCTACCCCAACATTCTTAACTTTGATGAAAAACGCTCTCTTCAATTTCTTTCTTAAGCATATATACACAAAATCCACCTTGTATCAATCACTTTGTGGCGTCAAAGCTCCCCAATTCTCTCTCTCCACCCACCCAATGATAGCAGCATGTCCACCAAGACCATTGACTAGTGACGTGCATTGAGACCAGCCCGAATCATAATGCATTAGCTACCAGTGAGGCCTACTCAGGAGCATGATGCTTGTGTGTGCCCATCTCCTTTATTTTGGGGGACGTCTGGGCTTTCCATTGCGGCCGGGCCTCCGGTTATTATTGTTATTGTTGGGGCGGCGAGGTGGCTTGCCACGGGCCTCGATGGTATCGCCGAGTCCCTGTGATGGTGAAGTCAGCCAGTGCTCTAACATAGTATGTGCTTTGCTTCAGAGCTTACAGCGACAACGTCAAAGTCAGATTGTTCCTGTGGTTAACCTAGTCAGTTGAGAGCACCGATAAAGGGCCTGAGCTGGGTACATTCCAGGCCAGGGAGAACTCACAAGAGCCTCGTTCCTCTAGTTTCCCAGACCCGTTAGCATCCGACTTTGTTACAACTCATAGATTCCATCAACTTACCTCGGATAAGTCTTGAACATCCGCTCCCATCTGCACATTGGGAGCCGCCAGCACAGCGGTGGCATAGAGTGCAACACTAAGGGTCACGATGGTTTTGAGGGAAGAGACGAGCATGTTGAATATTCCTAGCCAAGTATTGTTCGATGTCCTGAAAGTTGTGTTTGTATGAGCTATCGATCACGGAAGCACTCAGACCTAGAGGCGGCTCTGCATCCGATACTTATAGGCATCAGCCACGTTGTTTCCATAGAAGACAGGAGTTAGAGTATGTTGCTCTCAGTACCGTCCAATGCATGTGAACGTTCGACGCTCGTGGCCCATCACTAAAACAGCCTCTTGCTTCGATCAGAACGGCATATACTTTCACTCTCAAGTTTCAACAAGAAGTCTCAAAGGCCAAGGCTGCACGGCGATGAAGGCATCGAAGAGGGGTTCGGCGTGGGACCAATCAATATGCGATCCCCCGAGAACGAGTCACGGCATCCCTATCAACTGAGTATGCTGACAGCACAGCCAACCATACTAACATTGAGGAACTATACGCGAACTTAGAGATCTTAGTGTCAAGATTTCATATGCGACGATATCTGTTCTGGTGGTACTGCTTGCGGCACACCCGAGAGGCTAAGAATAGTCCCGCGGACCTCCCACCCATCTCATCTTTGACGAAACATCTGCCTTGATCGAGACAGGGGGCAGGGGTTCCTTCTCAGAGGCTCGGCAAAAGTCGACTTGTCTTGGTAGTTGGGGATCGTTGAGCCACATGTTCCGTTTCGTTCGGCGCGATGGCACGGCCATGATCGCCGGTGTCAAGAGCTGCTCTTATGTAGATCAATATGATTTCCGACAATGATACTCTCTAGTACTACGTGCTTTAGACTTATTTTCCACATTTCCATCAAAGTAGATCGCTGGCCATCATAGAATAATTTTCCTTTCGATGGCTGACAGTTTTAACCCCGCATTTGCTTTGACTTCCCGCTCTATACACAGAACCAAAACTAGTTGGGACTCTATCCCGCCTCTCCCGCGAAGAGCCTCTTTTGACCCAAACTCGACAGTCTGCCCATCCTGTGACAGCTCATGTTCAAAATACAAAGCTTAAATTGTTTGACAAGAAGTGTTTTGTTTGTCAGATTTTATTCAGACGGACCTCGGCTCCAAAGTCCATTATCTTCGCCGATCCAAAAGTCTCAAAGGGGCTAGCCTTTTAATCGGCACGAGCAAGTTGACACGGCGTCGCACTGCAACAATCCGTGGAACGAATCACCTGGATGGGAAATACAGAATCCAATACCGCCAAGAGTGTCTGGACTGATGGTGAATAATGAGGCTGGCATTGGACCCTGATTAAAGTTGACGAGAACGATCACGTTGAGAGGGGGCATGGGGGGGGGGGGCCATGAACATTTCATCAATGCATTGTAAGGCTGGTGGGAGCGTGAACCGCGCGCGGTGAGCTGAGGCCAAGTCTGGCGCCGAGCTTCGATCTCCCGGCCCGCCAGACCGCCTAAAACTGCTTCCAACGGCTGGAGTTTCTGGTCTGGATTAGGAAGTTAGATGAGCCCCGGGGCGATCTGCCCGAGGTTTGGACGACTAGCTGGAGTGCCAAGAAGGACATGGGCGGTATGTGGTGGTCAGTAAAGTACGCTGCCCGCCGGCGGCCATCGCTCTCTCGCTAGCAGCCGATGAACACGTGCAAGTTGAGCAGGATGTTGCGCGACTGGTTCCGAGGCTTCAGTCCGATCTGAAAGTAAACTTAGCAAGGAGACACTTCGAGGCGAGCCCATGTCTAACAAGATCGGCAGAATTATCCCCCTACGGAAAGTTATGGTCAGTTGCCCCGCAAATCCATTGACTTGCCATGTTTCCGATGTCTGAGTAATAAGCAAGTGGCACGAGTAAAGTTCCCTGACCACACTACGAGTGGTGACGATGGAATGGGGTTGGCGGCTACTATCGTGAGCAGTCGTCTATGCTGCCGTAATCTTGAGATCTTAGCTTTGGGTTCTGCGATCGGTATGTCTAACAAGGCATGAGGACGCATACTTCTTCCATGTTCCTGTAAAATCACCTGCTTTCATAAAAGATTCAAGAGTAGCCGATGTTTGATCTTGCGCGTATATTGATCCACTTCCTGCGGCACCGAGAGCCTCGAGCTCTGCGGAAGGCCGAGCCGAAGGTGTGGTATTCCAAGGTGAACAGTGGCGAGCATCAGTCACCTCTCGTAAGGCACTGAGATGATTCTTTGTCATCTGTTACTCATAGATGTTGAGGCTGAATATTTGATTATCTGTCGTTGGCGCAACTCCATCTGCAAGCATATCTATAGTTGTCAACCGCCGAAGTACCTTACCAACTAAGGTACACGTAGGCAAAGTAGAGATAGGAAATAGATGGATTTGATCGGGGGTATCTTAATTTGTAATGGAGCAATCGAACTTTCTAATACCTCGACTAACAATAACACGTCCAGCCGCACAATAACGTTCTTTCGCAAAACGAGTCGTGCCTCTTGTGTGTACTGTTCGAGATTCTCTCTAGAATCGCAATAATGAGTGTTGAAACCGAGGAATCCGTCGAGACTAGGTTTCAAGTCCCTCAACCCCTCGATGCGGCGTTCTTTTGCAAGATGCGAATGGGGTACCAGAATTAGAGGAATCCTTTCCCTCTTCACTCCTCCCAGTATCGCTGTTACGAGGACATACCCAATAGACAGGTAAAGTCGAGGTAATTCAAATGCCAGGAGGCTATGTTTTTCTCGACGCGACACTGCCAGCCAGACGTGAAAATCAAATCTTCTTGCCAGTCTAGGAACTTCTCTTTCCATATGGCTCAAAGGGAAACAGGGCGGATACGCCGGCCATGACTCCGAATAGTGCCGCGCAGACATACAAAGGAACCGACGTGGCGGTGTTGCCGCTGCTCGCCACGAAAGCAGACACAATACCCATGAGACGGTTGAAGGCGACGGCGATACCGTTACCCGTGGCGCGATGGGCTGAGGGGAAAACCTCGACGGTGTACGCGTATAGTGTACCGTAGTAAATATTGATTGCACAGGCTAAATTGGAATGTTAGCTGGAAATGCTTTCAAGTTTGAGAAGGTTTGAAATCGAATTACTCACCAATCGCGCAACTTAGACCGATGTTCTGGTCAGCGGTCGACACTGCTGTGTAACCGAAGAAGAACGCCATTGAGAGCAAAGCGCCGATGGCCATTGTGTACTTGCGGCCGATGCGAGGAAGATTGGCAAGGTAACCAGCGATGATCGGACCGGGAATGCCAGAAATATTGGTCAACGTGTAGTTTCGCCACGTCTCGAATGGTGTCTCGGTGCTGTCCGGCACTCTCGAGGCAAGATATGATCTATCACTCTCGGTCAATCTCTATCGCATTCTTCAAAGTCTCTCGCGAACTTACGGCAGGAAGACGTAGAACAGGGGATAAGCCAGACCGATCAGAGTCCATGACAGCCAAACCAATACAGTGCTAAGCGTCATTCTTTTGGTGTAAAAGAGACCCTTGACGTGAGCACCCAACTCGCGAAGCACAAACTTGAAGTTGTTTCTGCTCTGGCCGGCGTTCTTGATCTGGCCGCACGCCGTCAACTTCTCCAGCGTGAGCGAACAGGGTCGGTTGTACTTTTGCGCCATCTTTTGATAGTTGCGCACCAGGTCTTCATCGCGGCCGACGCTGAGGAGGTACTTTGGCGTCTCCTGCAGGCGCATGACGGTCACTCGCGCAACAGACGCGACGAAGACGAAGGCACCCGAAGTGAAGGAGACGTAGCGCCAGCCGGGGTTGTTGGACCAGTTGCATTCCATACCCTCGGTGCAATTCCATCGCTCCTGGGCTAGGAAGCAGTCAGCATCTTACTGATCAGTTGCAAAGCCGATAAACCCATCGCATCTTACTCAAGAATCCCCACGCAATGAAGCCCACCAAAGCCTGTCCGAAACCCCACCACAATGCAAGCGCCGTGACTGTCCACTGCTTATTACTCGGCAGGAATTCGAGAAAGACCGTCGGATCGAGCACCAGGTTACCACCAGCTCCGAACGCCGATAGCGCGGTGAAGAAGCCCCACGATTCGATATTGGGGCTCGCACCCGAGACGATTGTCGCGAGAGACGTGATGAGCAGCGTAACGTTGAACGCGATCCTCCGTCCAATGATATCCGCGCCGAAACCCCAGAAAATCGCTCCGATGAGCAGGCCCACGTAGAGCGAGACGGTGCCGGCGTTCGAGTAGGTGGACGGCTTGCCGAGTTCGAGCATCGCACCGGCGTTGGTGACGGACTGGACCAAGGCGATGAGCGAGTCGACGGCGTAGCCGAAGCCATTGAGGACGAAGAGCTTCCAGTGGAAGTTTGTCCAGCCAATTTCATCGTTTGCCTGGGTTGGTTAGTTTCTATAGTTAAGCGGATTGGCAGCATTGAGAGCTGTGTTGGCGGCGGACGTGTCTGGGTGAGAGACTCGTGAGCCCAGACTCTGGAAGCTTTTGGTTTTTTTTGGTTGGTTCATACGTCATTGACGAGGTGCATTTTCATTGCGAGCACGGGGTCCTCGCCCTCATTCTCCAGAATGTCTTTTGCCGAGCTGACGGAGGTGTCTTCGATGTCAGAGGCCGGAGCCCCGGAGTCGACCGTCTTCTTCTGCGTCGCCGGATCGAACATCTTTGCGTCCGGTTCGTGATGCATCATGAAGTTGGATGCTCGGTGGTTCAGAGGGAGAGGGATGAGGCGAGGACGAGGAGAAGCGGAGCCACAGAATGAGAGAGGGAACTAGGCGTAATGAAAGCAGGAAAATGAAAAAAAGGCAAAATTCAGACGAGTTAAAAAAGGTCCAAGTTGTCTTTACTGCGGGGTGATTTTGTGAGAGAGGAACGAGCCTCAACCAATGTTACACGACCAAGGGAAATTGGCATAGGGCGAAAGTGTTCCACTATTGTACTTTTGATTTTGAGATCATGTCGTTGAAGCTATCCTGTTCGTCGTCTGCCGGCCCGCTTCCTATCTTATTCGCTTGGCCCATCTCATAGCGCGATTAAGCTGCATGCTGGAAATGGCATGGTTCTCTTGCGGTTACCATGCTCAAACGCGGCGGGTATTTCCCCGAGTACAGCGGAAAGCAAGACACCAACACACAGAGAGCTTAGAAGACAGTGGAGACCTGAGCGAGCTATCTGATCCACCATAGGTTAGACGGCGTAAAGCCGGGGGCTTCTCCGCCTTCGAAGACGAACTTAACGAGGTTACGAGAATCTAGCAAACAATATGAACGATGTCTTATTGGACACAGCACTTGTCGAAGCATCGCTGACACCACTCTTGATGAAACGTTTCCGTTAGTGGTGCTTTGGCGGGAGAGCCATTCACCAATGACGTGCACGAACATCACCCCACGTGCGAGGCGAAATTGGAGCTCCCGTCGAGGTTGGGAGCGGATCAGCGGGTAGGACACTTTGGGGAAGACACAGGCACACAGGAGAGCACCGCGTTGGCCGCCGCCATCCGCGGCATCCTTGCGGGTCGGGATGAGCCTGTCTTCGATAAGAGAGAGGAGGTTCGCGGGTCGCCCAGATATCGAGTGTAAACTGTCATCTTCGATGCTTAAAGGTAGGTGAAGTCATGTGACTTCTCCTGTTATTCACGTACTTGAGGAGGGGAAATCAAGTATCGGGGAAGATTAGTGAGCTCAAGCTCAAGATAGGCCGTCTCTTTGCCCCCTCCCCGTTCCGTCCCCATAATTCCCTTGCTCCATCCTCGGCCGTTCCCCACCCGGTCCCTTCCGGGCTTCTCCGGGTTATTCCGGGACTTATCACCCGGAGGAGCGGTCCGCTTCCGTCATTCCAGCATAAAAGTCGCTGGTGTAAGACGGATCAATCCGGTAGGTGGTTTTGCAAGTGATGCCCCCCTGCTGTTGATTTGCCTCTCATTGCTGTTCGGCAGTTGTTAACCTTGGCTGAGATAAAGAGATTGACGCAAGCCCGAGATAACAACCCATGTTCGAGATATCTGTCGACAACGAGCTGAAGATATGTGTTGATGAAATCGTGGTGTATGATGAAGTTCGTTATTTCGCATGGTATGGCGAATGCTAGGCTGAGATATCTTTCTCAACGTGGTCAGCTTCGCCCATTACACGAGTTGCCTGCCTTGGGTATAGCAAGCAGAAACTACAGCGAGGATCCTGACAATATATATCACGGGTGGATTGCCATCTGAGTCTGGTACTCCAACAGAGATCAGCCCAACGACAGGAATATTCAAATGACTTTCCGAGCCAGTGGGAGATGAAACTTAAAGGTCAAATAGTTCCTTGTTGGCATCCGAGTATATATCCCACCCCACGCATCGGCCACCTAACGTGATGAGAAGAGCCATTTCCTGGAATCTAGAGTCCCTGTCGGAACCCATGTCATAGAGATAACGACTGCGTCATACGATCATGAGGGCGATGATGAATCAATTTATTCGTGCCACTTACTACACGTAAAAGGTAAAGTACGTGAAGGAGAATTATTTTGAGCCCTCACGCGACTCCCCATAGCATAGCTGACATATTGCCCTTGAGTGACCCTTACGGCTACTTCGCTTGGGGATCGAACTGGACTTCTAGCCCTACTGTTTTCGATGTTTCCATCGCTGATCAAGAACTACAACGCGTGGAGCATACGGGAACTCACGTAGAAATGCAGATGAGCTCCACCAACACAGGACCACGTTACCGCAATATTGACCAAATCGACTTACAAACCACTCTCGCAAAGCAGTGCTTGAAGAGCCTCAATGGGATGTTTTCGAGAACATAGAAGCAGACAAGTTTGAATATCCGTTGCCCGGCAACGCTCAGGGTCCACCTTCTTCCTGGGTCGTATCGAACATGCATGTGGAAAAAGCAAGTTTGTAGTGTGAACAACAAGCTGCTGGAGCTGTCGCGACTGGCAAGTAACACTTATCGCGTCATCGGCCCAAGAATCTGGTTTGCCTTGCGATAGAACTGTTAAGGATTTTGATTACTTTCACGGATATGCTCAGAAGATCGCCGGACCGAGCATTTGGAACGCACTCCCATACGGATAGATGACGTATTTGACACATCGCCGAATACAATGCTTGCCCAGATTGCTGTCCAGTGGCAGTCGCGCGGGCGCTACCTTAGTGAACAATACCTAGGGACCAGCGCGACGGCACACAAACGCGGAATTGAACGTACGCAACGGGAAGTTCCCAATTCCCGAGGCGGCGACTGGGCGATGCTGTACTCAAAGGGGTTCTTGGAACATGAGCAACATCAAAAACAGAAGCTATCCTCTGGCATCCCGTACAGCAAAGTTTGAGGTTTCAAAAGGCAAGTAGGGGTATGTTGTGAGTAGTGCAAAACCTTGCGCTTAAAGCTTCACTTTTCTTCTAAGGGACCTAGTTGCTAGTCGCTATCGGTAGTAAACTCCCGTTCGCAAGTAAGGTTTGTGATACATGCGACTAAGGGGTCCCGCTTTCTCACCGAGGTTTCTCCCCATCTCCAAAGTCTGGCCTATCCTTAAAGTGAAACCCTTGGGTCCTTCTTCGGAGCTAGATCCTATGGAAAGTATCGTGTTCTCGTCAACTCTTCAGGCTTCAATTCCTTCACTAATAGGATTCACGACTTCCTTTTGCGGGGCCTTTGCGGGTTCAACCAAACTAAACCAAACACAAACGGCAGACAATTCCCGGTGGGCGCGACACTTGACTGTCCACGGGTGTAGCCCGGGCTCGGAGGCGCAGGCACGAGATTGGGGGCACAAAGAACGACCTTCGAGCGCTGTGATTCCCGAAAATTGTGGCTGAGAACAATACCTACTACGCTTCGATCTGACATTAGGCCACCTCCAATGGAGATATGTGTATCCGTATTGCACGAAAAGCCTGATGCGATTTTATCGACGGTTGCAATGAAGACGCGATGCCGAGAAGAGCCGTGTGGACGAGCAGGACCGAAAGGATAGACACCTCGAGTAAGAGTAAGCACCTGCGCCGCTGCACGGCAGGCAACGAGTGTCGATCATTGAACGAGCCTACGCGGGGGCCAGGGACTTTTTCAAAGGGGCCAAAAGGATGAACTCAGACATGATCAACCAATTTAGGCTCTATTCAACAGCCCCAAAAACGAGAGACAGGGCCTGCAGGGAAGATCACGACCGGCATGGACAGCATTGGGCAGCCTGCTGTCAGGCTGACATTGCGCTCACTGGGCTCACTGCACGTAATTTTGCGAAACGCAGATCATCCCGTCTCGCCCGTCCGTCCGTCTAGTCACGAGGGCATGAGACATCACTCGAATAGTGTTCTGTCTGTCTGACAGACGCGCTGCGAGTTTGCGGCAACCCACAGGAGCTGGAAGCGATGCTACCACAGCCCTGATTACATCGACTTTTTGGCCCATTTGTGTTCCCAACGCGGTCTAGGTGGAATACTCATTAAGAGAACTTTGGTGACTGATCAGTGTATGAATGCTCGTGCGCACCTAGCTCTCCATCGCCCCATCGCCGGGGACTGGCGGCGTGCGGAGCTCTCAAGACGGACGGAGCTTCAACCCAAGTGCCCCGACAGAAATCCAATCTGTCAATAACCCTGCCATCGATGGGCTGGGCAGCAAGCTGACTGGGATTTCGTCGGCCAGCTTGGCAGCTTTGTTAGACTGTTGTGGATATACCTAGACGGTGGACATTATCTGCCAAGTTCTGGACCGATTCTGCCATCCGATGGTGCGGACTGCATCGAGAGCGAAACGCTAGGACTCGATGAAGACCTGAGCCCGATTTTTGGGTTCGAGACGGGTTCGACAAGCGGCCAAGCGCCCATGCCAACCTTCCGAAGTCGGGCTTTAGACTGAACTCAAAGAGACGCCGAGGGGAGGAATGGCGGTTAATTACGAGGTTAGTATCCTTGCCCTCACCGATCAGAAAGAGAGAGGCAGGGACGCCGTTGTGCGCCGTTGGGCAGACGTATTTTTATCACGGTTCGTGTGAAGGTTCACAAATCAAAGTCCCCTGAACCGACAATTCGAAGAGTCTCTCACAGGACTCTAGAAAGTCTCACGCAGAGGGCGAGACGATTGCTTTCTCCGTGCCGTCCTGTCCGCCACCCGAGACTCGAGAGAGAGGACGAGAAAAGTCTTCATTTCGACATCCGGTTCCCCGTTACGAAAGCGAATCACCAACGGCGCTTGGCTACATGGGTATCCCCATGCATCTCCATGCGGGGAAATTGGAACCATCGACCTGTTTAGTAGCTTAGGGCCCCGACAACCCGAGCAAAAGGGCAGCAGAAGCGGTGCAGAAAGTGTGCCAGTGTGCCAGTATCCCAGGAGCTGAGCAGCTCGTCGTCACAATGGCGCACACCAAGTTCTTCGTACTAGCCATGAGCAGTTACCGACAGACAGACAGACAAGCGTGACAGGGCCCCTTGGTCTTGACCGTCACGAAGAGTGGCCTGTCTTGTCGTCCGTTCGTTCCATGTTTACCCTTGCAAAAGCAATGCTGGCGACCCTTTACCGTTCCCCCGGGCCATCGCGCGAATCACACCTCGTGGACCGCAGTCTCGGATCATCATCAATGACCTTTTTGCTAAAGTTTAGCTGCATGCAAACTCGGCAACCATTGTGTCTTTCCTCAAAATACCCAACTCTCCCACCCCCTTCTCCTACGGCTTTCTTTCCTCCATTTTGTCCCTTTTGCGCTTCC
The DNA here is from genome assembly GCF_030867605.1 of Colletotrichum paranaense. Taxonomy (NCBI): domain Eukaryota; kingdom Fungi; phylum Ascomycota; class Sordariomycetes; order Glomerellales; family Glomerellaceae; genus Colletotrichum; species Colletotrichum paranaense. Next base: position 323,787 of record NW_026848981.1, on the reverse strand, counting down.
TTCTCCTTCTTCGGCCTCTTCTGGGCCTCTCTAGTGCAGACATATCTAGCGCACCTCGTCTCCGGCCTCCTCCTGTGCCTCCCTTGCGTCCCTCCCGCGCCTTTCCCAGATCGAATGAATTCGAACCCCGCGCGGTAATCCAACAGAAGCTAGAATAAAGACGGCTTGGCATTGGGCTGGGGTGGGTGGTAGTAGCTGACTCAGAATCCACGTCCTACCTACTTTCGCGAATCCCACTCCGTCCTCCCTTTTCCAATCCATTCCTCGGCGGCTCTTCTTTCAGCGACGGCCTTTCTGTGGTCGTTTCTTGCTCCGCCCCCGTCCTCCTCTTTAAACATCTGGCTGTGCTCTTTCAGGCCTTGTCAAGTTCGTCCCATCTGCGTTTCCCTTTTCCCCACACTTTGGACGTCACAACGTTTGCCAAACAAGAGCAACCACCATCAGAATCCATCCCTTATTCAGCACACTGGGGATCCCGAGACCTTGGTACCATCGGCCGCTTTCAGTCAAGGGGCCACTGCGCAGTTCGAATCTCATCAAAGAGAGAGAGTCCATCAAGATCACATGGGGATACGGATATAGCAACCTGCAAAAGAGAAGAAAGGCCAGAACAACAGGAAACTCACTCGAGGAAGAAAAAGAGGCGTTGCGACAAGACGTACAAGAACATAACAATGTCAGCACCAGCATAACGGCCCTCGTTGCCGCCGCGCCCCAGCAGCCAGCCATCAACTTTACACTGGAACCCCGAACCCGACGACAAAACATCACCAACACAGAAATGTCGGCAGATGTGACCTTTGACATCGTCACGGCCAGCATCTGCGCCCTCCTCATCATCGTCCGCTGCGGCTACCGCATCCTCCTACGATGTAAAGTCCACGATACCTGCCACCGGATGTGGCACGTCGACGACGCCTACATGGCCTTTGCGCTCCTCCCGCTCATCGGCCGCACGACTTGCATCTCGCTCTCCTTCTACCTCAACCCGACGCACACGTATGATGCCGCCACCGAAGAGGCGGCCGCGGCGCGGAATCTCAGTGTTGAGAAATTGGCAGAGTATTACGTCATCTCACACAAGCTGCTTATACCGGCTCGCATATTCTATGCATTATTGTATGTCGCTTACACCTACTTGCCTGAGTCTATTCCGCCTCACACTCACTGTTGTGAGGGTGGCGGACTGCAATTCAAGGCGGTGTGTCTAATATTCGTTCACTGCTGACCTATGCCGTGCTCTTGTATAGCTTGTGGTCGTTGAAGCTCTGCCTGCTCAACTTTTACTCGCGCTTCGTGGACATTTTTGGATGGGGCAAAGCTGTCACGAATGCTCTTTGGTGGTTTATTGTTATTACGTTTTTTGTTATCTTGATACCCACTCTTGCGGAATGCCGGCCACTTTATTTGTAAGTTGTTGCCTACCTCTATCAATCCGGCAAACGAAAGAGACGTCAAATAGTCTAACATTGTCATCAATAGCATGTGGTCCCCTGATCCTACTGGCGCAAATACCTGCCATCGCGCCCTCGGAAACCTCATCACAATGGCCGTCTTCAACATCGTTACCGATATTGCGCTTATCGTCTTCCCGTTTCCTATCTTTCGTCATGTTAAACTCGACAGCAAAGTGTTCGTACCCACCCATTGAATCCCTCATTGCTTGATTTCCTGAGGACTAACACCCCTGTAGTAAGGTGCAGCTCGTGCTCTTATTCAGCATCGCTGGCGTTGTTGTCGTCATCACCATCATGCGACTACCCATGATACTGAACCAGGCAGTATCACAAAGATCTCGTTCCATGGTAGGTTTTCGGCCAGTGTATGTGATGCCGTAACGATCGCCCACTAACGAGTTCTGTACAGTGGGCATCCATAGAGATACTTTGCGCCTGTATCGTCGCAAATACAGCATTCTTTTACGCCTTATTGAAAGACTACCAGCGAGGCCACGACTCTCGCGGGGGCAACTCGAGCTACGTGCAGCAGCCCGATTATTACATGCAAGCGATTCCTTCGCCAGAGTTGCGGAGGGGATCCTCGGCGCGCTCTGATGGTTTAGAAGTGCCGGACCATTGGTCAAGGGAGAGCAGATCAAGTAGATCTAGTAACATTCCTATTATAGCATGAATGACGAGATGATGGCGCCCGTATTGCACGTGTCTACCATCCGTGCGATGTCTCTAAGTAGGTTGCGACAAGGGACTCTAGTCTTTCTGCTAGCCTTGGAAGACATGTGAATGTTTGATGATCCCATGAGGACTAGTGCTGACTCTGATGTATTGACGTAAGGGGTAAATCAGCCAACTTGGAATGTCACTGCAACAAACTACCATCTTCATTACCAGCTTCATCATCAAATCTCCAAATAACCAGGCTCTACCCCGCCAAGCAACTGCCCTCATCAATCCGCTCCTTTAATCACGATCTATCGAGACCAGACAGGATGACTGACACCTCTACGCTCTCAAACCTCGCATCCTACACCTTCGGCGGGCTCTGCATCCTCTCCGCCCTCCCATTCGTCGGCATCCCGTTTCCCAACCGCCGCGCGGCAGACTACTACGCCGGTAAAAGCGAGTGGATGTCGCAAATCTTTCGCCGGCGTCTCACCCCCAGACAAGCCGGATACTTTGGTGCAGCGTTACGCATCGCAGTCGGCGCCGCCGTCATAGTCCCCGAAATGAGGGAGCCCGCGCTGCTCTTCAACGGGGCTGTGATCACGTATGGGACCATCAGGGCCTATGTAGATGGGCGACCTATGCTCCCGCAGTGGGGAATGTTAGCAGTGATTGCGGTTTGTCTTGGTCTTGGACGTTTATCGCAAGCTACTTTGGTTGAAGAGCCGTAGCTCGCGAAAGAACGGGGGCTTTCGAGTTGTAATAAGCTTGATGTGACTTCTAGAATGGTCAAGGTTGCACTGCTGTGTCATATGGTAAACGAGTTCCATGACGATCATGTCCATCAATATCGCATTACAGAACTGAAGATCCTGATATCGAAGTTTTCTAGACACGGAGCATACCATTGGCTTTCCTACACTTTCCCATGATTCAGATACTCTTCAATCGCAGCGTCCGCTTGCCCCGGACTATCTACATGCACTAGCACTCGGTGATCCGGTCTCACGACGATCCCTTTACCGCCCTTGATTTCCCGGACCACACCATACCAACTCTTCGGCAAACCAAGGCCTGACACGTCAACAGCCCAGTCGCAAGACGCGAATGCAGGGTTTGCGCAGTGCAGCACGGTAAATCGATCGTAGGGCACGAGGTCCAACAGAGACAGCCCCTCTCTCGTGTTTCCGTGCGGCAGCCTTGCCCCGGGACACGCTTGCGGCACATAGACCGTCGGGTCATCAAGCAAGGCTTTCGTAGCGGACGGGTCATCGTAGATGAATCCGAGCTGGAGTGCAAGCGAGTCAAAGTGTCTACTCGCCTCCTTGACAGCTTCGCCCGCTGCAGCGGAAACGGCGCGGCGTTGGAGGAACGCGTCCATGGCGAGGTCCAATCCCGGAGCTTCTTGTGCCTTGGCTTCTTGGAACTGAATAGAGAGGCCAACGAGAGAGGTACTGACGGAGTAGAACGCTGCCTCGCTAGCCTTCGAGTACTCGAGATTCGCCAGTGCGACGGGCCTACGCTCGCGCGTGAAGCTGGCGAGAAGGTCTTGGCTGCCTTTTCCGTAGATGACGGAAGACAGCTTCCACACCAGGTTATGTGCGTCCGCGATGCCCGTGTTGAGGCCCAGGCCGCCCTGAGGCGGCAAGCTGTGCGCGGCATCACCCACAAGAAAGACGTGGTGCTTGGCGTCGCTGTACGATGATGCCACGCGCGGTGCCGTCTCCCAGATGGTACGGAGGACCTCCGAGTACTGCAGACCCGGGAGACAGGCCTCGATTGGCGGTGCCTCCGACGACGGACCCATGACAGGGGTGACGTGAACAAAGGAGTCGTCGAGGTTGTGTGCGATGAACTCGCTGGGGTGCTCTGGGTGGAAGCAGAAGTAGAGCATGGCCTCGCGACCCGGCGGAAGCGCGGCGCGAAGACTGCCTTTGCAGACGATGGACTGATAGACGTGGCCTGGTCCCATGGATCGGAAGTCGATGCCGGCTGTCTTTGCTCGCACGGTCGAGTTGACGCCGTCGGCTCCGATGATGAAATCAGCCTGGATGCTGTGTCTCTCGGTGCTAATGTCGTTTCCTCGTCCAGTAGAAGTGCTGCATGAGACGATACAGCCAGCTTCCTCTGTATCGGTGATGTCGACGGAGTCGACTTGCCACCCTCTTCTGATTTCAGCGAGGCCCGTCTCGAGTACAGCCTTCTCAAGCAGCCGCTCTAGCTGCGGCTGCGGCCAGTTGACCAAAGGCTCAGCCGTCAAGTTGCGCATCTCGTCGCCCTGGCGTTCGTAGGGGAAGCAGCCAATCTCAGTATCGGCCAAGCCGTAGACAAGCCGAACATGTCCGACATCTTTTGGGTTGGCTGCCTGTCGTCGAATGTAGGCTACATCCAAGCCAGCCTGGCGAAAGATTTCGAGTGTCGACGGGTTGATGGTGTGGGCTTTCGGGTGCTCTGATATGCTGTGACGTCTCTCCAAGATGATGCACTTAATCTTTTGACGGGCGAGGAGATAGGCTGTGAACAAGCCTACCGGTCCTGCACCTGCGATGACGACGCGTGTCTGTTCCATTTCCTGATTGTTGTCTTAGTGCCAAAAAAATATATACATAAGGTTACTTTTGCTATCACAGTCGTTTGGTAACAATCACCTACTTACACGTATGGCTATAGATGAACATGAAGAGGATATGATTCTCATTCTTTTAGCATCACAATGATGTGGTGTGGGATGACCCAATTCCTCTTTAAGAGGTTGAGCGTCTGATCTCTCTTTGACTACCTTGGCTGCAGCTGACAGGTCTATGCTTTCTTGTCCCCTTGTCCTTCCACCAAGATCAAAGTGCGAACTTTACTGTACCGAAGGGTAAATACTGTTGCATAGATCATTCTTACTAGAGTTATATCCCGTGATCTTGCCAGGATTCTTGCGAGAAATCTCCAAAGTGGCATTGGTCAGGGTTACATGGGCCACAGGTTAGTTCAAGTTCTTGATTGCACGACACGGTTGACACCAAACAGCCTAGTTCTTCTGTGATAGTTAGTCTTATCGATTTCACTGGAGACTTTCACCCGGCAGACAACAGTTCAAGGGAGATATCGGTCAGTATTGCTGTTATGAGTCTGACGCATAACATAGTTTACGCTGTCATCATGAACCTTGGCGGCCGGTTTTGCGTTTCTCGGGAGTGTAAAGTAGGCCGATTGCCGTTAACTGCGTCAGTGCTCAAAGAGTTCAATCAGTTTCCGAGTCGACGGATTCCCATGACGCCAAGACAGCCTTTCGCTCCCGTATCCGTAAACCCCCTTCTTGATCGGCGTTTAAACTCAAGATCAAGGTCAAACAAGGTTTGTTGCGCGTTGACCGCGAGCGCCAAAGCTCCATGCAGCTCACACTGGGTTGCTTGCTTTCATGTGCCGGGCCATCCGTTCCAACGGACGGGCGGGAAATTCTATTTGAATACTCCGTACTCGCCAAGCTCGCATCCATTTCCTCCAAGCTGCTTACACATTCCCAACTTTATACTTAGATACCCAAACTATGGCCAGGTACTTTTCTTTCCGTTTTAGGTTCTTTTAACTTTCGTTCCAGTCGGAGTCACTCCCGACGCTAGACAGCAGGGACCGGGCTTAGATGCGAAATCCCGTCCCTTCGTGCTGTCTGCAGCCGTGGTAGTTTGCTGCCACACCTCAGTCATCCATCCCATCTAAACAGTCCCGTCTGAGCAGTCAATCCGGCATGGTCCATAATAGCACTCGAGATACTTAATGATAGATATTAGCAGGCACTTAGCGCGTGGCACATGTGGCTTCAGAGCCGTATGATCATGGTCACTGCATGTTCAGTAATATAATTCCTTCAAGGCAATTCAACTGATCCAAGGTTGACATCGCAACTCACTTGAAGCTTCACTTTTGATTATCGTTGAAACATTCAGAGAGTTGAGGTTAAATCAAGTGAACTTCGATAACACCGCCTTGCCAGACCGGCTTTTGCAGCCTGACACGTCTACATCTCGGTCAACTACAGGCATGTCTACCGCACCCTCCACCGACGAAAAGGCAGACAACGAGCGGCCAATTTGGCGATCTTCGCGTCCATCTCGGCATCGCGCCTCTCTTCTAAGTTTTCCAGGCGCTCCACCTCCCAGTGACAATCGGCCGAGATCTGTACACATATCTGCGGACGAATACAAGGCCATTACAGATCTCGTAGACCTAGCAAAGTCTTTCCTCGAAAAACAGCAACAAAATGGCGAAGTCTCGTTATCTTCGACCCAAGGCGACTCTGTGCTAGACGTCTCAAAGGCTCCTAAACAAGACGGACCCCTCGATCCCTTTGGCAACAACTTTGACGCCCGGGAATGGGCCAAAGCATTCTATCGCCTCCGCTCCGACAGCTGCGAAGTGCGTAAGGCCGGTGTCGCCTATCGCAAGCTCAATGTCTCGGGCTACGGGTCCGACACAGCCTTTCAAACAACAGTTGGCAACGCGTGGTGGCTCAAAGTCGCAGGAGCTATGCGTGGCTTATTGCGTATAAAGCGTCAACAGGTGCGCATCCTGCATGACCTCGAGGGAGTCGTCAACGATGGCGAGATGCTTTGCGTGCTGGGTCCGCCAGGTAGTGGCTGCTCGACGTTTTTGCGTACCATGGCGGGAGATACGCAAGGCACGCAGGTGGCAGAGGATTCTCACCTCAACTACCGCGGTGTGAGTGCCGATGAGATGAAGCGCTACTTCAAAGGCGACGCCATCTACACCGCCGAAGAGGACGTTCACTTCCCGGCGCTCTCGGTAGCGGATACGCTCTTCTTCGCCGCGAGAGCGAGAGCGCCCAGAACCCGGCCCGCTGGGCTATCAGCGGACGAGTATGCGACATGGGTGCGTGACGTGACTATGGCCATGCTGGGAATCCAGCACACGATGCAGACACCAGTTGGTGGGACAGATGGCGACACAGTACGCGGCGTATCTGGCGGCGAGCGCAAGCGTGTGAGCATTGCTGAGGCGGCGCTGAGTTTCGCGCCGATCCAGTGCTGGGACAACAGCACGCGTGGGCTCGACAGCGCTGCGACTGTGGATCTCTGCAAAAACTTGCGCGTTCAGAGCGATATCATGGGCATGGTGAGCATGGTCGCCATTTATCAAGCACCCGAAGAGGCCTACGAGTTGTTCGACAAAGTACTGGTTCTCTACGAAGGGCGACAGATCTACTTTGGGAAGACGACGGAAGCCAAACGCTACTTCCAGCGGCTGGGCTTCGTTTGTCCCAAGATACAGACGACACCGGACTTCCTGACATCCATGACCAGCCCAGCTGAGCGCGAGGGCATCGTCAAGCCTGGCTACGAGCAAAAGGTCCCGCGTACTCCGGACGAGTTCGCCGAGGCATGGCGGACGAGCAGTCTCCGCCGCAAGCTCGGTGATGAACTAGACTCCTACGACGCATCCTTTTCTCTGAGCAGTAGTGGCCCGCGCAACTCACGCACACACTTTGCCGAGTTCCTGGAGAGCAAGAAGAGTGATCAGTCTTGGATGCAACGATGGAAGTCTCCCTACACCCTTTCGTACCCACGCCAGGTTCTCCTATGTCTATGGCGCGCACTCGCGCTCCTCAAGGCCTCGCCGCAGATGACGGTGATGATGCTCGTCCTCAACCTCTTCCAGACTCTCATCGTCGCCAGTGTCTTCTTTCGTCTGCCCGATACGGCCGAGTCCATCAAGTCGCGCAGCACGTTTCTGTTCACGGCCGCTCTGGTTAACGCCTTTGGATGCGTGCTTGAGGTGCCAGCTTTGTACGCCAAGCGCTCCATCGTTGAGAAGCATGTCCGGTACGCCTTATACCATGCATCAGCTGAGGCCGTCGCCGACTTGGTCATGAGCTTGCCATATAAGCTGCTCAACGCGATCACGGTCAACACAATATTCTACTGGATGTGTAACATGCGCAATGAAGCTGGATCCTTTGTGTTCTTCGTGCTGGTACAGTTCGCCATGACTCTAGCCGTGAGCTTGCTCTTCCGGCTCGTTGCTTCCGTCACCAAGAGTCACACGGCGGCCCAGGCGCCTTCAACCATTGTGTTGCTCACGCTGGCGCTCTACACTGGGTTCGCTGTCCCGCCCATGTATATCAAGCCGTACGCCAAATGGATCGCCACACTAAGCCCCGTGTCCTACGGATTCGAGGCTCTCATGATCAACGAGCTCGGCGACAATCGCAAGTTCCCTTGCAAGACCTTTGTTCCGTTCGGTCCGAACTACGAGATGGACGCTGCGAGTATGACCATGATGGCTCGGACACGCGTGTGTGCCGCGCAAGGAGGCGTGCCGGGCGAGACATTCATCAACGGGACCAAGTACATCGACGGTGCCTTTCGTTATATGGATAGTCATCGATGGCGCAACGTCGGTGTTGTCTTTGCATTTGCGGTCGCCTATCTCGTTTTGCACCTCATCGCCACAGAGATTGTGAGTAGCGCGAAGAGCAAAGGGGAGATGCTTGTTTTCCCTAGGGGCAAAGTCCCGACAAGGCGGACTGGAGAGCCGACTCGAGACGTAGAGGACCAAATCACCAAGGGGAAGACAGAAGCCCCAAGCGGCCATGATGCTGACGACAATGGCGACTTGACCATTGACCGTCAAACGGCCATATTCCACTGGAGTAATGTCTGCTACGAAGTCAAGCTTAAGAAGAAGGAGACGAAACGCATCCTGGATGACGTAGACGGATGGTGTAAGCCGGGAACGCTCACTGCCCTCATGGGCGTTTCTGGCGCCGGCAAGACTACTCTCCTCGACGCTCTAGCCTCGCGTCTATCTGTTGGTGTGGTAACAGGCGAGATGCTCGTCGACGGTGCCCCGCGCGACGACTCCTTTCAGCAGAAAACGGGCTACGTCAAGCAGCAGGACCAGCATCTTCTCACGTCCACAGTGCGTGAGGCCCTAACTTTCAGCGCCGTCCTCCGACAGCCGGCCCGGTTTTCACACAAGCAAAAGATTGCATACGTCGACAAGGTGATTGAGATCCTGGGCATGGAAGAGTATGCGGAAGCGGTCGTTGGCGTCCCCGGAGAGGGTCTCAATGTTGAGCAGCGAAAGAAGCTTACCATCGGTGTTGAGTTGGCTGCTCGTCCTGCACTTCTGTTGTTCTTGGATGAGCCTACTTCGGGCTTGGATTCTCAGACAAGCTTATCTATCTGCACTTTGCTTGAGACGTTGAGACAGAACGGGCAGGCTATCTTGTGCACAATTCACCAGCCTTCAGCGACTGTAAGTCCTCCTCTGTTCCCCTTTTCCAGTGGCTAGTACACTACTAACATGAAGACAGCTCTTTGAGAGGTTCGACAGACTTCTTCTTCTTGCTCGAGGCGGAAGGACTGTCTACTTTGGCCAAATCGGGCGCAACGCCAAGGTCCTCGTCGACTACTTCGTCCGCAATGGCGGACCGCGACCCAAGAAGGGGAAGAATCCGGCCGAGTACATCCTTGAACAAGTCAAAGCCAGCGGAAGCGGGAAAAGCGACATAAACTGGCCCGAAGTATGGCGAAAAAGCACTGAGTATGAGGAGGTCAAGGCTCATCTGGCAAAACTCAAAGAAACACAACACCAAGACGCAGCACATCAACAGCAGCTGCATAACGACCCCCCCTTCGCCGCTCCTGTGATCACGCAGTTCTCCGAGGTGACCAGGCGTTTGTCCAAGCACTATTGGCGCACCCCAAGTTACGTGTACGCAAAGTTACTCTTGACCTTTGGCTCGGCTCTTTTCATCGGTCTCTCTCTGCTCAACCTACCCAACACGCAGACGGGCGTCACCATCCAAACCATAGCCATCTTCATGTTCCTCACAACGCACCTCAACTTGACACAACAAATTGTTCCCATATTTGTGTCACAGCGTACACTCTATGAGGGCCGTGAGCAGCCTTCACGCACATACTCGTGGGCCGCCTTCATGGGCGCGCAAATGGTGGTTGAGATGGCCTACAACGCGCTCATGGCCCCACCAGCATTTGTAGCCTGGTACTATCTCGTCGGGCTGCAGCGTAACGCAGCAGAGACAAACGATACCGCAGCTCGTGGCGGACTAGCGGTCTTGTTCATGCTCGTCTTCTTCCTGCAGGCTAGCACATTCGCCTACATGATTGGGGCCGCCTTCGACCTCGCCGACCAGGCTGCAGGCGTCGGCAATCTCTTGTTTGTCATGATGTTCATCTTCAACGGCATCCTCGGGACGCCGCCCAAGTTTTGGGTGTGGGTGTACCGCGTCAATCCCTTCACCTACCTCGTTGAGGGATTGCTCGGCACAGGGCTTGCGAACGCCAAGATCCAATGCGCCGATAACGAGTTCTTGCTCGTGAATCCGCCTCTTGGACAGACGTGCGGCGAGTACTTGCAGCCTTTCATTGCCCAGGCGGGCGGATATCTCGCTGATACGACTGTCTTGGACAACTGCAAGTATTGCACAACGAACAATACAAATCAGGTCTTGGCAGGGGTGCATGTCGAGTTCAGCAACCGCTGGCGCGACTTGGGCATTTTGTTTGCGTACGTCTTCTTCAACGCTATTGTTGCTTTCGGGTTATACTACATCCGTGTGCCCAAGCCTAAGAAAGATAAAGGCAAGACATCGCCATCAACACTTCCGTCACCTCAAGACGGCAGCAATACAGACCCTCCGCCCAAATTTCCTATGGAGGAGTCTGAAAGGCAAGCAGAAAGGTCGTCGCAGGCCACGCGGGCCGGCAAGGTTCTTGGATCACTTCGGTCGTCTATTCACGGCGGCTTGCAAGGGCTTGGAAATGGTGGAAAGAAATATTGGGATGATGATTTGGAGAATGCGGACGATGCTCAAATAATTGGCAAGGAGGCTGAATTAGGGTATTTGAGTGAAGGCGAAGAGGGGAACCGGGATGTTGATATTCGTGATTTCAGCATGCAAAGGTCGCCTGTGACTCCCCAATATTGGATTTAGTGGGATCAGGTTAGTCAACGTGCTTGATTGGAGTGATGATAAGTTTTTAATTCTCAATCATCTTGAATGGCAAGTCCTGACATGGCGATTCACACTTGGGTTCGACTAGAATCGATGCAAATTGCGTACACCTACTTACACCTACTTGATATAATTTCACCACTTGTCCACTTATCGTCAGGATACATAGCTCAACATTTGAATCTCATTAGGCAACGGTACTCGGACTTTGAGAGCAAAAGAGATGCCAGATAGAACATTACCGCCCGCCGCATCCATGCTCAATGCAGGGAGATGTTCGCACGTTTGACGTCGAAGGTAACTACTTATGAAGAGCTCGTCGCTGAACATGTTTCCAAAACGAAAAAGTAATTAAATTCATTAAACAGACCTGGTACCAAAATGCCTAATATACCTTACTAATGACTGCCATTCGTGCCAGTTGCACGATCCTCCTTCAACCGACATTCAATCACATTACCCAAACCACGGCAGATCCACACCTTGACAATCTTCAATCCAGCCGCCTTGACAACACGATCCAGGTCTTGGAAAGTCCTCTGTCGACCATTGGGGCTAGCGGTCAGAACGAACCCTCCGATGAGCCCCATGGACTGGAACGCCCCGTAATTCTTCAACAACGGGGCAGGCGCATCAGGGAGCAAAGCGTCGCCGCACGTTGGGTGTGGTATGTACTCGCCAATAAGCAGACGCGAATTCCCAGGAGCCATAGCGTTCCTGATGTGCGTGAACATGGTGGTCAAGTCCTTGTCCTGCCAGTCGACAATGACAGACCGGAACCAGTACACGTCGGCTCCCTTAACGGGGTTCTCATTGAAGAAGTCGTGAGGGGTGAGCTTGACCGTGCCCGAGGTCAACGCCTGCGGATCTGTCTTATTCCAATGTGCTGTGGCGTGCGCGATCATGCCGGGCTGGTCCTGGACGATGCCGACAAAGTCGTTCTTGTGATGGGGGAAATTTGTACGCAAGGATTGGATCGAGCTACCGAGTCCGCCACCAACGTCGACGATGACAGCGCCGTTCCGAAGGGTGGTTTCCCAGGGGTACCCGCGCACATCGGTCAGGCCGTGGAGGTACTCGCCTAGCGAAGCGAGCCAAAAGTCGAAACAGTCGCGCCACTCGGGGTGCGCGTTGAGAAACTCGAACTGTCCCATGCCCTTACCGATGCTTTTGGCAAAAGCTGAGTCTCGCGGCTCGTAGCTGGCGCAGAGGACGGGATCCTTGAGCAGTCCAGGAAGCACATCGGCTGTTGGAAAGAGAAAGGAGGCGAAGCGGACAGAGTTGGCGAGACGTTCATCTGCAGCGAGGGCTGTCGATGCTTCGTCATTGGCAAAGACATCATGGGAGGTCTCGGCAAAGATGTGGTGGGCGCAGAGAGTCCGCATAACGAAGCCCAGCTTACTCGCATCGGCAATGCCCGTCTTGGAAGCGAGAGCGTCAAGCGTCATGGGGCCATTAGCGGCCAGGAGCTGGGGTATCTCCCACTCCACGACCATGTGAAGCGCGCGAGAAATGTAATAGCTGTGGGCCAGATGACCGAGACGCCACTGGGGCGTCAAGATTGCCGCCTCGAGCGATGTCGTGGCAGCGATGACGCGTTTACGGGCCTCTTCGGCCTTGGGGGTTTTCGGGATTCGAACATCAGGGTTTGTCTTTGCTCCGTTGCTGACTGTAGCCTTACCGGCCGAAGAGGAAGACAGCTCGGCGATGAGGTCATTGGTTGAGGTGGTTAAGATGGCTAGAACCGAACGGAGGTATGTGATTTGTTCATTTTGCTCAGCGATGCCGATGGCCATGTTGACTAAGAGTGACGAATGTCTTTTACCCCTGGTACTCGTTGACGTATTGGTATTGCGTCTCACTTTTCTGTGGGCTTTTCACCTGATTCCCTCTTAAAGCCGGGATACTACTTGCAGTTGGCTTTGTAAGTTGAGGTGATATAGCTCAGGGATGGTAATGATAGGAAGCCCAACGGATTTCGGGCTCGGCACTGCTTGTGTTGTGATCAATGTAAATGACGTTTTTTTATAGGGATGTGAGTAATAGTCCCGGGCATCTGTGATTTCATTGCAGGGGGCTCTGGGCTATGAGTATTATAGCGAGCGAAAATGGCTATCCTGAGAGTGAGGTACCACTTTGAGTCAGTCTGTAAAGCTTCGTATTCGTGCCCGGTCGGCTATCGTAAGAGCTCGGCTACCATGCGAGATTAGAGATGACGGCGGTGGTTGCCATATGGTCCGATTGTCCGTACGTAAAGTCTATTAGACTTACTGTTTCTACACGGTGTTCTCACGAATCAGGCATCGCAGTGTTCTAGTCTTCATCATCACGCCTTGGCCTTGTCAAGATTGTTGTTTCTACATTTCAAAGGTAGATGAAAACAGCATATTGCTTCAAAGCTTCTATGCTTCATGTCAAGTTGTTGATAGAGCCGCGCGGGGCAGATTTTCTCTTTCAGTCCGCGCCGGCGGCCAAGGCGTTCTGGAGAACGGACTCCGACGCCGTCGGGGCCGATTATTCAAGGCATACTTGTAAGCGGCGTACTATACGGGGAGATCCCCGCCTTGCATGAGGAAGGCGTTCTCACATGCATCAAGGTTAGGGCCCGTGGACCCGTCACGCCCGTCAACCTTACAAACTAGATACATCCTAAACTATAAGTGAACATCCCACCAGTTCGTCGAGATGGCCCGCCCGCCCGAACAAGAATCTTACCTTCCGCGTGTTCCGCATGAAACATGTAGTTTAAACTTCAAGTCCAGCCCTGTCACAAATCACGTCATATCGAGATGCCCATCATCCAGTTCTGAATTCCATGTCTAGACCAGGCCCTTGCCCCTTAACCTCAGGAACCCAATCACACCTTGATCAGTAATGAGTTTGGCCGTACCCTTAAACCGTACGCTTTCGCGTTCGCTTTCCGAAAATGACCTAGCTTCAGTAGAGCGTTGGTTTATCTCAACTGTAACGACTGATTGAGATTCCTAAAAAGGCAACATATTGTCAACTTAAGCATTCGACACATACAGGCCCAACAAACAGTGACTCAAGTAAACTCCAACGTAGGAGCTTTGGTGACTCGAGGCAGCCAAAAGCCAGAAATAATCATCAAAGCGGAAAAAGTCAACGTGATTACGAATAAACGCCAAAAACAGAGTGAGTATATCAATTTTTGACCTCAATAGCCTCAAGAGGAAAAATATCACACAAAGATGGCCTATCAAGCTGTTGGCACTGCCAAGCGAAACATCTACAACGAATTTGACGCTCCCTCCTCAAGTTATACTTCCATTTCGAAAGGAGATCCTCTTGTCTCCTCATGGCTCCCCACCCTCCACAATACCCTTTCCTCGCTCCTAAGCTGGACGGGCTCCTACACAGCCCACATCCAAGACGCCCATCTCGCCTTTGTGCGCGAGGCCGTGGTCCCCCGCCTGAAGCAGCCGCCTGCTTCTCCTGACAAAGCGAACTACATCCTTACTCACAATCAGTCTCCTTATGAAGCAAGCGTCGCGTTCTCATCTCACAGAGAGGCCAAGGTGCGGTTCACGGTGCAGCCGCTCGTGGATCCCAGCCCTGGGGCCGCGGGCGGTGACCCCCTAGGGCAGAGAGGACTGCGTCAGAAGCTGGCGGGTCTGGCATCTGCTTGCAACGCCGATCGCACGTGGTTGGATGCCTTCCTTGATTCTGTCTTTCTTAATACGGAGGAGGAGGCGGGCTTGATCAGAATGAAGCCTGGTGGTGCGCTGCCCCGACAAATTTGTTATGCTGGATTCGACCTCGAGTCTGAGGAGAACACGACCATCAGCATGAAAGCGTACCTCTTTCCGCAACTCAAAGTCCTCGCAACGAACCAGTCGCTGGTGGACATCACCGAGTCCGTCGCGACACGCCTTGCCGCGGGTGATGAAGCGATGTTGGCTGCGTGGGAATTACTCAAAACGTTCCTCGTCTCGCAAGGCGAGGACAATATCAACATCTACTTTCTCGCCATCGACTGCGTGGCGCTCTTCAAGAAGCCTCGCTTTAAGGTCTACGTACACACACACGCCAACTCACTTGCCTCAGCCCGTGACGTCTTCACACTAGGCGGCCGCCTTCCTGCTTCCTCGGCCGACTTCCTCCCACAAGTTTGGCCTTTACTGATGGAAATGGAGGATATTGCCCCAGCCGACATGGAAACTCTGGAGAAGCCGCTCAGTGATCCGAATAGCAAGTACTGCGGGCTCTGCTTCGCCTTTGAACTTGTGCCAGGCAAGGCGGTCCCGCAGGTCAAGATGTATGTGCCCATCTGGCAGTACTCCCGTGACGAGGCCGGAATACTTAAGCGCTACGAGCGAATCCTTCAGACGCAGGGGATGAAGTCGGGGAAGTACGACTTTGGAGCTGCTGTTCGAGACGCCTTGTAAGTGCATCCCTTGTCCCTTCATCGACGCGCTTAATGAGCGTATGAGCGTTAGTACTGACTCATGTTTCTCTTCAACCTAAATAGCGGCAAGAATAGAGAGACTGGCCTGCATACCATGGCTTCGATTTCCTCTCCTGGCAAGGGCGTGGGGTTCAGCGCCTATTTCGGGCCAAGGTTTTGGGATTGAACTTCATTAGACGACTTTGTAGTAGAATCTAGTCAACCTTTATCGTACAATGATGGCATAGTTCCTTTCTGAAGCCATTTGATTTGACCCCAAGATCCGGAGAATGTTAAATAAAACATCATTCAAACACGTGTGGTAGACTGAACAGTGGAGCATGCGAGTTGGTCACAACACAATATATGTCCAGAATAGAAAGCAAATGAACGGTTTATTTCATATCACAGACTATTTCAAGTACAGGGTTAAGATGATTTAGAGCATTCAATAATAATACCGTCTCATAGATGAGATTGAGTCTTACAAGGCCTGTTCATGTTTGCGCGGCACCAACTTGACCCAAAGAGGGTGCTTATCCCAAATGCCATAGCTCTTTTGGTCTAACCAGTCAAAATTAGGGTCAGCCAGTTCAAGGTCAAATCTGTACAGTAGACTAGCAATAATAAGCCTCATCTCGGGGTACGCAAGGCTGTGCGCAAGGTTAGTCATCGGCTTCAATCTGGAAACCGGGATGAGGAAAGAAATCAAAGGATGGAACTCACTTCTTGCCAATACAGTCTCGCGGCCCCGCTGAAAATACCTTGACACAATCCCTCCGATCACCAGCATATTTCGCCGGCCGCTCGCTGCCCTCCAACCATCGCTCAGGCACGAACTCCTCAGGATCAACAAAGTTATCCGGATGATGCGCAATCGCATATAATGGGATGTCCACGCGCGTACCCGCTGGAACATGGCGGCCGCAGACGATACGGCCTCCGGGAGGGACCATCCGCGGCATCGGCGTCGGCGCAGGCGGGTACACCCGCATGGCCTCCTCGATACACGCGTTGAGGTAGGGCAGCTTCCGCAATCGAGTAAAAGTCAAGTCCTCCTGCAGATCCTCAACAACGGCATCAAGCTCCGCGCGCAACGTGGCCATCTTAGACGGGTGTGTGAGAAGCAGATAAGTCAGGGCCGAGGTGGCGGCTGTGGTGGTCTCAGTGCCGCCAATCATGAAAGTCGCAGCGTTGGAGTACATCTCAGCGCGCGAGATGCCTGGCTTCTTGTCGCTGCCGCTGTTCTGCATAATCATGGACCAGATGTCGCTGCCAGAGTCGTCACCGCGGTCCAGGCGCTTGTCGACACGGTCGGTTGAGAAGCGGTTGTGTCGGGCGCGGCGCTCGCCGCTACCGCCCCAGATGAGCTTCAGGAGCAAGGGCCCTAGAGGTGAGTGCCAGCCCATCATAGTCATGCCGAGCGTGACTGTCTTGATGGTTGAGTACGTGTCGCGAACCCACTGGCGCGCCGACTGGTCGCTCTCGAGCATGCCAAGCGGCTCGCCGTACATGAGGTCGCCCATAATGTCAAAGGCGAGGTAGCTCAACCATGTCATGAGGTCGACACGGCCATCAGCATGGGCAGAAGAAGCAGAAGCTAAAGCAGGCTCCGCGTTCTCATCGGCCAGCTTGCCCATCAAGTTGCGCACATGGCCCTGTACGAGACTCTCCTGCTTGAGCACGGCACGATCGGAAAAGGCGTGCGAGAATAGACGTCGCTGTCGCTGATGGTCGGCATCGTTCTCGGCCCGCACGATGCCCTTCTCGGGCGCCGCCATGTCCGGCCCCAGTCCGACATAGTCCTTTGGCATATCGCCACCTCCGCCCGCCTTGGCGTAGATGTCGTGCCAGGCATCAGGATGGCTGTAGCTCAGCTCATTCGGGCCGATGCGCACAACGTGGCCGTACTGTTTGTGGAGGAGCAGAGGCCAGCTGTGGTTGGTACCGTTGGCGCGATGCCAGAGCCATGGGATGGTAGTGATGCGCGCGAGTATGGGGCCCGGGTATCCCGCCAGGGGATGAAGAGTCAGGTAGTAGATGGTACGTAGGACGAAAAGTCCGAGAATGGCCGGGCCGAAAGTCCAGAGGAGTCTCTGGAGGAATGGCAGGTTGATCAGGTGAGCTGTGAAGGGGATGATGTCGAGGAACATGATGAGCTCGAGTTGTTAGTGAGCGGGGAGTTCTAGACCGAAGTTCCGAGGGACGTGCTGGATCAACTTGTTTTTTTTCTTTTTTCTTTCGCTTTTTGACTTTCCTTCATTCCGGATCGTACAAGTAGTAGTGGCTTTTCTCCGAATCTCCGGAATAGAGGACCGATCTGGGGAGAAATAGTCAAGACTCAAGAGAGGTCGTCGTCACTGTCCGAGTCCAGACTCTTCAACAATGAGGGGTGAAAATGACAACTGCAGCTGATATGGCCTGGGTTGTTACTAAGACCACAGCAAGGTGGAAAGCGAGTATCCCAAAAAGGATTTCCCCAACGGGCAACTCATATAATCGACAGACTCAACCCCGAAGCCGAAAGTGTACTGGGTGTCGTTATTTTCGCATTCGCAACGTCCGAGGGACCCGAAGCAAGGGGCAGGGCAGGGCAGAGGCGTTTTGACGCAGCTGTGTGCCTGAAGGGCCGACAGCTTGTATCTCAGAGCTGGACGGGGAGGTTCGGTATGAGTTCCGCTGGCAAATAGCTAGGTTCTTCTGAACTTCTGAAGTCGATCAAGAGAGCAGGGAGAGCTTTGAAAGGCTAGAAGCTTTCTCGCATAATTTCCCATATGACGGAATCGGACATTATCACAGGAGAATAATTTTCCTAGGCTCAAACTCTATCATCTTTAATGTTGGCGAAAAGGTTGCGCCCAGGCCCAAGATGCCCCGTCATCCTGCGCTTGGACGAGCGTGTATTCGTATTTCTAGAGAACCATATTTGACTCAATCAGGCACCGAATGCCCGGTCGTGCACGGTGTGTAATCGTCCTTGCTACCCAAAATGGCTAGTATAATGGCATGATCGGACGGTTGTCAACCACGCCGTCGGGGCACTGCCGAACAACAAAATGTTCTGCTTTGCACTGCCGATCCATCATGCCGTATGTCTGCCTTGCTTGGGTCTGGGTCATTACTACGAAATGCCGTCTCTTGGATAAACGCCGGTTCGGTATGTGGAGGCGGAGGGAGATATCATCTGAATACGAAATACTTTCGGAATTAGAGCCAGGTTGTGAAGATACCTTTGAGGTTATTTCCGAGTTGAGGCCATGGATTGTATGCCACAAGCTTCCAAGCGCTGTTGCCCGGAATAGGCAATACGTAACAAGATCGAGGGAGAATCTCTCTCTCTCTCTCTTGCTATTGCGGTGCTCTCGGCATGTATTTACATATATTTACTCACTTGCCTATTCTGATCATTCAGGAGGATCGACAGAATCAACAACTTTGAATTACATGCTTAATGAATAACGAAGTCCACGTATTCTGCCTCACACTTGGTGATCACTGATCTGGAACCAGTGAATTCGCCTTTCTCTTCATCTTTATTGTAACAACACTGACTTATCTATTATTTTGTTCATTAATACTTCTTTCATCAAGTCATTTGACATGTCTCTCTATCAAAGACCTTCAACGCCACTCTCGGCTCCCACTTCACCTATACAAATTTCTTTTCAGAACAAATCACAACAAAATGTAATCAAGCACAAAAGTTCTTCAATATCTCTCAACGTACCCCAAGCATTCTCAGCTGGAGGCATCATCACGCCGCCGGAAACTCCGGCCAAAAAACAACAACACGCCACAAGCGACTCGTACACAACATTAATCGACTGTCCCATCTCCAAGGCCAGCTTCCTCCTCGCCCAGGCCTCCCTGGCAACGGCGCTGGCCGGGAGTACGTCATCGTCGACAGAATTCAAGTTTCGGGACCCCGAGGCCTTCGGAGCGGAGGCGGGGACGGAGACACGAACACGAACACTCCGTTTCGGCACGGGCCTCGATGGGTGCTTCACCAGCACCAGGGGCTTCCTTGGATGTCAAGCAATGCCCCCAACCAACGTCATCAACCCTAGTATTCGTAATTCTTCAAGGAGCTTGGGCCACGTCCAACGCTTGCCTGCGTCCTTGAAGGCGTGGGAGGTGGTTCATGGAAACTTGCCGCGCTTCCTTCGAGCACGACGAGTGCGTCATGCTGTTGACGCCCTACGCGAGCGCGCAACTGTAGATGGTAGAGACGCGTGGGATGACTTAGAACAGCGTCATTTGGCGCGAGCGGCACTAGTTTTGAGCGCGCTGGCCCACGCTTACATGTTTGGCGAGGAGCAGGGTAAGAGCAAGGAGTGTGAAGGACGATTACAAGTGCCGCGCCATGTTCTCGATCCATGGGAGAGAGTTTGCACGGCATTGGGGAGGAAGCTGACAGGACGGGTAAGTTCACGAAGTGATATCTTTAAGAACTAGAGAAGCTAACTTGCCACAGGTGCCCGCCGACGACGTCCTTAACAACGCCATGGGGAACGCTGCTTTCAACCTAAGCAGCGCCTACTTTGGCCTCCCAGAGGAGCGTTTGTCCTCAGGTCTTCAAGGCACAATGGAGGGTATCTTTGCACCCGCCCTCTCAGCCATGGCCTTCGCGCAGAGCGGTGTGCTAGCCGACCAACCAGACCAAGTCACGCACTGCCTCGAAAGCCTGGCGGCTACCATTGTTCAATGCGCCAACGTCTTCGAGGCCATGACCCTCCGTGACGCGGCAACCTTTGACCCTGTCGTCTGGATCAAGACGTACCCAGCAATGGGCCGTGCCGTGACGCCCGGCGAACTGGGCAACAGCGGTGCTGACACGCCGCTCTTCCACGCGCTCGACGTCTTCATCGGCCGCCAGGACGTCAAGGGTGACTTGACCAAGATGCAGAGCGACCGCAAGGCCACACTACCGGCCAATATCCGCGCCTTTCTGGATGCGCTTGGCGACAGAGCCGCGAGCGTGAGAGACTACGTCGCTGCGTGTACTGCTCGTGCTCCGCAGGGTGTGTCTTCAGAAGAGCAGTCGCAATACCGCCATCTTGAGGCGGCGTGGGACGGGCTTCTGCAGATGTACGTCTGGTTCCTCGAGCGACACCGCGTCAAGGCCATTGGCGTCACGGGCGTGTCACTGAATACGGGGCGTCACTCGACGAGCAGTGGCGTCAAGAGCACCGACCAGTGCAAGCACGCCGGCTCGTCGTCAGCAGAGAAAGGAAAAGGAAAGCCAAAAATGCGGCCGGAGGCTATGCTCAGCATGCAGATGAAGGCTGGCATGGCGTCGCGACTTGGCGGCCGGCCTCTGTGGCAGGATGCGCGCATTCAGTCGCAGACGGTGTACGAGGGCAGCACGGTGGTGGAAGTGAAGCTGGATGCCAAGTTGCCGCTCGAGGCAGGCGATCGAGTTCAGGTCTGGCCGCCGAGGAAGAGGAGAAAGCTCAATCGGACTTCTACGTATCAGCGACGGTTGAGGGCTTCTACCCCTCCAGAAGATCATGACGTGCCATCAGATGAGAGCGTCGAAGATAGTGATGACGATGAAGCTGAGCCGAGATTCTACTCTATCGCTCGTGTGGCGGGAGATTCTACTGGGAAGGGAGGCATGACCATCACTCTGACAGTTAGTCAACACTCACCCGAGGGCCTCGTCTCGGCATTTTTGAGCAACGCAGCTCAAGGCACACATCTGCGTCTTCGCCCATGGCCCAGTCTGCGTTTCCGCCAGCCACACAACCTTTCTGTGCCTTTGGTCTTGATCGGCCAGGGTAGCGGCATCGGCCCCTTAGTAGGCTTCCTTCACGAGCGGGCGGCATGGGCTCAGGAGCGTCGGGACAGCACCGGTGATGTGGGCGAGCTGCTCCTCGTAATCGCAGCCAAAACACGCCGCCATGTCCCCTGCTCACTCAACAGCCTGGAGCATCTCACCAGGATCTTGCCGTTGACTATCACCCTGGCCCTCAGTCAGGAGACACACCACTTCAGGATCCGCGGTGGAATTAGGACTCAGCTTCCCGAGGGAGAACGACGCCTGACGCGCCACTTGGTAGAGCATCGGGATTCCATCCACCATCTCGTCAAGGATGAGGGCGCCCACGTCTTTGTCTGCGGCAGCTCCGACTTTGGAGCTACGGTGACAAGCAGTCTCGGGCTGGGGCAACCGCAGCAAGAGGGACAAGGTGTAAACTCCTTCGACGCCAACAACTACACAGACATCCCGTCACCTCCCGCGCACTGGGACAGAATCCACCAGGATCTCTTTACCGCCGTGAAGAAGCCATCCAAGCCACATGCACCATCTTCTTCCACTACCACCACCACCTCCTCCCTACCCATCATCACCCCCTCCCAACTTGCAGCCCACAACTCAATCACCTCAAGCTGGGCCGCCATCGACGGCACAGTCTACGACCTGACGCCCTTCCTCACCATTCATCCAGGCGGGCCAAAGACTCTCCTCGAGTCAGCGGGCACCATCGCAGATGTGCGCTTCGCCGAGACGCACGGCGGGCCACACGCTCAGGAAATCAGGGGCTATCTGCAGCAGTACGCCATTGGGCGTCTACCTCCAGCCAAATGTCCCAGAGACCTCAGTACGCTTCAGATCACGGCCGCGAAACTGACGGATGCGCTGGTGAGGATGCAAAACGCCCTCACCAACAACACGGCCTTTGACGCGAGCCGCGGATCTGTGCCCGTTTATGTGTACGAGGATGCCTTGCTCGTATTCGCCGATGGTCTGGATGGCGTGATGGCCATCCTATCAGATGTTGTTGCAAGTGACGCGACCGGAGACGCCTCAGAGTTGAAGGAAACCGTAGCCAAGACGCAAACGCTATTGAGAAAGGCCTTTTCCGACCTAAAAGACGGTTGCAAACGCTATATGCAAGCCGCTGGCGCCAATGGCTCTGATTCTTTGCTTGATGAGAGCGAGAGTCTGATCCAGAGGCTACACCAGGAGCCCATCAACAAGATCCATGAGGTTATCAACGCTTGCAAGAAGGGTCTCGGCGAGATTGAGTCGTGTGGTAGTGTCGAAATTTGGGATGTCTTGGAGGAGTTCACCACTACTCTCACAAGTCTTGCCCAGAATCTGCTTCGCGTCATGGCTCTGGCCGAGGAAACTGGTACCGCGGACGTTGAGCAACGAACTACCTGTCGGGAGGAGAACATTTACGCAACGCACTCTGCGATGCCGAGCGTTGATCTTTGAGCATGTAATAAGCCTTGTTGTTTTTAGCGGTTTTCTTTTGAGCGTTTCTTGTTACATGTAGATACTCAAAGTCATCATAGCCTGTTCTTATTCTATTAGATCTGCGTTCCGAATGCATGTTGACCATGCTTCTCTTGGACCTTATAGTGAATGTTGCCAACATCCACGCATACGCATGGCTTACTGCTTTCTGCCATATTGGAGATCAAGCTTTAATACTGGACGGGTTAATTTCGCGATGCATCTTTCCACACAGGTTGACCGTCACGATGTCTGAATACGCTGAGTGACTTCGATCAAACAACCCTCTTTGAGTCCCTTTAAGCAAACTCCAAGTCAGATCTGGAAGAACGCACGAAAGGTGTTACTTGCCCTGCTACCAGTGTGTTTCTCAAATGAAAAACATGAATATGACATCTCGAGAGCCATAATTTCAGAAAACTGGCTATGCTGCGTTGAAAACTCAAAGCATATCCCCAAGATTCCTACAAAGCCCTCCCGACATACCTCCTCTTCCTCTGCCTCCTCGTAACCGGCACCCGCGGCTCATCTGGGCCCAACCCAATCAACCTCCGCCAGTGAAAATGCAGTGGATTCTCCTGACACGGCGGCACCATCTCATACCCAAACGGCGCCGCCTCCAAAAATTCCAACGGTCCCGTATCCATCTCCGGCAGATTATTCTGGAACCAGCGCAACGAGACATGGAACCGCGACGGCGACATCTTGAGACGCCCAAACAGGTGCAGCGGCTCGAACCACTCCTCAAAGGGGGTGGGGTAGCGCGCGTAGTACGGGTATGCCCAGATCTGGAGCTCATGGAGGCGCGGGAGTTTGTCGGCGGCGGCTGTCCACGTGTCGACCCATTTGGTTCTCTCGGCGATGACTTCGTCTGCTTCCCGGTCCATGTATGTCTCGATCGGGGCTCGCCATGTGAAATGGAGTCTTTTGATGCGGGCTAGGGAGGCGGTGGGTGTGGTGTCGAGGAAGCGTGTGAGGGCCTCTGTGTTGATGAAGGAGAAGGTTGTGTCGTTGTAGATGGAGTCGATGGCTTCTTCGCGCATACGTTTGCAGGTGAGAAGAGTTGCAAGGAACGGGCTGAACTCCTTCACTAGAATCTGACGGCGTTTATCCTTGGAGGTCTCACCCGTCTTCTCCCCCTCATCACCGTCTCCGAGTGAGAGTTGCTGGAGTTCCCGGAGAATAGGCGGCTCCTCCTCACACTTCCAGTGATTACACCACGACGAAACAATACGGAAACGCCAGTCTTGAATCGCCTCGCGTTCTTCCTCGGAACCGGGTCCCACGCCATCTTGCAAAGTCGCTGGGTCCGCAGCCGGCGTGTTGAGCACGCGGGACAGCTCGTCTTCACGGATATCTTCGGCGTCCAGGTCGGCGATGCACGGGCAGTGAGATAAGGGCGCTAGAGCGGATGCACTGGATTTATACACATGCTGGATTGATCCGGCGGCTTGCCATAAGTGGCTGTAAATGTTTTGGCGAATCTCGAGGGGGAGAGATGAGAAGAAGGCTGATTGTGGTTGTGGATGAGGTGCGGATTTGGTGGCGGCCGTTTGAGACTCATGCACGTCTGTGGTCTCAATCTCGGGTAAGTGAGTATCCCCGCCATCATTTTCCGGTTCAGCCATTGTATGCGATTGCAGAATGAGACGATTCATGAGGCTGAAATACTCAGGGATAAGATGCAGTGAGTAATATCGCACCAAGGTGTAACTCCCCGAATCTGAGGTGAGATGTTGCGTGGCATCAAGAGCGTTGACCACCACCACCAACACCCCTCCTCCGATCCTTTGGTGAGGGACCTCCCCGAACAGGCTTAACGTGGCTTACGACATTGCACTCATCCAATAACGATAAGGCTGGTCCTGAATACGGGTGCTTATTGCATGAAGTTTCCTCTCATCCAACCAACAACTCCTTGAGAATACCTACCTACAGATGCAACTATCTCACTTGTGCGCATCTTGCGATGAACGACAATGTCGACAGTTTCAGCGAGAGAGACAACAAGGTTTTCCACGAGCAGACAAGAACATCACCAAACCATTACGTTACCCTGATGCCCCTCGGTGGAGTTTACAAATCTACGGCGAATGATTGGTCAATGCGACCATCTGTTTGTGTGTCTTACCCCAGACCATCGGGATCCGGCTGCCAGGGATGATGAGCGGCAGCACCGACAGCACCGCCAGCATTCTTTTGTATCTGTGCTCTGGGCTCTTATCTCTTTCTCAGGGCAACCCCTAGACCGCCTTGTCAAACGCAAAGTTTACAAATTACCCATCATCAAAAGTTGAAAACTTCTTCTCCTACTACCCAGTCGACGTTCCGAAAGTTCAGCACTCACATAGTCATTCAACTGACCGGCGTTGCTCCGTTCCAGCAACAGCCATGAGCAGCCGTCCTATCCAGCGGCTCGCCCAGCTGCGTGGGGCATCGTCATCGGCTCGACGCGCTTCAACGCGGCTCGCCGGCCCCAACTACACCACTCTCTCGGCCAACAACCCGACAACTCGGCACCAGATCCGACACACTGGAAGAGGCCCAGCAGCAGCAGCAACAGTATTCACAGGTCTTCAGTCAACGAGGCTATTCGGAACTACAGCCCAGCGCCGCAATGAATCCGCATCCGGATCTGCAGCGGAAGATGAGGAAGATGCGGGAAGCTACAGCGAGGCGGACCACGAGCACGCCGTGATCTCGACGTTTGATCTGTTCTCCATTGGCATCGGCCCTTCGTCGTCTCATACCGTAGGCCCCATGCGCGCCGGCAACATCTTCGTCGCCGACCTAGCAGAAGCGAACCTCCTGCACAAGGTCAACAAGATCCGCGTCTCCATCTACGGCAGTCTGGCGCTCACGGGCGAAGGCCACATGACCCCCTCGGCCCTGCTTCTCGGCCTTGAGAGCGCCGATGTGGAGACCGTCGACACGGCGTACGTGCCGGAGCGCTTCACCGAGATCAAGGCGAGCAAAAAGCTCTTCTTGGGCCAAGGTCTCTCGGATGGCAAGGGCAAGGAGGTCGCGTTTGACTATGAGCGGGATTTCGTCTGGGAATGGGGTCGTAAGTTGCCCATGCACAGCAACGGCATGCGGTTTACGGTATTTGATGACGAGGGCTACGTCTTGGCGACCAACGACATGTTTAGCGTCGGCGGAGGGTTCGTCGTCAACGGTGCGCTGTCTATCAACCCGGACGCATCGCCGGCATCGTCCTCGTCCATGACGCAGGTAGAAAGTCCGGACGGCGAGACTGCCGGGAGACATCCGGCCGATTTGGCGGAAAACATGTTTTACAAGGAGATTCGCCGCTCCGATGCCGCGGGAGACCGTCGGACGGGTGCCGAGGTCAAGCCCCTGGACGAAGCAAAGGAAGACCCGATGCTGCTCGAGGGCGCTCAAGGAGACGTACTCTCCCCCGTCGCTTCGACAACCGGAAACGGCGTCGATGAACATGAAGGATCCGAGAGCTCTACCGGCGAGTCGTCTGGCCCCCGGTACCCCTTCCGCGACGCAACCAGCTTGCTCGCGCTCTGCCGCAAGCACAACCTCACCATCGCCCAGCTCGTGTACGAGAACGAAAAGAGCCACGGGTACACGGACGAGGAGATCTACCACAAGCTCTTCAAGATCTGGCAGGTCATGGACACGAGCATCCTCGAGAGCGTCCAGGCACCGCTCGACACCAAGCTCCCCGGCTCCCTCAAACTCCATCGCCGCGCGCCCGCCCTCTACCGGAGGCTAACCCGAGGCCTCTACTCCACCGCCGGCCACACCTCCCCCAACCCCTTGGACAAGGCCACCGGCGAGAAGGCCTCCCTCCCCGGCTTCTCCTCCGCGTCCACCCCGGCAACAATCAACAAATCCAACGTCCCCGGCTTCAGCGTAGGCCGCCGCCAACCGCCGCGGATCCTGGGCTCCCTAGACCACCCCATCACCCCCTCTCCCTCCCGCCGCACAACCTTTCCCACCATGGACTACCTCACAGTCTACGCCATCGCCGTCAACGAAACAAACGCAGCCGGAGGGCGCATCGTCACGGCCCCCACAAACGGCGCAGCGGGCATCATCCCCGCCGTCCTCAAATACACCATCGAATTCATCTCCGACGACCCGGAGCGCGACATCCCAACCTTCCTCCTCACCGCCGCAGCCATCGGCATGCTCTACAAGCGCGGCGCCACAATCTCTGCCGCCGAGGGCGGGTGCATGGCCGAAGTAGGCGTCGCGTGCTCCATGGCGGCGGGAGCCTTTGCCGCGTGCATGGGCGCCAGCCCCGAGGCCATCGAGCAGGCGGCCGAGATTGGCATCGAGCATAACCTCGGTCTGACGTGCGACCCCATCGGCGGACTGGTGCAGGCGCCGTGTATCGAGCGGAATGCGCTGGGCGCGATCAAGGCGATTTCGAGCGCGAATTTGGCGTTGAGCAGTGAGACGGGGACGCAGAAGGTCAGGCTTGACGATGCGATTCGGGCGATGAGGTTGACGGCCAAGGGGATGCGGAATGAGTTCAAGGAGACGAGTTTGAGTGGTTTGGCGACGAGCGTGCCGTTTAATATCCCTGTCAGTGTGCCTGACTGCTAGACTTGGGGATTCCAGACCTGAAGGATTTGCTTTTATGAAACTCAAGATGGGTTGTCTTTGATTTGTTTGATATGATGATAGACTTGGGAATAGATTTACGGCCTTTCGGTGGAAGAGAAGCATCAAACGGGGTTCAGGCTTAAACCACTACCATGCCTTGATTTGCGGGCTTATGTCTTCATTAGGGAAACAGGAGTCGTCCAGTCCAAGAAAACAGGAATAGATGATTCGTGGTCAATCAAAATGCGGTGGTACCTGACACCGGCATGCTGAGTCTGGGCATGAGCTGCGAATACCTTCTAGAATATTTGGGAGCTACTTTCTGAAGAAGCTATCCGAGTCACAGAGACCCACACATGCGTCAGACCAAAGACTTGAAAATGCTGCAGATTTCAACCAACCCCGGCAAGAAACATCTAGCCAAGAACTCAAGATCCTGAATAACCTGTTGAACTACAATCAGAGAGATGAGAACTGACAAAAGACATTCCCATCATGCTGGTACCACGGCCAAGCTGTCATCACGACGGAAAAACGCTGACGATCCCCCTGCAGACGGGCCTTGAGGTCTCTGTCGTAGCCGACCGTCAGACGAATCACATGGCAACTTGGCCGAGCGGTCTAAGGCGCCAGACTCAAGTTTCCCAACAAATGGTAACTTCCCTGTAAGCGGGGCGCATTCTGGTCTCGAAAGAGGCGTGAGTTCGAATCTCACAGTTGTCACTCGTTGCTTTTTGGTATTGGTCTTCATAGTTCTCGTCACGATAACTCCCTTTTGCCTATTTGTTTTTTCACGTCTGTGGCGTATGTCATGCAATTGGAAGAGTTTTGGGTGTGACCAGCGAACGTAACATGGTATATCACCGCGTTATTTCCTCTCATCAACTATCCGGCATTGCTTCTTGAGCATCAGGAGTTAGTTGACTCAAGTATCTTTCCAACCACCCACACCCATGGTTCGTGAGGGGAACTTCCTCCAGAGGATTCAACCTTCTTTCTGCATGCTTCATGGAATGATGATTGACAAGTATCCTTCCCGTTCTACCCGCTTTTCCGGCCTTCTCCCCGCGCGACGGACACACATCGCAACGACGTAAACTCTTTTCCGACTCATGGGTTCGTTCCATCATGCAAACAGGGGTCTCCGGCCACACCCACCCCCCAGAGCCCCCCAAAGCCAAACTCAATGGGGGACAAAGAAACAAACTTGGGGCTACCGCCAGGCTGCTCAAAGTGTAGTCTCCGATTGATTGCGCTCTAGGAAACATCGTGAGCTGTAGCCATTTTAAGCTTAAACAGTCGTCCTTGATCACCTACTTAGATCCAAATAGACTACTGATCACGACTGCCGGTGAGTCAATTAATGGTTATTAGGAACCGAACCGGCCTCCGAGCCGGAGCTCGGGATTGGCCTCTCGCCCGGACCTTCGTGCCCACGGATATCCCCTCCCCTCCCCTGCCAAGTCTCGAATCCATCGTCAACGACTGGAGCTCTGGCGTCATCTCCGCCCTTTGAAGTACCGGATCATGGATGGCATGGTAGTAATATCAAAGAGCAGTAGATCATCGAAGCCAGGCCAGCCCAGGTCCGTTTCCCGCCTGGCGTTTGTAGCTTCTGGCTTTTGCTGTCTCTTCCCCGCACCCCGCATCGCACCCCGGGTTCTTTACCGTGCAGTGGTTGCATCCTTCACTTCGACGTTTTGTTTCTCATCTGCCATCTTACTCGAGAATCCGTGTGCCATCCCAGGATAGCATGCATCCTGCGGTCTTTGAGCCGGGGTCAGATATGGACAGATGCTTCAAGTACGACTCAGGCATCGCAAGGTGGACAATGTGGAGGAGGAGGAGGAGGACAACTGCCGTTAATTCCCTCGGACAACCCGGGTAATCTCCGCCGAACAGGACAGTCCGCCCTCTCGGTGTCCACCGCGGCCACTGCCCAGACTTTTTTTGGAGTCTACGCAGTAGTCTCCTGGGATCAACATGAACAAGGGCCCAAAGATGCAAGCAAGCTAACCACGTCTTTTACCCCTCATACTACTACCTTGCTTTGCGCTTTACGTACATCTCATATTGGTATCCGTACCTTGCGCGCCAGTATCCGCACCATCGGTGAAGACTAGAGTCAAGGACGGAGAAGAGAACATGGACTTGGCGCCGGGGTATAAATCAATCCTCACCTGCAATACCATCCCACCCTTAACCACCTGGTCGTCGTCGCTCCAGAATACCTCCGTCATGGCCTCCTCCTTCTCCATCGCCGCCAGCTTCGCCGGCGCAGCGAGTCTTCTCCTCTCTTCTTCGGGAGTGCATGCCCAGGTTGCTGCGGCCCAGAGGGCGCTCCCCGCGAAAGCCCAGATTATCGACCAAAAGAGCTTCAATGTCTTGGAGGTCGTCCCGCCTCCGTTAGAATTCAATGCTTCTTCGGTATGTCACCCGGAAGTCGCTTTGCTATACGTGACGAGTTCCAATGAGTGAGCATCCGAGTCATTGACATGATGTTTGTGTTAGGAATTCCTCTGGCCGGGCGTCACGCATGAATCTCTCACTGAGAAGCCATTCCACATTTACGACCCGGAATTCTACGACATCATCGGTAGCGACCCGTCACTGACTCTCATTGCGACCTCAGAGACGGATCCCATCTTTCACGAGGCAGTCGTATGGTATGCCAAATCCTCTCCGTCATATGACTCACTCATACGCACCCTCACTCACTCACTCGCTCACTGACTCCCTGCCTTAACTTCACTTATGAGTAGTAATCAGCTAACAAAACCACCAAAGGTATCCCCCAACAGAAGAAGTCTTCTTCGTCCAAAACGCCGGACCCCCAGCAGCAGGAACCGGCCTAAACAAGTCCTCCATCGTCCAAAAGATCCGCCTCGCCGACGCAGAGGCTCTTCGTAACGGGTCCCTGGGTACCAAAGAGGTCACCGTCACCACCGTCCCCTCGAACCCGCAGGTCATTAATCCCAATGGTAAGAACGACCATGCTCGCATCCACCGTCTATATCCCCCTGTCTATCCCGGCCTTATCAAATGACCTGACTGACATGGAACAGGTGGAACAAACTACAGAGGCCAAATCATCTTCGCCGGCGAAGGCCAAGGCGACCGCGTACCCTCGTCGCTGTACCTCATGAATCCGGTGGAACCCTACAACACCACAGGTTCGTCCAAACCTCCCCTACTTTCCCCCTCCAGCCTCACCAAACTTCCCCTCCAACTCTTTTCCCTCCGAAATCTCAAAAAGCTAACCATCCACCCAACCTCAAGTCCTCGTAAACAACTACTTTGGCCGCCAATTCAACTCCCTCAACGACGTCGTCGTCTCCCGCCGCAACGGCGACATCTACTTCACAGATACCCAGTACGGCTACTGGCAAAACTTCCGTCCCGCCCCGGGCCTCCCGAACCAGGTGTACCGCCTCAACCCCACCACCGGAGCCTTGACTGTTGTTACCGACGAGTTCGTGTCGCCTAACGGTACGTTTCCGGTTTCCTGCCGGAGTTTCTCAGCCTAGATGAAATGTTGAGTTGCGAGAAGGCTGACTTGTGATACGCCAGGCATCACCCTCTCTCCGGACGGCACATACGCCTACGTAACAGACACGGGTATTTCCCAAGGCCAATTCGGCACAAACTTTACAAAGCCAGCCACAGTGTACGCCCACACCTTCTCACGTTTTCCCTCCCTCTCTTCTTCCGCTCCTCCCCTCCTCTCTTCTCGAACCCTCACCACACCCTCCCTTCCCAAGCATTAAACGCCATCTAACACCCACCACAGCTACCGCTTCGAAGTAAAAGAAGACGGCACATTCGAAAACCGCAAAATCTTCGCCCACACGTCCGCCCGCCTCCCGGACGGCGTCCACTGCGACTCCAAAGGCAACGTCTACGCAGGCTGCAACGACGGCGTCCACGTCTGGAACCCGTCCGGCAAGCTCATCGGCAAGATCTACACGGGCACCACGGCGGCAAATTTCCAGTTCGCCGGCGACGGGAGGATGGTGATCACGGGACAGACGAAGCTGTTTTATGCCACGTTTGCGGCGTCGGGTGTTGCGTTGACGTGAGGTGGGCGGTGGTGATGATGGATGGTCGGGATGAGAGTGGTAGTGATACCTTGAATATAATCAGGTATTAATGCATACAGCTAATTGGATACAAACCTTGATCTAGACAACCCAGATCTAGTAACCCGGCGAAATCTCGAATCAATTTTCTGCGTTAAATTCATTTCTCGTACATCATCTAATATATATTACGCAGCGTCCCCTGTGTCGGGTTTGGGGTTGGCGACAACACCATAGCGGTGGCACAATCACCCATTCAACCTGGTTGAGCAGGGTCCCACCTTACCTCGTGTACTTCCTACCCGTTGAGCGAGTCTGTAAAGCTCTTCAGCCACGGCAAATCGATCGTGTCGACGTTTGGATCTTGGACCTTGGTATCCCAGACACTCTGCAAGAATTGTTAGCACCATTCACGTACGTCGTCTTCCACAAATTGAACGAACCCAGTCCAAGGTCATGGCCGTATCCACTCCCGTCATAGGAATGGGGATGGACTCTGACGAACTCGCGGTGGGCATGAATCCCCACCGAGCAGGTCCATCTTGTTCCATCCATGCAGGTTCCACGGGTTGCTGAGGCATGTACCCAGGTATAACGGGATCTATGCGGGTTCAGGGTTAGCTGAGGGGTACGTGAAGTCGATGTCCATGGGGGCACCCACTGCATGCGAGTTGATAAGACGGGCGCAATCCCATGTCGGAACCAAGCACTCCGTCCGAGCTAACGGTCTCCGGAGTGCTCTCGTAATGGTCTCCAGTCGACAAGCTAAGCATACGAGACAAGATCTTGAAAGCCCTAACGGCTTCACTGGAATCTTTCCGGTTGGACTTCCAAATATCTCTAGACGCCTGAAGAATGGAAAGGAGAGGCTCCTTGTCAATGTGTATCCCAGTCGTGTTGCGACCTTCGGGGCGTAGAAGGTGAGACAACTCCAGGCAGAGCATCATATCCGCAAGGAGAAAGTCGTGAGTGCTCAGGCTTGAGACGAACCAGCGCTCGCGTGATAGACGACCTCCAGGCTTATACTCCTCGTTGACGTTGAACTGAATTTCCAAAATTTTGGTAGCCGCATTGATGCAGGCGAATCTGGAGTGCGCGAATCGGATATCCTTGCGTCCAAGCGTGAAGTACCGGCGGTGGAGGACGATGCGGGCTTTCAGGTACATGAGCTCTATCCAGAGTCGTTGCATGATCAAATCGACAGTGTCCTCGACGGAGAGAGTGAATGATCGATCTCGCAAGACGGGAGGGATTTCTTCATGGGCCCTTTCCAGCCGCTCATCCAGCCGTAGGACTTCTCCGTAGTCGGGACTGCTGCGACTTGCCATGCGCGAGACAATATCGCTAAATACCACCACAAGTCTGGATTTCACAATCGTGTACATCACTGGCGTCCGCTCGACCTCGGTCATCGGACGCTCAGGGGGAAGCTTGACTGTAGTCTCGTCGAAATCCCTATCGTGGAGGTTGCGAGGTAGACCTACGTACATTAGATTTCAGAAACCACATAGGGAAGAAAAATCAAACCTGTGTCGAAGTATTGAGACTGCACGTTAGAGGGAAGTCCGAATTGGAAGGCTATGAGCACGTCGATTTCGATTACGATTGTCCAGAGGCGCTTGCGCATCTCGCCTTCAAAGACTGACATGCCCTTGAAATGGCTTGGGTCTCTATGCATTCCTGAATGCATTGCCAAGCGAACGATGATGGACATGAGGATTGCCTATTTCGCGTCAGTTCTGCGGGAATTCGTCCTTTGAGCGAAGACCTTTATGGCATACCGTGCTCTGCTGTGCATCGGCTAGTCGGAGATACTCTGATCCAAAGTACAGCATCATCGTTTCGACCTTGTACTTCCCAGGGGTCGTGTAGTTGTCTAGGGCTAGACACCGCGCACAGTGACTGCGGAAAATGTCGGCAACGTAAGTTGCAGGCCCCAAGTCGCCAGGGACTGCTTCGTCTGCCCTCAGACAGAAGAAGGCAGCATGGTTGATCATGGCGAATAAGAGTGCAAGCCAAGTTAAGGAGAATCGACTTTGGTCTTCCCAAAATTCATGAAACTAGAATACGTGAGCGTCTACGCAATAGTTGAGTGTGATCGGTCAACCCTTACCTCTTTCCAGAAAGTAGGCACATGGAACATACCTACGCGGGGGATGCCGAGTCAGTAAAATACGTATACAGTCGAACTCTGAAGACATACACCAAGCAGGTTCTTTTCCCTCAAAAAATCGTTCAATCAACCTAGTCGTGATATTCCTTGGCGGCAGCAGTGCCATGAGAGTAGTCATGTTGGCCGTTGGGAATGCCCCTGAAAGAAGAAACGGCACGGTAGGTTTCGAGGCAGCATTGCTGGCGGGTATGTCTTCAGGCTCTTCGGCGTCACATACTACATATTTCTTGGTTTTGAAATGCGTAGTGAGCCTGGTGATCTTGGGAGAAATCAGTACAATCATGGCTTAGCTCCTCAATGCTTTTCCAAACTCACATCGTCAAGAATAGCTTCCCAGTTGGCAGCATCCACATACCGCACCCTGTCCACCATCGGGCCCGCAGTCGTCGGCTCCGTGATTCCCATCAGGCTGGGGGTTTCAGTCCCGCTGGAAGATTGTTTGGCGCTGACGCTAGACGCGCTAGATTCCGAGATCGGGTTTCGAGACATCTCGACCTCTCGACTCCGCATTTGGCCCAGCTCCTCGGTCAGACGGTGCAGCTTGGCTTGCAAAGCCGCCATTTCGGCAGACTGCGGTGTCTGATGGCGGAGGGCGGCATGTTCAGAGCTCGCACCAGGCCCTCCTCTGATCAGATATGGCACGATCACGCAGGAGCTCGCAAGGCCCCGCTTCTCGCACTGGTCGCAAGGATCTCCGCGGTTGCACTTGCGCCTGAGAAACACGCGAGGCTGTCAGATGCAGTCCAAGGCTGTTCAGGCCGCCCATGGGCAAACTCACTTCTTCTCGCGACATATGGTGCAAGAGTACCTGACACGGCTGCGCTTCTTGGAACCCTCGTAATCGGTCGGGTCAGCGCCCGTCGCCTCGGTAGCCATTGGAGGGTATCCGTAAATTGGATCCTTTCGACATCCGAGCTTGGTGTAGCTGACTCGTTTTTCTGTGGCTTACGACTGCGAAACTGGAATTCGGCATCAAATCTTCCAAAAACCAAACTCGGCTGGGCGTAAGGCGGAAAAAGTCGACTGGTTCATTGACGAAAGTGATCTTTTGATCAATCACGTTTCCAGGCGATTGCCGCCAACGACGACTCCCCAATGGACATGCACGCTGGGGTCCTGTCATGTTAACGTAAGCAGACCTGGCCATACGGCGTTCGCTATCAGGCTCGATGGAGACGATGCAAAGGCCCAGAAGCAACTAACATTTAATTAGCGACAAATCCATCTGCCATGCATAATGGATACAAACACAAGCCCTGGGCTGTCGACGACTTGCCAAATCATGGCGAAAGAGGCCACAATAGGCCTTGGCAAAATTGCCGTTCCATCCTCCAGATCGCAAGCCCAACTTGAGGCTTGCTATTCCTCAAATTTTCGAGGAGCAAACAACGTCGCTAAAGCCACCTTGGAAATTGGAAATGGCAGACAGAAACCTAGGTACTGCACATCATGTCGAAACAAGCTGGTTCTGGTCGATATCAAGTTTATGGAACCAAGTCAAGGTCGCTAGAATATCTGGACCGTGGAGGGGGGGCGGATGGTCTTTATATAACGATGTCCCGGGTGAACTCGAGGGTCACACGTCTATTTAAACTGTGTATCCCATTCCCTCGGGACCGGAACATTTCCAGAAGAAGGTGAACCGTCTGACGGCATGCACGTCTGGTGTAACCACGTTGGCGTATACGCGAGCGTGTTGACTGGTCAAGGGGCGAAATCCGGAGTTAGAAGGCCGGAGTTGTGGTTTCTGGCACAAGATGATGGCAGATTAAGCCGGTCGGCCAGCTCGACAAGGGTCCTTGGCATGCAAGCGGTGGCATTCTCATACTGTTGGAGCTAACTTCCAACAACATCAGTCTGTGACCACGCACTGCTAATTGGATGGTTTGGATGGACTGACCCGCCTGTTGGCTGGTTTGTCGAATATGTGAGCCTTAATGCTGCAAGGGAGGACATGGATTCTTTGAAACATATGGAGAAAATTTTGCTTGGTATCTAACCTCGTTGGCGCACTGCATTTGCTGTGATCCAATTGATAATTTCGTTCAAGAGCACGCCGCCACGGTGAGAGCGACTCAACTCGCTGTATGGCGCACGTACCACCCTCGGTGAAGGTGCCTGCCGGCCACCTGCCTAGCATTTCAAGCTTTGGTAGCTCTTTCCGCGGGGTAGGTACGGATACCTACGGAATATTATGTATTAGGCAGGAAGATCCGACTCTACCCCCACTTCCCTGCACAGCGAGGTACCCGCTTCTCCGTGGATACTCAGTTTGATTCGTCCAATAAGACGCTGTCACTCAAAATGACGTACAGAGGAAGGAGGCAACCACCAACGCAATCCTCCGCCAAAAGTCACCGTTATCGTCGCATCGCGAGCACACCACTCTCAACTCAAAACCGACGACCGTGACGACTTCCACTCTGACTGCCGTTGTTTTCCATCTTCGCAAGCACGACGGGCAGCGAAGACCGTATATCGCACAAATGTCCGAGTCGCAGCGCTCCGCGTGGTCATCCCGCGCCGACCTTCTCCTACGCCCCGTCGAGCGTCCGGTGGGGTACCTGAAGCGTGCCAGCATCGCGGCCTGGTTTCCCATCCGCGGCATCTGGTACTTTTTGCGGAACAAGGAATTCTACCCGCTATTCCTTAGCCGCCTCCTACCACTATCCATCATATCATTTCTCGTTTACTTCATCCTCTTTACGTTTGCCTTCCTCCCACAGTTTGCACTTCTGGCCATCTTCCACGGATGGGGCGCCTGGGTCAATGCGGTGGTCCTTGTGCTCGGAGAGGGTCTCGTGGTGATCCAGGGTCTCTTTGAGGGATTCTTCGTCGATGAGTGTCGAGTAGATGTCTTTGATGTGAGTTGAATCTGTCGTAGTCTTTGATCTTTGGTGTTCTCTTCGGTTTTATGGTACTAATCGTTCCCCCAAGGCCACCCTGATCAAAGAGTCGCAAACAGACCTCGTGGCTCCCCACAGGATCCTCTTCCCCGATGCTCCCACCGCGGTCAAGATGCTCGGCAAGCCGACGACCCCTGCCGCCTTCACCCCATGGTCTATGATCCAGATCATCGAGCTGATAGTCTTCTTGCCCCTCAACTTTGTCCCGGTTGTTGGCACCCCTGCTTTCATGATCATCACGGGTACGAGACTGGGCAAGCTGGCGCACTACAGATGGTTTCACTTGCGAGGGTTGAGCAAGAAGGAAGCCAAGAACGAAATTCGGGCGAGGACGTGGGAATACGTATGGTTTGGCACGGTCGCCATGATTTTGGAGCTGATCCCTGTACTGTCTTTCTTCTTTTTGTTGACTACTTCGGCCGGGGCTGGACTCTGGGCGGCACGGATTGAAGATGAGAAGAAGAAGCGAGCTGTGGACGCTCTCATCGGAGAGCCCCTACCGCCCCCGCCCCCCTACGAGGATGATCCGGTCTAGGAACATGGTTAGAAGGATTTGGAGCACCAGAATATATTTTGGGATCGATCGAGCAAATAAACAGGTCGGCAAGTGAATACGTTAATTCACTAATTAAGTCCTCGGATCTATTATCGTTCCGGCATGCCTCCATCACGCCAGACATGAGCACCATCATTAGCTCGTACACTCTGTCTTTTATGCCCTGGGAAGTAACTTCTTGAGCCCTTTCTGCTGACATTTTGCACCCAACGTACCTTCCCTTGGCCCCAGCTTGCCATGAAATGATGGCGTGATCATCTGCCACCCATACTTCCCGTCTCGTGGCCTGACGTGGAAGGTGGTCTCTCGCCCAAGTTGCTGTACCGCAAGAAACCGCGTCGAAGGAAGGTAGGCAGCCGGACGGCCTCGTGCTCCTGCCTCCTACCCACCTAACCTCCTTCTTTTCTCCCTTCTAGAATCCCATGGCAACATGTCATGTTGGTGACTGAGTACGTACTGGACTTCAAGGGACAATGCCTAGATCCCGGGAAGAAGATCAGGAAGGAGCCAGCCCAGTGCCTCGGAACTGGGAGCACTTCAAGGTGCGCATACCAGAGCAACGGTTGGGTCCACGAGGACTTATGCTGGGCTGCATTTTTCCGTATACTCTTTGAATATATGATAGGAGAGCAAGCGGTTGTTTTGAGAGGACGTTTTGATGTTGACGGCATGGAACCGGGGCCTTGTCAGTGAAGCAAGACGAGTATTACTCTTCGCGATGCTACCGACACCTTCCTTCCTCTGTTGCAAAGTATATCGTACGTTGGGTTGCGTCATCGGCCACAGCTGGTTCCAGGACCTCCAAAGGAGGAAAGACAGGACGATGACTTCCTTCCCACGATCCAGCTCTACAGAATTCTCTCCGGTTCTTCCCCGTCCTACTTAATCCCCCAAGGACCCCCCATTTCTGCTCTCTGCTTCCTCTCCTCTTCATCCTCTCTCTCATCTCTTTCGCCCCAATCCTTTTCCCTCTGCGTTGTCATTGTCTGTGTTGTTCGCGTCATTCGTTGCGTATTCAATCCGATCAGCGTATCCTACGTATTCTACGTGTTCTTCCTACACCTAGATCCGGCACCTCCGATTGCCCAAGATGCGGGCTTCCCTCTTTGCCATGGTGGCCATGGTGTAAGTCTTTTCTTGCTCTCCAGTCCCATTCGAGTTTGAAGCTGACAATACATCTCAGTGCTGGCACTTATGCCCAGCCAACATGTCCCGCGGCGGCGACCACCACGGTCTTCATCACGGTTGACTCCAACAACGACCCTGGTCCCTCGATCGTCGTTCAGACTGTCACTGCAACCGTTCCGTTCTCTGCCCCTTCCCCTTGGTCTCCTGCCCAGTCTGGTTCCCCCGGTCTTCCGGCCACTCTCACTGTCACCATTGACAGCTACGATCCCCCTCCTGGAGGATCTCAGTTCACCGGGCCCAAGCCTTGGGAGTCTTCCCCTGCTACAGGCGCTCCTGTCACTGTTGTCACTGCCACTGTCTACTCCCCGGGTTCTGGCGACCCCAATGGTGGTTCCCCTGGTTTCCCTGGTTCTCCCGTATCCCCTGGTAACTCCGGCCCCGGTGGTCAAGGAACGACAACTGTTACGCTTCCTGGCCCTCCCGGCTTCCCTTGGAACCCTTCTCAATCTGCCACTACCGACTGCCCGTTTGCTACTGGTGACCCCAATGGCTCTGGCAGCAACACCGCGGGTGTCACTGTGATCACCACGACGCTGTACAGGACAGACACCAATCCAGGTCAAGCTACACCCGCCGCGGACTCGGTTGTTGCAACCTTCACAGTCACATTCCCACAGCCTGCCGGAACCGGGTCGGTTCCTGGCTCTGCTGTAACGGACGGTGCTGTCGATCCTGCGTCTGGCGAGCTGTTCACTTACACCCTAACTGCACCGGCTGCCACTGGGCCTGCCGTCACCAACACTCCTTCTGGCCCCGACAACGGCAGTGGGGGCTCTGTCACAGACTTCACTACCACCCTCTACCGGACTCGTCCTGACTCTGGTCAAGGAACGCCTGTCGTCGACACACTTGTTACCTGCTTCACTGTCACTTTCCCTTCTGCAATCGGCACTGGACCAGTCACTGGAGTCCCTGCAGCTTCAACCCCCGCTCCTGGAAGCCCTGGTAGCGGCGGCTCTGTTGGTACCACGACTCGCTACGTTCCCACCATGGTTCCTGGTCCAGATGGTTCCTTGAGCTACTCCATCCAAACCGTTGTATCGACTTACACAGTTCCCACTCCCGGTTCTCCCTCAACAGGAGGCTCGGGTGTCACAACTGTCTATGTTCCTGCTAGCCCAGCTGGCGCCACCACTGTGGTTGTCCCTGCCAATCCTACGGGCGGTTCAGCCGGAGGACCTTCCACTGTTGTCACCACAACTCTGTACGCTTCTCAGCCAACCATTGGCAATGGAAACCAACCTACTGATTCTTCGGACCCGGGCAACATTGTCGTGTTCACCTTGACAGTTCCTCAGTCTCCTGCCGGAGGTGCCTCAACTTACACCACGATTCTTTCAAGCATCCCGGGAGATGATGGTTCTGCTGGCCCCAGCTCCGTCTCTGTTTCCACTGCTACGATTGTCCTGACGTTGCCAACGCCTCCTACAACCCCCGGAGATACCACTCCTCCTACAATCCCCGGCGGCTACGGTGACCCTGTAATCCCTGGTGCACCTGGAAATCCTTCGACTGGTGTTCCCGGCTCAGGCACTCCTGGCTCCGGAACTCCTGGCTCTGGTGTTTCTGGCTCCGGCACTCCTGGCTCTGGTGCTCCTGGCATTCCAGTCACAATCACAGTTCCCGCAGGTGGTGTTAGCCCTACGGACACCAACGGTCTTCCTGGTGGTGGGATCCCCGTTACACTCACGATTCCCGCAGGCGGTGTTTTCCCGACAGATACGAATGGCCTTCCCGGCGGCTACACTGATCCGGCTGAGACTGGCGTCCCCCCCTTTGGCGGTCTGCCTGGACCACAGATCACTGTCACTGTTGCTCAAGGAGCTCCTAATGGAGGCGTCCCAACCACTGTTGCTGGCGCGCCAACTTCAGTCATTGGTAGCTACTCTGTCCCTGTCGACCCTGCAACTGCTGCTGTCGGCTCCCAGAACTCGCCTACTGTCATCACTCTCTGGCCGGCTCCATCGACGGTTGACAATGCTCTTCCTGGCGCTGCAACCTCGACTTCATGCACCAGCTCCGAGTCCACCACGTCCACGACTGTGCTCACCACCAGTTTCATCAACGTCGTCGCCGATGAGACCACCACGTACACGTTCCCTTACGAGTCTCTCGTCACAAAGGTCGATACAATTGTCGCATCTGCCTTGGACGTAGCTGTCACTGGCGGCGCTGTCACTGGTGGCGTTGTCACTGGCGGTGCTACTGGCTCTCCCGTTGTCTCTACCATCATTGGCGTTTCCACCATTCTTGGAGTCTCTACCATTGCTGGTGTCTCCACGGTCGGTGGCCCTGCTGTAACCGCATCCACGGCCGAAGCCCCCGCTGTCACCGTCTCTCCTGCCGTCACTCCTTCAGTGTCTACTTGGCAGAGTGTCGTCGTTCAGAGCTCTGTGGTACAAGTTTTCACCACTGGAGTCTTCACCTCTCTTGTTCAGCCTGGCGGGGTTCAGAGGCGTTATGTCAACACAACTGCAACATTCAGCACACCCACACTGACACCTGTTGCGACACCCATCTGTACCGGCACCACAGAGGTTGGCAATCAGGTTCTCGATGTAAGTCACTCCGCTACCGCTGTCTCAAAATCTCACTCACTTGCTGATTCTTTCCCGCGCAGTTTGATGACGTCTCGTCTGGCCCGCTTTTCAACCCTTACCACCGGTTCTGGTTCTCCAAGGGCTTCCTTGTTGGTCCTCCTCCGCTGATGCCCTTCCTGCCCTCCTCTGGCGGTCGTCTCGTGGAGTTTGTGCCCCCAATTCTGTCAAACACCTCTTCAGATGACGTCTCCGGCGACACTGCGCAGATCGGCATGGGAAAGCTGGCGTCTTCTCCTTGCTTCCAATTTGACTTCTTCGGCATGAACCTAGGTTGCCACTCCGACTCTGCGGTTCCCAACCAGCTTTGCGTCTTTACTTTCACTGGATACAGATGGGATGCGACCAACGCCACCGAGACAGAAGCTGTCAGCCAGAAAGCCTGGGTCAACGCTTGCGACCAGTCTTCCGGCTGCCCACTTTCGCCTTTCTCAGCTGTCGATTTCACCGATCTCAGCTCCATCCTGATCACTCTGCAAGTCGATGGTAAGCCTCAGGTTTGGTGGTCTGATGACATCCGCGTCGGCTGGAGCAAGAATGATTGCGCGACCGCCAATTGCCGACAGCAGTTTCAGCCTGAAAACATCCAGCTCCACGCAGGTCCTTTCTTCTACTGGACCAGCTCAGGCTTGAGGGTTCTGTCTTCGTCTAGAATCAACCGGGGTTGAGTTTATAGGAACACATGATGATCACAAGAATGATTGCAATAATGGTGGATTGAGAACTGTTGTGTTGCCACACGATTTGATCCGAATTTCTTGGGCGGCTCATTGCGAGCCGGGATGTGTGCTGAAATGTCCATGGGAGAAAGGACCACCCACCTACACCTATGTATGCTATTGCTAGTATTCTACATGAATGATTTTTGGAGGTCTCGAACCATTGTTACAGTCTCATCTCGCTTTTCTTGTATTGGCTAATATGCAGTGAAGACTGCCTGCATGCTACAACGTGTGAACTTGGAGTGGTGATGTGCAACGTGACGGAGCACTTGCAACGCCTTTCCCGTAATTGATAGGGCGACGTCACTATAGGTTCTCACATACGACAAAGTCTAAGGATGTCTTGAGGCTGTGCTTAGAGGCAAGTAAGGCAGCGATTGAATATGTATTCATGGAAGATGAGGACTAAGAATGCACAACAAATCCGGAAACTAAAGTGTAGGCTGACGGACAACACAGCAAGATCACCAGTGTGCCAGTCTATTGTAAGAAGGACCGTCATCACGGGCGTCCATCGAGCAAGACAATCAGCAAGTGAAAGCCTTTATAGAGGTCACTGTTTTCCATGAATCTACTTTACTTCAGAATCCCATTCTTCCGATGCCGCGCGCAAGTGCATCAATCTCCACCGCATGCCTCACGCCTTCCGCCGAAGAGTGATTCCGACCGCCGACCGGAGCGTTGCACTCCGGGCACACCGTCTGCTGCATCGCCATACCACACTCTCCAATGGTGAAGGGGTGTCCGTTGCGGCATGTGTACCAGTGCCCTGTTCCCAAGAACTCCTTGCTCATGGCTGCGTAGACGGCTCGCATTTCGTCAGTGGAAACTTCGCTGTAGAAGACTCCGTCGTGGAGCATGCGCCTCGCGGTCTCGACTTCGGAGGCCATCGTGGCTGCGGACGGATTTGCTTTGATGATCTTCTCAGCTTTCAAAAGGTGGTCCTCGCCGAGCTTGATCATACTTTCTTTCGTGGATGAGTTTTCTGCTTTAGGTGCCTCTGGTGCGTCAGTCGTCGGCTTAGCATCGTCAGGCGGTGCAAAGTAACAAAACATGGCGAGGCAGATGTGGCCTTCAACTTCCAGCCGGGAATAATTTCTCATTCGTGCAGTCTCAATCAGTTGCTTGCAGTCCTTGATGTATGGCATGGGATCAATACTGGCGGACTTGGCACCGTCGCTGTCGTTGTCGGTCATGTTGCGGCATAGACTGATATAGTCAGAGACCAGGAGAAGATCACACCGTAGCGAGAGCGTCATGGCGTCCAGGATTCCACCCATTTGGATTGCCGACTCGTCAAATGAGTAGTCGCTGGTTTGCCGCCGCTTGTTTACGTGCCAGACCAAGTGTGCCACGCGCTGATACGGCTGCTCTTCTTTCCTTACTGACCCGAGAAAATTGGCGATCTGATTTCGGAGCGTCTTGAGTACCGCGTGCCTGGTATTTCCCGTGAGCTTGAAGAGATGGGTCATTTGTTGCTGCCGAGATCCTCTGAGAGCAAATGCCGACTGGGGCATGGGAAACCCCAACTGCGTGGTAGGAAAGCTGAATTTATTCTTCTCCATCTTCTGCAGGTTGTCTTGTGCAGCGAAAAACGCGTCTGTCAACTTCTGCTTGACGCTGTGGGCCCAGCTGATGAACTTCCTCGTCGACTCATCAAGAAGACCACGTCGAACGATTCTCCCATATCTGGATACGTTTCTTAGAGACCCTCGACAGTCGGGGCACACTTTGATGTTAGTCACCGAGAATGGGTGGGACCCCGATTTGACGGCCGTCGGCACTCCTTCAGGCGAGACATCGTAAAGATCCCGGAGACCCATCTGTCCGTCCATGGTCGTGTAAGTGTAGAAGTGGCCGCAGTCTGGGAAGATGCAGGGCTCCTCGTCCAGGTCCACTGAACCGTAGTCATCCATGAGGATGAGATCGACCACCCTATTCTTGATGTCATCCGCGGCGCATGTCTGGCAATACTTCTCGGCTGGACAACGTTCACCGCAGACAGAGGGGCCTTGGCACTGTCAACACGTTCTCACTTGACCAGAAGAAAAATAACTTACATTGATGTCCGCACTTCAATACCTCGGTACACCGCTTGGTGCAGGGAATCCAATCGCAAGGAGCGGCGCAACTGTCATCGCATGTCAGCAAACATTGAAAAGTTTCATAATCACAACGTGACATGTACTCACGGCATAGTGCACTTTGAATGTGGGCACGAGGATGGACACGCCTCCTCTGCGCATGGCGCGCAAGGCTCGTGGCATTTCTTGCCACACTTTGAGTGCACGCATTGGTTTTGGCATGGAGATGGACACGGAGGGCAAACCTCATCGCTATGGCAAGCTGCTCGACAAGAGTGGCTGCAGGATGTGTAGGATCTGCCACAGGTCTGTCGACAAGCTTTGTGATCCTCCTCGACCACCTTACCATCTTTTCTAACGCGACATGCCGAGCATAGCGACTTACATGCGTGACCGCAAGGCCGCCGAAAGCCACACTCGCTCTTGCAAGGATAGCTGTCCCTGGTAACGTTTACATGGCAGGACACCTTGACAGCGTGAGCACATCCCGGCACTACTTTGTCGACTTGCACGACACACTGGATTAAAGACGGGTCTTGAGCTTTCCAGCAAGCGACCGTGTCAAGAGTGTGACCGCAAGGAAGCTTCAGGCCGACGCCGCGCAGCACCTCTGTGCAAAGCTTGTCGCAAGGCTCTCCGCAGCGTCGGCGGCATGGGTGGTCGCAATTCACCTTCGGCCTGGCACAGTCCTCGAGACATTTGATGGCGTTGTGGAGGTGGTCGGAGTGGCAAGGGCCAGTACAGGCGTGGCCGCATGCGAGCCGACGGTCACACCGGAGTTTGCACCCACCATCCGGAGAAAATCGAAGGAAATCTTCGGGCTGTGACACAAAGCTCT
Source organism: Colletotrichum paranaense (assembly GCF_030867605.1). Lineage (NCBI taxonomy): Eukaryota > Fungi > Ascomycota > Sordariomycetes > Glomerellales > Glomerellaceae > Colletotrichum > Colletotrichum paranaense. The sequence continues at coordinate 279,294 of NW_026848981.1, read as the reverse complement.
TGTTCTGAAGGTGTCGCGGGCATTGTAGTTCCAACCTGTTGCCGAAGTTGCCACCGTTCTGAAGGATTTCCGTGACTTGCGCCCACATCGGGACATGGCTCGAGGTATGTGAATTGCCAATGATGTACATGCCGTGCTTAGCCCGAGACAGCAGAACATTGATGCGATTAGAAGTACTGAGGAATCCACACCTGTTGTCGTTGTTGCTGCGGACAAGTGAGATAATGACAACGTTGGCCTCCTCGCCTTGAAAATTGTCGACCGTTGCGGCTCGAACACCGCTCAGAGCATTTGTTTTCGCGGCTTGTCCCACGTTCGTGAAGCTGCCTTGGGCAGCAGAAGCAGGTTCCATCTCAGCAAGATCATCCATATCCCGGTCGTTGATGACGATCTGCATGACGGAGCTGAGCTTCTGTCGCAGCTTGTTCAGTTGTCCTAAATAAGGTGTCAAGACGGCAATTTCCCCAGATTTGTATACACCCTGCCTTAACAGATGCGATACAAGCGCCGAGACAAGCTCAATCTCGAAATTGTTGGAGTATGACGTCTCAACAGAGTCCTGATCAGACTTTCCCCCCGATTCTGGGCTTTCGTGGTGAAGCCAGAACAGCCTCCGAGCCAAGCCTGGGATCTCGGGGTAGTCTTGCACGTTTTCAGAGTCTGACAAAGATGGGTACAATGTTGATCGTACTAGTTCCGCTATCGATGGGTGCATCCGACGTTGCGTATCGAGGACACTGAACGGGATGCTCGGTACGTTTGGAGGTGGTTGAACAAGTCTCTCGAAGAGTGACACATCTAGGGAGTATTTGACGCCAGCCGGGTTTGCTCGTTGGAGTCTCCAGTCTTGTATCTGAGGGCGTAGCTGAAGATGGTCCCCGATCAGAATGGCGTGCTCAATAGTCGGCAGGAGCGCGGTCAAAAGATGGGCTTCCAAAACTTCGCCCGCTTCCTCGCACACAAGAACCTTGCCGTGCACCCGTCGAAGAAGGTCAAGATTGGTGGCGAGACCGGTGGTTGTAACACCAATGATGTTCGCTTCTTGAAGACAACGCAGATCAATGGAGCTCCTGATTTTGTTGTTGTTCTCTTTGTGTTCCTGGTAAACCTTGTGCATGTTCGACAGCGAATCAATCTCTCCTCTCAACACTTCATCAAGCCATTCTTGGTAGAGCAGGATACGTTCCTGATGGTAGAGGTCGGCTAGCTTCAATTGGCGCAAGCGCCGAAGTGGGCGCGTCGTATTGGTAGGCGCGCCGCCAGCGAGCCACCTCTTGAATACATTGCCGCGTGAGTAGGATACAGTCTGCCATCTCTCTTTTTCATCATCAAAGTTCGGCAAGGTTGGCCCCATCAGCTCTTCGTGTTGGGCAGGATAGTGTTCGGCAAGGTGAAGACGAATCTTTTCGTTGTCTCTGCTGAAGATGAAATCCGAAAGCGTACCGCGAATCTGTCCTGTGTCGCCGTCCAAAGTCTCGACAGATTTGTAAAGAGCCCGACTTTCGGCAGCCGTGCGGGTCATGTCTCGAGCCACCGCTCTCAAATTTACAGGAGCCAACCTGTCAGACTTTGATCGGGAGCCAATGCGAATAATATTCTGGACACCACCATCCAAAAGATGCTCCAACAACTGGTCCAAAGCATGGTTGGTGTAGCAAACGCACATGATGGGCCCCAGCTTTGCCTTCGATTTGTTGGCAAGCAAGACTTTGATGAGCGCTTCTCCGGTATAGCTCTTCCCTGTACCCGGGGGACCTTGAATCAGGGCGAAGGATCTTCTGAGTGAATTGAGAATGGCCTCGGATTGAGTCTTATCAAGACTGGAGTGCCTGCTTAGACGCGATGGATTGATCGCGTCGCCGGGAGTGTATGAAAGTTTCCTGCCATCAGTCGACAGGCAGCTGAGATTGAAAGAGAAATCAGGTCGCCTGGAGTAGAGTGGGGGAGGATTATCCGCTGTTCGACTCCCAGCACGAAGCGTTAGGAGGTCTTGGAAAGGGAGATCCAGGGTCTTTGACATGTTTTGCAATGCCTTCAACGGAGGGGTGAAAGAAGCCAGTAGGATAGACGGGAATTCGAGAAGACGACGATGCTGGCGGACGATCTGCATGGTCTTGAACCACCTGAGAGATCTCTTGATTTCGTCGATTCCTGTGTCGACGAGATGTAGATGTACGTATGCGTGGTTTTCATCGTCTAGCAGACTGTAGCGCGGTGCATCGTTCTTATCCTCCTCTTGGTTGTCTCCTTGACCCTGCTGGGTCTCATCTTTGGGAGTTCTGATGGTCGACTTTGAGACCTGGAAGAAGAAAATACCACCCACTTCATCAACAATACAAACAAGAGCTCCATCCATGAGTTTCTTTCCTGCCCACCAAGTGCCGCGTTGCAATTTGTCTAAACCTCTTGTCGGTCGGGGTTGGTCAATCTGGATAATGAACTCAAGACCTGACCATCTGTCGAAGGTCATGTCAACAGCAAAGGCGTTGTCGTAGGCAACGACTCGTGTCCGAATATCTCGCACCTTGACATTTGACTCCACGGTTGTGCGAATGGCGCTTCGTAAATCATGGAGTGTGTCCTCGCGCAACAGGCGGAAATGCCGATCTAGCAAACCTCGCAGGCCTTGCAAGTGGTGTTGTGCGGGGTTGGCGACCGGCAAGTATTCATCTCGAGAAGACATGATTTCTTGGTGGGTAGGCATGAGCTTGATATCCGAAATATCCTGGTGGTCATTGTCGTGGCGCTCGCGGCGTTTGGAAAGTTTTCCAGGCAAATCCTGGCTGAGAGTGAATTCGGCCACGGCACCAGAAGAAGCCGAGATATGGACAGCGTCGACCAGAGTTTGGCCGATACCCAGGCGACAGTAAACATAGTCGAGATGCCTTGTTGCTTGCAGGGTATGGAAGTCGCTATCTTTGTTGCCGAAAACATCTAATCGCAGCTTGATTCCTTCGACAATGGGGTGAAAGAGGGCATTGACAATATTCGAGGTGCTGGTGTTGATAACCTTGGCTAAGACGCCGCAGGATAGAGCAAGTGCTTCCATGGCAGAAACAGCCGTGTCTTCGAAAGGCAACTCGTACCAGTGATCAACGACATCGAAGACAAAGTTGAAGAGGGTTTTCAGGCGTGTGGCGTCAACTCCCAGGAGCAATCGATAGAGCACAGCCGTTTCCTGTTCGAGAACCACCGAGTCTACGACAGTCGGGTGGAGCAAGACTCGGAACAGGGGCGAAATACGCGATTCCCAGAGAAGAGCTTTGGCCTCGGGCGTTCTAGCTGAAGCGGCTCCCTCAATGACATCTCTGACGAGCGGCAGCCGACCGTCAGCGGCCATCTCCTTGACGACCTCTTGCGCCAGGCTCACATCTTGTTCCACCAGACTGATAGCAGTGCGGAAGAAGTTCGACGTAGTATCGTCCCAGAGAAGCGACACCTGTCTCGGCTGAGGTCGAAGTCGTTTCCACTGGAACAGCCGCTCACGCTCCGGGTTACGGGCTCGGCTCGGGGCATTGGCGGTCCGGCCATCAATTCGTCCGGCATTCGCTGGTGTGTCGTCGGGTGACAGATTGCTAATTCGCCACTGACCTTGTTCTCCACGGTCGGGCTTGTTGCCTGTATCATGAGAGAATCTGCACCTTGGGCCATAGCCACAGGCTCCAGTCCTCAGGTAATAGGAGCATGGACCGTTTGTAGACGAAGCCGGTCCCGGGCGTTTCCTAGCGCACGATGGACGTTAGCTTCGAGACGACGAGTTATAGATCGAGGCGGTTGCCATGACTCACCTGCCATTTTTCCACATCTTTAGGCGCTTGGTAGAGTGATTACTGTCGAGATATTTGGCGATGATTGGTGTCAAGCATTCGCTCCAGAGTGTCCAAGGGCTGAAGTGATCCAGAAAGACAGGTCGGCAGAGGGGGCATTATCGGATGCGAGAGAAGCCTCGTCCTTATGAGGGACCGACTCTAGGACATGGTTCAGTCAGCTTCCGCGTGGTCTCATTCATCAATCAGACAAAGCCGTGGATGGCATTTCCAGCAGAAGGAAGGACCATGCAGCAGTTTCAGGAAGGCTCTCTGCGTAAGGGCCCAGGTACCAACCGAACAGAGGCTAGAAAATTGATTGGCCATGTCGGACGTATGATGCTGGGGGTTTCGTGGTTCTTGTCCGTCGCAGGGCTTACGAGTCGTCGTTGGACGAGCTTTGCATCGCGTGTTGATAGGAGAGTGGTAATGGTGTTGTGGGCACCCTGCAGCGAAGAAGCGGGAGGCCGTCAACGCCAAAGTATGCGGCTGCTCCCGCGACGAATAGGAGAGCTATGCGGGCTGGGGTCCCAAGACAACCGTCAAAGGTAAACGGCATGCCAAGGAGAAGTCAGCCCAACGGCCTCTTGATTGGCCTCGTCTGCCTGGCAGATGCTGGGGCTGAGGTGGTCGGGAAATCGGCCTCCAGGTGACCGAAATGCCGGGATGTGGAATAAAAAGTTGAAAAGTACTGTGACGGAACCTTTCGACCGATTGAGAGAAAGTCTCGCGATACAAGTCGGGCTTGTAGTCGTTCAAGGTAAGGTAAGGTGAAGTGAGGTGAGGTGAGGTGAGGTTGGAGTTGCACCGGCGTGCCGTGCGGGGCGCGACAAGTAATTAATACCTGCATCATTCAATGGTGCTTTCCAAATTCAACGACAGCCAGGTACCCTAGAGACCACCTGCCGTGTTTGGTTCCACCTGAACCACGATTATGTCAACAGATTCTCCACGGCAAAAGAAAAAGGTCAACATTCAGATCAGACAAGCTTGAACACGCACCAGATACCACAATTGTCTTGCATTATCCCTCAGGGCGAGTGCAGGGCTCGGGGCACAAAGTGGCAGGATGTCCCTCGTCAGTCCAATGCTTGAGGTTTTTGCATGTGCAAACAGCAAACAACATATGTCCACTTGGGGTTGCGACCTTTGTCCAGGATCGGCATCTCAAACTCAATCAAGTCTCCGTCCTTCGTCTTAGCCTTACCGCCTCTCGCATCGCCAATTCTGCTTGCCATTCTTTCTACGGGACAGCTTTTGCCAGGACTCATCCTTTCGAGGTGGCCAGTGACACGAAGCATGCTCGGGATGCTCAGCATGCTGCACCGCCAACGCTTCGGCCCCGGGTGTGTCCCCGGCTCGCCACAGTTGCCGCTAACACCTTGCGCAAACGAGTTCCCGCTTGCACTAACTTAAGCATGACGAATGAATAACACAAGTCTCGGAGGCAAAGGCATAAATCAGGGTCTCTATTCTCTCTGGGGTCCGGATGTATCGTCACAGAAAGAATCAGCCAAGTATGCAGCGGCTGTGAAGTTGAACCGAGAAACTGAGAAAACAGCTAGCTATCAGCCTCTGAGGATTCAAACCAGTACGAGGTCTGCCATCGGGAGAAATCTGAAAGACGCCGACTTACACACGTGTATGCCACCCACAACAGGGCCCTGCTGCTGGTACGCCAAGTAGGCCATCTGGATTCCCTTCCAGCCATCGATACAAAGCCAGATGTGCGTGAGACTGGAGTTGTCAGCGGACTCACGGTCCATCTTGTTCCCCAGCTGATCCGCGAGGCGAGGCGCGTCGGCTGCTTCAGGGGCCAGAGAGGACAGCAACTCCTGGCGAGTCCAATATACCACTAAATCCACGTTCGCGCGTTCAACACGTCGGAGCTCGGCGATATCCCACTGGCTGGTAACTTCCTGCTTGGCGTGGACGAGGTTGCGGTCGGGAAGTCGGATCTTTTGGCATCACAGAATTTGAAGGAGATATCTGGCCAAGTCGCTAAACTCTTCATCTCGAGCTTGATCTTCAAGAAGACCGGCTGTCCGGCGCGGCGCTGCTTCGGCACGGCAGTGGGACGTTTCCGATTGCGCTTGTGCGCGAGCGGCGCATCCTGGGTCAGGGTTCCGATGTGGACGGTGCTGGCGGCGATTCGTCTCTTGGGTGCCTTGCTAGGCTGGGGCACCTTTTTTTTGTTGTTGCAGTGGTCAAAGACGCGACCCCGAATTTTGCTTCTGACATCCGTGGCATGCTGGGGTTAGAACTCGGGTACTCGTCTGTGCTAAACCTGTCGTCGTGTAGGCTGGTTGGCGTTGATAATTATGTCGGACTATTAACTACTCCACCACCCAGCCAGTTTACCTAGACGGGCGCCTGCTGGCTGGTGACCGGAACAATGTTGAGAGTGTATAGAAGGGCGTCGTTGGTGGCAGCCTTGTGGGGACGTGAGGTGAGGTGTGGAAGGTACGGCAAGGCTACAGCCACCACCTCGCAATCTCTCACCCGTGCAGTCACGTGGAGGAATCATCCGCTCACATGGCACTCCTGGGAGGAACACAGGGATTGCTTGGGAAAGCCCCGGGGGACCCCCAAGGGGTCGATAGGAGCTGGATGTCTGGGCATGCACGTCCCGCCACCGTTACATGGGTATGAAGGCACATTGATACTTGCAAAAGTCGTTCTGTTCTATCTACTCTATCCATTTCTAACACATCCAAAATGAACTTAGTAACTTCTGCGGTGAGTTTCTCCATGGCAGACTTCAGTTGCTGTTGCGAGGGCCGGCGCGGGCGTAGAACTGCCGTGGAACGAGATGCGCGTCATTGCTTTGTTGGTTTCAAGGCCGTTGGAACAATCTAGCGAGTGACAAATTAGGAGTCAAGTAGTCTTGGAAGCCTCTCTTATGTAAGGATATCGACTTGTTTGACGCAGTGGTTTATTATGAACGCCTTTGAATCTTTGGGTGGTGCCGTGAGTTGTGGAGTGCTTGCGATTGATAAAAGAGTTAGATAATAAATTAACATAGGATTTATTAATATCATCTCAATATCCTCTATGTTTTTCCACGTAAGTATATTCGCTAACGAATACACAAAAGACGAAGCACAACAGGAGGGGTAGAATTAATAAATATAGCAAGACCAGGGTTAATAATAAAAAGAGTTATAGTAGAGCTAGAGTATAAAGCGGCAAAGGACTAAATTACCTACTTAAGAGAAAATAGGCTAAAGACTTTAAAATCGTATTTCAAAACTAGCTCTTAGTTATATAATTAAACCTATTTAACGGTATAATAAAAACCCACCCCGGAAAATAGCTCGCGATCCTCTTTAAATAGCGTCTTAATCATAGCCTGCTATCGCTATACCTAGCTAGTAAAGTCGGTAAAAGCCTTAGCTAGATCGTCTCGGAAAAGGCGGATAGCGTTATCCTAGTCATAGCCCGTGGTAGATATAGTAAGGTTGTTCGTGCTGCAGTCCCTGGTTGATTTTGTGATCTTGATTGAGAATGCTTGCAGAGAAAGAAATGCCAAGGCGATGGTAGTGAGGTGGTTGGAGAGGAAAAGGAAAAGGGGACGAGATAGGGGAAAGATGGGGTTTATATAAGGCTAACAGAGGCCGTTCGTGCCGGCTCCACGGTCTTCCAAAAGATAATCCAACTCAGGGCTAAAGGTTCTCCCTGATCTTCACGATACTCTCCAGATTTATCGTGATGACTATCGGAATCGAATGCGCAAGCATACAAGTTGTGGCGCAGTCACATCTTCAAACATACAAAGTCTTGTTGGTGCCAAAAACCCACGACTCTGTTCGGCTAAGAAACTAAAAAAAGACTAAAAAGAAACACTCGTTCATTCCTTTGCCCGCGCACAATTTATAGTTGTTTAGGGGGGGGGGGGTTACTCGACCGCCAGGAGCGGGAGTTGTCGTCTATGTCATGATTTCAGTAAGAAGCCCCGGCAATCCGCTCAAACGCTTGTTGCATGAGCTTGGGGTATGCGACCTTGTCCGACTCCATTCCAAGGTTCGTGGCGAGCTGGCGAATGTCGCGTTCTGTGTGGTATTAGTACCGAGCACTAGGCATCTGAGTCAAACATGATACATCCCGTCCATCGACCAAAAGTCGCCCAGAGTGGCTGGAACACCCTCTACGTCAAGGAGATTGTCGGGATCGACTTGTGGGAGGAGCTGTGTGTTATTACTAGTGATTTCGGCTCTCTTAGCGTTCTTAAGGCGTCGAGTTACGTTTACGACCCTGGTGTGACTTAGCAAAATAGGTCGGAAGCGTATGCCTTAAGTAACTTACAGAACGGTGTGTTTTAACCCTAGCCTATTCTTCAACGTCCGAGCCTTTGTGTGTATTCTGTAGGGAATACATAGAGGATGAACTACCAAGGATAAGGAAGATTAGAAGAGGAATGGCAGTAGGAGTGGGGGTAGTGGTGAAAGTATAGGTAAAGATGCTATAGTGTTAAGCGCGAGCTCGTTTTTATTAAAAGTGTTTGCATCTTTATTAAATCGGAGTTATGGTCAAAAAGAGGCGGTCGATTGGAGAGAAATGTCGAAGGTCCTGACGTCAGGTCTGGGCGATATGAAGTCAGACTCTCTTATTTTCCCAGATCGGGGGGTGAATATTGTGGTGAGTTGTAAGTTTTCCGTGTGAAGCCGTAGAGTCCAAGTCGCCAAATGTGGCTGGGCACCGGATTTGGTCCGCGTCCACACCGGGCTGTGGCTGATGCCAACGGCACACCTTCACCTCCACTTCCAGGACAGGGCAGGCCAGGAAGCTTCTCTCTTCCATCCACGCACCCTATCAACTACTTCGCCAACAGAGCAGCCCTGTTCCCTGCTGCCTCTCACATCAAGAATCTCGATAAATCATTGTCCATCACGTTTCGTTTGGGGCCCATCTCCGAAGTTGAAGATGCCTCGGAGCGGTCCAGCTCCGATCAGCAAGCAGCCAAAGCCGGAACCGGCCGGTGACAAGCGTTGATCTCGATGGGGCCACCAAAGCAGCCAGGCCGTTTCGCCGATTTTATCCCACCTTACCCACACTAGCGGGCGGATTGACGTCCCGATGTCTTTATTCGATATGTTCAGCAGCTCGCCTACGCCTCCCCGAGCCCCCGGGCAATGATTCCCAGTCGCAGTCGCATTCACAATCGCAAACAAGTGCAAACCACATACCCATACGTACGGACAATATGGAGTGATACTCGACAATTCTCTTTGACAGCTGCAAAGGGGCTTGCCAACTCGTCTCCACCCACTTTACCGCCCCCCGGATTGCGTGTGATTCAAAGTGGATTGCTTTCCTTGTTCTCCAACACCCGGCCAGAATGCAGCTTGCCCGCGGCCGGGGTCGGCGCCGGGGATGGGTAATCATTTAGGTGTGATCGATAGTGTCGCTTCAGCGCCGCCATGACTCGAGCAAGCAGCGACGCTTTCCAAGTACCTACGGTATTAAGGGCCTAGGGTGGGCGCGCTTGAGGCTTTGGCGCCGTTGAAACAGTTTTGCTTCTGCGACGACACCCCTACTGATCTCTTCATTCTTCATGTTTCTTGAGCATTTCTGTTTGCGTCGGCTATTGATTGCTTAGCAGGAGTTTTATGGATTCGGCAACTGAAGCATGACGACATTGCGAAAGCTTGTACAAGAAGCCGCTTAAGTTATCGAGATCGGAGCGATACCCGTGTCTCGGCATTGCGATTGGCGCGCTTCTCCGGAATAGGGCAAAAGGGAAATCATGAGCTCTTCCCCTCCTCACATCGCCTATGATGTCGAAAAGTCAGGGCCACAGCAGACGATGGAGTTGCGCCCTCATGACGACGATAATGCTCGCATGAAGGAAGCCGTACACAGCGACGAAAAGGCGCTGCCGTCGTCTTCATCGGACGACGACCCGCCGGGAATCGTGGCGCAGGACACGGACCCGGACACGGATGCTGGGCATGGGGCCGGCGCCGAGGCCAGCGGGATCGTGGGCCGGGTGCTCAGTCGGGCTACGTCCAGGTCCAGTATTGTACAAGGTCCGCCTCCTGACGGGGGCGTCACCGCATGGATGGCGAGTGAGTTGCTGCGTGCCATGAACCCTAGGCTCATGAGGCTAACTTCCACCAGTCTTCAGCGCCCATCTGGTCATTATGAATACCTGGTGAGTCCATCATAAGCTGTGTACATCCAGCCAAACTAACAAATCGCAGGGGCATCGTCAACTCATTCGGCGTCTTCCAATCCTACTACACCACTCTTCTCGGCCGCCCGCCGTCAGACATAGCCTGGATCGGCTCTTTCGAGGTTTTCCTCCTCTTCTTCATCAGCACCTTCAGCGGCCGCCTCACAGACGCAGGCTACTTTCGCCACCTCTTCATCGCCGGTTTCCTCTTCGTGTTCCTCGGCATGTTCGCAACCTCCTTCTGCTCGCAGTACTGGCAATTATTCCTCTCGCAGGGTATCTGCCTAGGCCTCGGCAACGGCTTGCTCTTCTGTCCCGCCCTGTCGACGGCGTCCACCTATTTCGACAAGAAAAGGGCACTCGCGCTGGGGTTCGTGTCGATTGGCAGCTCGACGGGCGGGTTGATCTATCCTAGCATGGTGAGGCAGCTGCTTCCAAGTATTGGGTTCGGGTGGACCATCCGTGCTATCGCGTTCGTGCAGGCCGGCACGCTGATCATCAGCTTCATCTTCCTGAAGCCGAGAGTCAAGCCCAGGAAAGCCGGGAGCATCGTCGAGTGGGCTGCTTTCAAAGAGTTGGAGTACACTTTCTACGCCATTGGGTCCTTCCTAGTAAGCTGTCTCGAATAACCTCCTCTTTAACTCGGTATCAGTCTCCCAGGGCCCCATACTCACCCTATCACAGAATTACTTAGGCGTCTTTTTCGCATTCTACTACCTAGCCTCCTACACCCGCGACATCATAGGCCTCTCCTACAACGCCTCCCTCAACCTCCTCCTCGTCCTCAATGGCGTCGGCGTACCGGGCCGCATCCTCCCCGGCTACATCGCCGATCGCGTCGGCTCCATAAACACCCTCATCCCCATGTCCCTCGCCTCTGGCATCCTCATGTACTGCTGGGTCGCCGTCTCCTCGACAGCAGGTCTCTACGTCTGGACCCCATTTTACGGCCTCGTCGCCAGCGCGATCCAGAGCCTGTTCCCTTCGGCACTGAGCCAGTTGACGAGCGATCCGAGGAAGCAGGGGACGCGGATGGGTATGACGTTTACGATTGTAAGTTTTGCAGTGTTGACGGGTCCGCCGATTGCTGGGGCGATTATTCAGGCTGAGGGGGGGAGGTATGTGGGTGCGCAGGTGTATGCGGGGTCTTGTTTGCTTGCTGGTATGTGTTTTTGGTGTGCGGCGAAGATGGTGAAGACGAGGAGGGCCGGGATGGGGTTGAAGGTTTGGGTCAAGGTTTGATGAAGTGATGGTCGCCTGGAGCTGGTTGGGAGCCTTTTCACGTGTTTTTCTAGACGTTCTCAATTCCTACTACAAGGATTAGATGGACAAAGTGTGGCGTGAGGTTGATGATACGGCTAGAACCGTCGATTCATCATCCAGTCATTTAATGAATTTTTTCACCGATGCCTTGCAGTAAATGATCAAGATGAGATCGCGGTGGTGTTCTTTCGATTTTACAAACAACAAACTTCAGAAGCACACAACTGACCCATGTCTTATTTGCTGCTAAAAACTCCCTAGAAATCTTTACAAGCCCCGAAGCGATCACCACCTACTCATCCCCTTCCTTGAGGCTATCTCAGTCTCAACCACAGACCAGCAACCAACGCAAGTGAGCATCCGACTTATCCCTTGCGAATGGACCATTCCCAGCACCACCAATATAGAATTCCTCTCTACATACAAACAATAGAAATATTTCCGGGCCACTCGTACCTCAATCAGATTTTTGTCAACCACCTCTGGCCTCACACTGCTCTGAGACGAAGGCAGTCGTATTCGACTAAACGGCTGGATAGCCTAACTTCGACATCCAATGCTCTTCTAACTCTTCCCTCAACTCTCGGCAAATATGCAGCAAGGCAGCCTGTCATCAAACCCAGAAGTCGACCCCAACTAATTCTCGCAGTAAGATGTCGGACAAGAGTCAAACTAAAGCCAAAATAAGACAAAGCCAAGACAAGGCAAAGTGAGACACTTCATCCGCACTCCTCACTCCTCACCAATAGGACGCCGTACCAAACAACCCCAAGTCATACAACCCGCATTGCATATCCCGGCAAACAACCCTCCCCCTTCCCCGGCGCGGCCGTGGTCGAACAGTAACGGCGCGCGAAACTACCACCATGCAGATTCTCGGATTTCGTGCATAATCGAGTGCGAGGGCAGCTGTGCTACCCGGCCGTAAGGTACCGGAGGAGCAGCCCCGCATTGCATATCCCATCAATCGTCAACCATCAATGATCATTCCCGCATTGCGGCCCCCACGTTTCCTCCGCAGTTGCCAGGAAAGGATAATGCAGAAAGAATACAGCATGTCCCGGATTTAAACGGGTTTTCCTAAATTTCTCGACACACTGAAACCCGGAGCGCATCCGTCAGAAGGCAGGTGACCCGATGCAAGTTGCCGGACCCCCTCTTCTAGAAGCACGGCTACGGCCGTTTGACAGTCCTTGACTTCTGTCAGAATTCTACTGTCTTTTCGTCATCACTCGTGAAAGTTGTAGACAATAACACATTGGAGACAAAGAATCAAGACGAAATGGTATCTCTTGTTCATTGGTGATATCTATCTAATGCTAAAAACCTAAGCTGCAACAAAACCAAACCCCAGAACGCTATGTCTATCTCAACGAAGAATCTAAGTATCTATAAGAGTAAAGACAAAGGAAATAAAAGAGAACTACAAGAAAAGAAAGACACAATACAACAAATGGAATGGTCAAGGAAACCCCCCAACCATCCTCCTCACACTCTCCCCGCCCAGCAACCCCGCCAGCCTCGCCATATCAAGCTCCCCGAGCGCAGGATACACCCGCTCCCGCGGCACCTCCTCCCCAACCGCCAACACCCCCTCGTCCTCCATCCACTTGCGCAGCGCCGCCTTCATCGGCGCCGGCGTCATGGGCGAGTGGTACAGCATGTGCAGCGCCTGCGCGCGCATGTCGCTGACGTGCTCGTCGCCCTTGTTGTCGTGCAGGTGCGGGTTCCGCGTCTCGATTTGGTGGATTTGCACCGAGGCATGTTGCTGCCGCGAGCCGTTGCGGTTGCGGTCGCGGCCGAGACTGCTGTTTCTGCTGCTGCTCCGGCTGCTGCTGCTGCTGCTGCCAAGGCTGACGGGCGAGGCGGGAGGCGACAGGAGCTGCGACATTGACGACGGAGATATCGGGCTGCTTGCGTCTGAGAGCGTGTCGCTGTTATTGTCGTCGTCGAGTCTTTGGTGGTTGATGTGGTTCTGGTGATGATGATGATGGTCCAAGTCGCCCATCTGCTCCAAGAGGTAGAGGTACTCATACGGCTCGACGGCAAATCCGCTTGCCATCCTCAGCTTCAGCGCAAGACTCATCGTCATGGCGTGCTCCCCCGCGTTCCCCGTCGTAATGCAATCCGTCCCGTAGCCAGAGAACTCTTGCAGGAGATTATTCAACCACTCATTCACCACCCGTGAACTCCGTCCCCTCCGATCAAACATCAACCGCCCGTTCCGCTCCTTGGGCTTGGAGCTCCACGACACCCGGACCATGGCATATTCCGCCGTCGCCCTCGAGAGATGGAACCCGGCAGCGTAACTCTTGCAGTACTCGTTGATGGAACCGGGGATATAGTTATCAGCGTCCACGAAGCCGACGTACTCCCTCTCCATCAGCGCCGCGACAGCCATGCCGACGAGCATCCCCTCCCCTTTACCACTGTGCACCAGCCCGTCGTCGTCGCTCACCAACTCAGGAGCCCCCGCCGCCGCAAACGCATCAGCGACGCCAGGGTCCTTTTGGTGCACCGCGATGGCGAAGCGATCCGCCTCGCGGCAGAAGTTTTGTAGGATATTGACCTCCGTCTCGTACCGGTCGTTGCAGCCGCCCTGCGCCCTGTTGCTGTTGGAGACGAGGACGATGAGGCAGTCGTGCGGGATGCCCGAGAAGACGGACTCGATTGTGCGGAACTCTTCGTTCATGCAGAGCACGACGATGGCCATGCGCGACTCGATGGCAAGAAAATCATCCCGCGAGACGGTGAGGCTGGAGGAGGTGCTGCGTCCTGAGCCGGCGTCGAGCTCGATGACGCGCTGGAGCTCGTTGATTTGTATTGAGCCGAGGCGCTCGAAGCGGGAAGGCCGTGTAAGTCTCATTGTGTGGAGAGTGAGGGTGAGAGAGTCAAAAGACGGCTTGAGCCGAGGGGAGGTAGGGTAAAGATAATTGAGAGATGTGATTCGAGTTTGATTTGCTCTGCTGAAGAAGAAGGGTGAACTGGGCGCAAACAAAAATCGGTATGGTTAAATAGGTGTTTGTACTTGACTGGAGCAGACTTCAGAGCAGTTGAGCTTGGTGACTCTTACCTTCTTCTTCCAAGATATCCAAGCAAGACCCCTTCGTAGGCCATCCTTATATGTATTAACATTTGTCCCTGTGATCCAACGGCCCGGTTCGTTGTCCACACCCAAGCAAAAGCACCAACAGCAGCAAGAGCGTAAAGAGAATGGGTAGACAGACAGTCAGTCAGTCAGACTACGGTTGGGCGTTCCAACGGCCGTAATCCGGCTACCCAGGTAGGTAGGCCAGATATCGAGACCTCATTCGCAAAACCACAAAAAGGCCCCCAACGGCAACGGGTAGACTGTCGTTCATCACGTCCGCTGTACCACCACATTGGTCAGGTCCCGGCAGGTTGTCCTGTTGTTCGCATTTGCCTAAAGGGTCGTTGCAGGCCCACGTTTGCTGCGTCTCCCGCTGGAGAAGGGGACCCAACGTTATTCGTCAACTTTGCATTGTATGGAGAAAGTGTTCCGTTGACAGGGGTTGGAAAGGAAAGGGGAGAGAGCAAGAAGCGAAGAAAAAAAAGGAAGCAACCGGGATTGTCAGAAAATGATGTAGAATCGAAAGTGTGCTGCACTGCATTCAACCTACGTCAAGTCCGAGTGACCAACAAGCGACCTCCAACACCGGCCATATCTCGACAGGGGTCTTTACACGCTGCGCCTCTCTCCTGCTGAAAAAGTGTAAGTGGGTAGAACAGACGAAGCCATTTACAACAAAGAATGTTTTCCGAATAATTTCCACCGGCGAGAAGCGAAAGAAGAGTAATTATGAGCAACTGAATATCAGTCAACTATTCAGATTACAAACCGCAGCTCTTCAAAAGCGAAATTGTACGCATCAAAAGTGCCCAAGTGAAGCAAGACGGTCACAGCCGCTGTCAAGACACCATCACATTGGTTGCCACCAAACTCAGAACTTAATTGATCCTAGCAATCTAGGCGCATTCCGAAAATCTCACGTGCGTTGGTTTCCCATGCCATGGGTTTGACTCAAGTTCGAAAAAGTGCGAGAGAGCCTTGTACTGGGGGAACTGGGGGTGGCTCTTCTCACGGGCCAGTTGGGCGCGGTTGTGGCTCTCTCCTTTTCACCAACACAACACACGCACACAGCCACGCACCGCGGCTGTTGGTTTCGTCTTACCACATTCAAAAAGTGCCTGAATGGTTCCAACTTCCGCTTCGCCTTGGGGAACCAATGATCTCATTGCTGTGCTGAGTAATTTCCGCCGCACAGTCGTTGGGTCTAGATGATAGGCCCAGGGGTGGCTTGACACTCGAGTTGGCCTCGTTGAGCTCCTTCAGTCTTTTGGCAAATTACATCGTCCCATATCACCCCCTCACTCGGTGTGATAGAACGTCAGAGTAACGAGCAACTGGGTTTTCTTGTCTTTCTCTCTCCTAATTGCTCATCATAGACTATCTTACAATTGTGCCAGGACCGAGGGTTACGTTCCATTGTTTTCCGTACAGCCAATCAAACCAACATCCAACGCCAACGTTCACAATTCCCAGTGATGGCCAGTCCCTGTTCCTTCGATATGCCAGTTCCTCCATCCCCAGCCAAATCTCTCACCCCTTCTCCAAGGACAAAGGAGTCGTTGCTCAGGTCGGGGGTTGTACTGGTATTCGTCTTGCCAAGCCTCGTTGCTAGTGATATTGTCGTCATCTCAATTGTACTCTCACATAATTCGTCAAGTCGTTGGTGCCCTTCATTTCCTCGTGTTATGCCATATCTCGTGACTTTGTCCGAGCCGGTGCAGTGACTGTAGGCTACGAGGATAGACAAGCAAAGTTCGAGTACTGACTCACTTCTTTCGAGTGGACGAGCCCTTCTTCGGCGTGGGAGCGTAGGGGGCGCAAGTGATCGAATCGGTACTCTTGCCGCCCTCGGAAGACTTCGAGCTGGAACGAATCTTCTCACGCAATTCGCTCATCGCAGCCGTCTGGGACTTTTCGTGAGCATCCTGCTTCTCCTTGATGCTTCGGATGTCGTCCATGATTGTCTTCATGCCGTCTCGAATGTTCTGCTGATCCTCTTCCAAGGCCTCCTGCTTGAACCGACCGACGCGAATATCGCCATTGAGATTCTTGATGGCTTCCTTGTTGTCGGCTCTTTTAGCTGCCAAAGCCTTCTCGAAAGACGATACCTGACGCTTGGTAATCTCCATGTCAATCTTGGCTTGCATCAATCGGACCTCCACGGCTTGAACACGGACGTCATCTTCAAGACTTTTCTTCTCATCTTCAAGACTTTTCTTCTGAATCTCGCGAATGGCGTCATCTATTACCTCCAAGTGGCTCCGCATCTTCGCAACGGCGCTCTCGATAGGCGGCAGCATCTCGTCAAGTCTCTCGTCGCGTTTGGCGTGAATCAAATTGCCGACACTGGCAAGCACCTTCTTCTCGGAATCCTCCAGGTCTGCGGCGGTGACAGCCTGCGAGTTGTTAGGCTGGCCTGCCGCAGTCAGTAATTTGGTCGACTCCAACATCCCGCGAATGATTCGCTCAACATCAGCCTGGGTCATTGGCTTGGTCGCATTCGAATCCGCCATTGTCATGGTAGCTGCGTCTGCGGTTGAAGGAGCTGCCTTGGTGGGAGTTGCCGGAATTGGGGCAGTCGTAGTGGGAGTCGTGGTGATGTGAGCTGCGGCACCGGTGGAAACGGGAGCTGAGATATTCTCTGCCGAAGTGTTTCGAGCTGAGGAAAGTTGGGTTGCAGAGGCTCGAGCGAAAGGGATTCTGGCTGAAGGAGTTCTAACTGAGATCGGAGTAGAAGAGATTGACGATGAAGAGGTTGGCAGAGAAGATTTCACACCAGCGGGCTGAGCTCGAGAGGTGGATCCATGGAGGCTGCCGGAACTTCCTGCCTCAGTTCCATAGGCTGTCTTCTTATGTTGCTGGCTCGACTGTTGATTGTCCGTGGTAGGTCGAGTCTCTTCACGGGGGCGGCCCTGCTGCTGGGAACGAGAGAGAGACCGAGGCTCAAAGAGCTCCTCTGGGCTCCGATCCCGATTGGTGAGTGACGTTCTGGCACCTGCCTGTCCCTGATAGTTGTTGCCTTTTTCATTGTCAGTGATTTGAGTCTTTGTCCAACTTGTCTTTGTGGTGTTCTTACCGCTCTGCCTGGTGTTGTTGGCAGGATACTGAACTCCGCCAGCCATGGTCACAACGATCTGTCTCGCGATCAACTCTTCAAAGTGAATGATGTGGCACCTTCCATGCATATGCAGCCATTTGCTGTAACCACTATAGTCAGAGTGTGCGCTCTTGGCCCTGCGCAAGGCGGCAAACTCGTGTGCAAAGCATGTGCTAATTTCGGAGTTCTTGTTGGCACGATCGTGGATCATCGTGGCGAGGTAGCTCGTCTCAATGCAAGGGTCGTCTTGAAGAAGACACCAGGCTATCCAGACTTGAACAATAAGCGGTTGAGTCTCCTTGAAGTTTGGATCCTCATCGGCTCGCACCATGATGGCAACGGCACTTTGGATGATGGGATGTTCAGGTCCAGGAACCCAGACAGAACGGCGCATGATTTTTCTGGCTTCCACGAAATACACGTCGGCAAGCTGGGTGTTGGAGTTTATGAGCGGCTTTCTGATCTTTCTGAACAAGAAAGGAATGCTGCTCATGTTGGCCTTCTGATTGGCAGCCCAGTATTTGTTCCTGAACTTCTTTTCCAGACGAGCGTCGTGCACCATGTTGAACCAATCCGCCAAGGGCTTTGCACGCCAGTTGTCAAGGCGAATAAAGATTTCGGCTTTGAGATAGCGCATGAGGTCAACAATCTCTGATTGACCCTTGTTCTTCAAGACCGACTTGGTGGTTGAATGGTACGTGTTTGCACTCAACAGAAGGCCTTCTGTCTGCCGAGTGGTAGTGACCGTGTGCATGATGTTGTTGTACATGTCGCTGAGTTCAGGGGTGTGGATGATCTCCTTTCTCATGGCTTGGTGGGCTGCCTGTTCAGAGTATCTGATGGTTGTCACCATGTGTCTAGTTGGCGCCTTTGCTGGAGCTTGCTCCCGCCTTTTGAAGGCGTTGGTGGAGCGCTGGCCCGCTTCATAGTCATCCTCGCTCTCATCGAGGACGGCAGCAGGTCGCTTCCGAGAGTGATAAGCCATGCTCAGCGTGCCCTGTCCCGGATTCTGTTGGTTCATCGCTTTCTTTTTTAGTATACCTGTAGAAATATGTATTAAAGGATGGGAATGAGGTGAAGGAGAGGAGCGTGAGGGATGTTGTAGAGAAGTAAAGGCAAATTGTAGAAGAAGCGCAAGTGAAGAAAGTTGCGATGGGGAGGCGTGGATGGGGGGAGGTAAACAAACCGATGAGAGGGCGAGAAATGTCCTTTTGCGCGGTTGGTGGTGTGGATAGAGAGGGCACAGAAAATTCAGAAAGGAATTTCTTGCGCTGAGGAGAGGGATGAAGGGGATGAAGTCAAAGTTGAGAAAAGGAGCTCCTGTCCGGATGAGAAAGAGTCGCGTCACGCGTTTGGGTTGTTGTGGGAGAAAGGTTCGCGAGGTGAGGGCTTGAGGTTGAAGAGTAGTCGGAGCCTTGAGGTCGAGGCAAACACAGAGGAAGGTGAATACCAAGACGAAGGTGAGGGTGAGTATGAGGATGAGTATGAAGGCGAAGGAAGTGAGACTGAAGCGCCTCCCGCCTGCTTGCTCTACGACAGTTGCCCCAGGCACCGAATATTTGCAGTGAAGCACGTCGTCAAATCAGGCCAAATAATGGAGGATGAAGACTTGATGAGAAACCATCGATCTTGGGTGAATTACTATTTACAAGAAGCCATATCTCACGATCATCCGCCGAAGAAAGGGCACGTTCCCGGGTCTTGCAGCTTAAGTGAGATTCATCCACTACATTGTACTGTATCTGTTCTATACATTGCTTTACTACACGACCATCTGTTACACTCAATTGTGAGGTACTCGTTTCTTGTTAGAAATTCCAAAGATACATATGAAGTAGTCGTCAACTCCATAGATTAACTCTGCGCTAGTGATATGGTAATACTGGAAAAATGAAGTCTGCTGTCGTTTTTGACACACGTGACATGACTTCAGCACCTCTCCGGTTTCCATACTTCCCATTCATCGGACTTTCACTTCGTACCGCGGATCGATACTCCCAAGCTTCGAGATGTTGGAGCGTCACAGCAGACATCACATAGGAGAAAGTGATTGGATGGAGCCAGTTGGATCCAGCCACAGCTGGTTGCTACCAACAGACCAATCTCAGCATCGAATACAGAAATGTTGGAATGTGGGATTGTACAGTCACTTAGTAGTCACCAATCGTTCCATTCTTTAGACGATTCTGCAAGAGATTTACATGTGATCAATCTCTGATGATCTAGGACTGCTGCAACCCCTGGCATCGGCTCTCTTGAACAAGATCTGGCTATCCAGATCAAAGTGTAAAAAAGGAGTGTAGGTAATTAGATCCGGGCGTGTATCAAGCCAAGTAGGAACTCGTAGTACCTCAGTCTACTACGAAGATACGACGACGGCGCCTGGTACATCAGACTCACTCACATCAATCACATCACCAACACCATCTCAAGAATTCACGAAAGCACCCAAACCATCGTCGTTGTAGCACTCCAAACCCCCACAACCCTCTACCTTTCCTCAGGTACCTGACTAAGGTTCCTTGCCAACCCAATGCACCAAAACCCATCCCGGCTCCCGTCTACCGCCCAATGCTCACATAATCCTCCCCCCCACTCCCCACCTCCCCTCGGCCCGGCCCCGCGAACGGCTCCGGTGGGATGAACTACACCCATCACCCATCCCGTCTTCCACACAAACCACCAAGCCTCTGCCCTACTTGCAACCAACCAAACATTCCCAATCTCTTCCATGACGACAAAAAGCTGAGAAATCATAGCTCTCCTCCATCTTCCAAGACGGAGAATTCTCCCCCCTCAAAAGTCCGACCTCTATACACCACTTCCTTTCTACAGAGCCATCATCAGACATATAACTTCAAGCTCCCCCATCACGATCATCATGAACCCCCAAGCTCACCACCACCTCACTTCTCCTCACCCTCCTTGATTTTCCCAAGAAACCACCACAGCCCAATAACCAACACCCAAACAAAATGTCGCTCAACATCCCCAACCCGGCATTGCCAACCCCCTCCACAATCGTCCTCACAGGCGCAAACGGCTACATCGCAAGCCACATCGCAAACCAACTCCTCCTCCAAGGCCACCACGTCCGCGGCACCGTCCGCTCCCCGTCAAAAACAGCATGGCTAGCCGCCCACTTTGAAAAGACCTACGGGCCCGGAAAATTCACCCTCCACGAGGTCGCCGACGTCGAGAAGGACGGGGCGTTTGATAGCGTCGTCGATGGTGCGTTCGTCTATTCCCGTTCACATATACCTACCTAGTCACGCATACACGCGTGATATTCTAACTTGATCTTCACGTCAAGTATGGCGAAAGAATTCGGCTCTCACTCAACCTCAAATCCCGTCTCACCACAAACCATGGCTCTGAACAGATCACACTAACAACCCCAACCAGGCGCCGACGCAGTAATCCACACCCTAGCAATAATGAACTTCTCCCCTAACGGCCCAACCCCCGAGGAAACAATAACCTCAAACGTGAACGCAACCCTCTCCATCCTCCGCTCCGCAGCCCGCTTCGCCGCTCCCTCGGACTCTCCAGACAAGCCCGGCGTGAAACGCTTCATCTACACCTCCTCCTCAGGCTCAGCCGCCATGCCACGCCCGGGAGAACCCTACACCGTAGACGCGACCTCGTACAACCACCAGGCCGTCGCCATCGCCCTCTCTGGAAAGGGGCCCAAGGGCATGGCGGGCGGGTACATCACCTACTCCGCCGCAAAGACCAGGGCCGAGCTGGAGTTGTGGAAGTGGTATGAGGAGGAGAAGCCTCAGTTCGTCTTGAATTCGAGTATGTTCATTGATATACTCTCTTTTCTTTCTGTATCCAATTCCCATCTTTCTACTCTTCATATCTCCTTGTCCTCCTCTTTCACCTCCCCAGGCCTAACATGAATAATCGATAGTCGTGCCCAATGCCGCCCTAGGCAAGGTCCTCCTTCCGGAATACCAAGGCTTTCCCACTGCCGTTGGCGCAATGCGACCTCTTTGGCAGGGAAACGTCACGCCCGAGTTCGTCGCAATGTTCCCAGCTCGTAAGTACACGATCCCCTCCTGCTGCTCTAACCTGCTTCACTCGAAATACTTAAACAACCATAAACCCCACCCTCCGCATCCCATATTAACCTCTCCCAGAATGGTACTGCGATGTCATCGATATAGCTCGAATCCACATTGCAGCACTCCTCCTCCCAGACATCCAATCCGAACGCCTCATTGCCTACGCGGGCAAGTTCAACATCAACGACCTCCTCGCCGCCTTCCGCCAAATCCAACCAGACCGAACCTTCCCTGACGACCTTCCCGATCTCCCCTCCGATAAGGGCACTATTGCCAACGAAAGAGCCACTCAGCTGATGGAATGTCTTCAGGGTGGCAAGGGCTGGACGAGTTTGAAAGATTGCCTGGCACCGTTGGCTGAGCAGTATGCAGCGGCTGAGGCGGAATCAAAGTGATACCGAAACGAAGTCAAAGGCGAATGGACACATGGACGAGCTTCACCGGGTCGTATCTTGGAGAACTCAAAAGCCTTTCAATTGTCCTTGGGGTACTGTCGGACTGCCGCTTGGCTGTCTCATCAGCCCAATGGAATGTTGTATATCTACAAGTCGCGCTGAAGCCAACCTCCGATGCTAGGCTTGGAAAGTTGAAAGGCATCGTGTCGTAAAGTGAAATTGGTATCAGAGAAAGAAATTTACATCACGATCTATCGGCAAAGTTAGCAGTGCTTTCATCAACAACAGTGCGGCTTCACTTACGCAGTCAGACTCATCCTTCCCCTTAGGAATGCCCATCGCCTCGAAGGTGGCAGGTCCCTGGCCTGTCGCTTGCTTCTTGGGAGGGGGCATAGTCTGAGCACTAGGAGCAGGGCTGGGTTGCTGCTGTGGGCGCGGCTGAGATGAGGGCGGCGCACTGCCCGTTCGACCCGGCTGATCGGCAAGGTCTGGTCGGTTGGGGAAAGGCCGGGGCTGACCCGCCGGTCCAGGACCGGGACGCGGTTGGCCTGAAGGGCTAAGCGGCATCGAGTCAATCCGCTGAGGTGCCGCTCCTCGTCCGTATCCATACTGAGCATCAGGGGGGATGGATGATGTTCGCTGGCCAAAGTTACCAGCTTGAGCAGGCGGCGGCGTAGGCTGACCGTAGTCGCTCGGGCCATAGCTTCCCTGCTGCGGAGGGTACGGGCTTTGCTTGGGCGGCCTGTTCGCGGCTGGGTTGGGAGGAAGGCCACCTGCCGCTGGGTATGGTTGGCCGGGTGGCCGCGCGGCGGGACCAGGGCTCGGTTGGCGATATCCTGCAGGTCCTCCGACAGGCACACGACCGCGCGGGTCCGAACCGGCCGGCGGAATCATGTTGCCCATTGACTGTGAAGCGCGAATGTTGCCTGCAGGTCCCGGAGGACCACCGGGACCGGTACGAATGCCAAATGCACTACCGGGGCGATCGGAGTGCGGGCCAGAGACAGGACGACCACCACCGTAGTGAGGGGAGAGCTGAGGTCCAGCGCCCCTGCCACCGCCGCCGCCGCCGTGATGCATTTCATCCTCGGGATACGGTGCCGTTGATTTCGGTCTGTTCAGGTTGAGCGGAGCAGGGCGATCGTCTTCTGGGTATGGAGCAGCCGACTTGGGCCGGATTGCAAGGTTGGAGTCGAGATTAACGGTGAATGCGGCTGGCCTGTTGCCCATGCTGTTGGGTCGTGACGGGTCAGGGTAGTCAACGGTGTCGTGCGGCGCCGAGCTAGGGTGCACTCTGGGCGACGGGTGAGGAGATGTCTTAGCAGACGTAGACGGGTAGCCGGGGTGGGCATCGGTCGGGGTGACCGGCGTGCTCTCGGAAACAGTCGGCATGGTATTCGGCTGCTTGAAGCGATCAGGCCTCTTGCCGCGCTGCGAGCCATGCTGCGACTTGATTCTTGTCAGCGTCGTGGTTTCGTGGTCGGCCTTGGTCAGACTCTTCTCGTGATCCAAGGCATCGATTCGGCCTCTGGCGTCCTTGTTGCCATGGTCAGCGGCCGCTTCGTACCAGAATCTGGCTTGGCGGAGATCCTTGGGCACATGAACGCCAATCTCGTAGTAGTATCCCATGGCAAATTCTCCAGTCGGCAGCTTGGCGTTGGCAGCATCTTGAGCGTACTTGAAGGCCAGCTGTTCATTCTTATTGAAAATGCCCTCGTATCCGAACAGGAACCATCTGCTCACACCGAGCGACGCCTCGGGCTGTCCTTGCTGGGCGGCCAGTCCGTAGTAATGCAGCGAGTACGCTGGGTTAAAGTCGCATCCGAGCTGGCATAGCTCGTAGGCCTGACCAATCTTCAACTGAGCCTTGGCGAAGCCAAGGTAAGCGGCTTTCTCGATATACATCTTGGCCTGGTGCAGGTCCGTCTGAAGCAGAGCCTCCGGAATATCAATGTCAGGAAGGTCCCTGGCGAGGAGCATCCCATAGACATATGACCCTTGCGGCGCATCCTCGTCCGAGAGGTCAGCGGCCTCCCTAATAAGGTCTAGACCTCGTTGGTAGTCTTTCTGGTGGTTGTGCTGGCCGAGCAGACTCATCATGCCCAAGCGGTACATAGCGGCCGAGTCTTTGAGTCGCAGACCGAGGTAGTAGTGCTCAACGGCTTTGCTGTAGTCGTTCGAGTTCTCAAACAGCATGCCCAGACGATACTCCGCACGCGCGTAGCCAAGCTCTGCCGCGCGCTGGTACTTTGTGTACGCATCTCTCTTGTCAGGTCTGCAGCCAAACTTTCCAAACTCGAGCCACTTTGCTTTCATAAAGAGTGCCTCGGGATGTTCCTGGCCCACCAAATAGTTGACAATGTTGATTGCGTCGACGCGCAGCTCGTGCTCGACGTTTGGTGTCTGGCGGCCACTCTCTGGGTCTCGGCTTCTGGCATCCATAACAATCTCAGCCCAAGCTAAGGTGTCGCGAGCCCATGACAGCTGCATAGAAACATTATTCGAGTGCAGGACATGCTCGCGGGCGTTCCACAAAATCGTTTCCTTTTCCTCGTCCGTCGGGGGGACGTTGTCCCCTGTGAGCTTTGGGAAAGGAGAGAACGAGGGCGCCGCGCTGGGCCGCATCTTATGAGGGTTGTCGCTCGCGCTGTTCTCGTGGAAGGGTCTGTAGGAATCGGTCGGGGGTGCGCCGGCTTGGGCGTCGGATCCTCCTTTCGGCGGCAGCGAGGGCGCACCAGAATCGGTTGGCTTGAGAACAGAGGACAGGGACGGCTCACGACCGTGTCGGTTGGTAACGTTGTTGCTGGAGACGGCTGCTCGGTTCGGGGAGACTTCGCGGGCTTCAAGTTCCATGCGCTGAAGGTCGTTTTGCATGTTCTGGGGGACCTGAGGCGTTACACTGGAGGAGAGGTGCGGTCAGCATAAGGCTATCGGGTTAGGAAAAGGGACGGAACAAAGACAACGAGCGGCGCCAAAAACGGCCCCATCTCCAGTTCCAGCCAGCGGGAAAGGAGGGACCCATGGTCGATCCGCCAAGATTAAAATGAGGGAATACGCGTACCGTTGAGGAGCAGGTGCAATGACCTCGGGCATGTAGTAGTCATCGAACCCTCCAGGAACGAAGGTTGCGCCGAATTGTGGCATATCGTCGGTTGTGTTTTTGGGCTGAGGTGCACCTGCATAAATAGGAGGATATCAGTCAGCGGGGGTTGAGTCGAATGACGTTTAGGTTGGAGCCACCGCCAGCTTTTTTCTGTGTGGTGGTCTCTTTGCTGACAGTTGGGCCGGTCGCCTTCTGGAGCCCCCGGAAAAAGGAGCTGCTGCTGCTGCTGCTGGCTGCTGCTTTTCGTCGGGCTGATCTGCTTCTCAAGTACGCCCGGCAAGGGTACGGGAGGGGAAAGTAATCCTGAGTGGGGTGGGATTTGGCGAAGAAAAAAGTAGGTAATCAAAAACGGTCAATAAAAGCTGAGCTGATGTCGGAATGGGCTTGAGAGAATATCCAAGTCCTTGGGTCCTCTTATGAACTGTATCTGCCTTCACTTGCTCTCTTGTCTCGAACCGCAGGGCGAGGATGTCCGGAAGCGGGGTGGAGAGTCCAGGTCGAAGCTCAAAGCATCTGGGATTCTCGACGGCGGGCCCTTTCTTTTTAGCGTGCAGAAAGAGCTGAGTGTCCCCTTTTCTCTTGTGTGCGCGAGCCGGCTAGTGAAACATGGGAGCAGCTTCGGATAGGCGTGCCAGGTGCCAATGTTGCATTTCTCTCTCGGGCCAGGAGTGAGGGGGGAACTCCCTTCTGTTTGTCCCATCGCCCAGAAAGCGGGACTGACCAGGGAAGTTATACCAGGAGGAGGAGGAGGAGGGGTCATTGGTCTCGTCGCAAGTCGTCGAGTGTGCCCATGGTACTCCACCGCCCAAGCCGCAGCACGGGCGCTAGCTCGCTGTGGCAGCAGAGGGAACGGATGAGCTGAAGAGCAACAAGCCTTTGTCTTTTTTAGTGCTCGTGGTCATGGCCATGCTGATGTCAAGATGTCGCTGTGCAGCTCCTTGCTGCGGCTTCGAGAATCGACAGGTACTTCGTCTGTACTTTCCGGGTTGAACAGTGGGCGGAGCAGGGGGTGGGCTGGTCTCGAGGATCAGGTACCGAAAGGTAATCGAGGGGGGCCGCTCCAGGATGAGGCATGTAAGACGTTCAATAAGCGTTGGAGACCTCTCGTTTTGACGGCCGTCCATTCCGTCAGTGACTAGGATATGTCATCTGACCAGCATGAACAGACGGCGTGGCAGTGGCAGCCCGTGGCCATCCGAAGACAGAGAGCAAGTGTGGTTGAATGCAGAGGAGTGCTCTGGAATTCTGACATGTGCACATGGCACCCAGGAAGCGCAAAGATGTCAAGTCCTTGCGCGCTGGACTGTACGTATTTCGCTTGGCTATGGCAGACGCATGGAACCGTGGTGTTGGTAGGCAGAGGAGAGTAGGTACTCCGTAGAGGAGCAGCAGCAGCAGATTTCCGGTTCGGGGGTCATTCGGGCTCCCGGCTTGATAAATGAGGCGGTCTCCACGAAAGGGAGATGGAAGAGGGCAAAGGAGGGAGATGAAACTTACCAAGGGCTTTTCCCAGATGAAAACCAACTTGCCCATGTCCTCCTCCTTGTGAAAGCTGTACCTGACCCTCGGAGATGGAATGTGGTCCAGACACAGCGGCTGTTCCACCGCGACTGGCGCTTCTAGTGCCGCGGCCGTTGTAGGGTGGGCCTCGCACGGCACCCGGCGCATGTCCCTGGCCAAGCCGCGCGTACATCGCCCATCGGGCTTTGCACCTTTCGAAGGGTGTCATACCCTTTGAGTACGGATACCAGATATTGTGTTCTCGAATGACAGCAGGGGTTTTCGTTTGGTAAGGTAATGAGAGTTCGGCCGAATCAAGCTAGAACAGAGTTGGGAGGAACCCGCGGGATCGAGTGGCGCATACCGGGACGGGTGAACGAATGTCGAAACACTGTTGGCGAAGGAGGCTCGTGAATCTGGGTATCGATGCTCCGGAATGCGAGATGGATAGCTCGGTCGATGTGGTAAGGTAGGAAGAATCGCTTGACGAGAACGCCAAGCGATAAAATCTGGATGAGGTGGGCGGAAAAATGATATCAGGTGTGAGGTTGAAGAAGAAGTCTGATGTAGTGAGGTTGAAGGCTTCCATTGAGAAGATATTATTTTTCCTGAAGCAGAAGCAGAAAGAGCAGGAGCTTCACCATCGCGCTTTCCAGCCTCCTGCCGTGTTTTTTTTCTGTCTTTTTTACCAAATTACGGGAAATAAGGCCCAAAGAGTCGGTCGGTCCTGCCTCACATGGCCTCGCTTGCTACCCGTCCCGTTCTACTGTACAACAACTCGATAGAAAACTGGAAGGCGCGCTGGATGTTTCCTGGCTCCTTCCCAAGGCACCTTAATTAGATGCGACGCGGCAACATGCACGGAGAGCAACAAAACGGGACGATGCATCTGGCCGAGACGAAGCAGCCAATGATTCTCACCATCTCAGTAATTCAAGGTTCAGATTGGCATTAGAAGACGTGATGTCGCGACACAGACAAGGCGGCAGCGTTGCGCTGCAGTCAATCCCTCCAAATCCACCACCTCATCGGGTACGTTTACTGCGTAAGGGCCTTTGGTGGCTGCTTGCTGGTGCAGAACACCCCGCCCCCATGTCCTGCGCCTGTAAGGGAGAAGAAACCCATGAAGGAATTCCAGTAAGGCATTGGATGGATCGCTGGAGCCCACGCCACTGTCCGACCGTTGACCCCAGAGGCCCCTCTCAATCTCACAATCGAAGGCACCTGTTTTCATCCATTGCATTCCATTGTGCCCCATTATCCGTACTCAATACGGTCATTTCATTTTTCATGCTTCTTCTTATGAGATTCCGTGTAAACTGCACTGACCACCATCGTGATATGTCACTCCATCCCCCTCTCGTCTCACTATGAAAAGATGAGAATGATCCTGTAAATTCCCATGAGAAACTCACTCTCCAAGCCTAACCAATCACTTGCGGTCCGGGTGTTGGTTGGCAATGAATGACATTCACACCACAAAGTCCCAAAACTCAATCAAAGGTCATCCACTCGGGTATCTCGCGTTTCCCTGCGCAGCCCGCTTTGCTCAGCCACAATGTCAAATTCGAGATTGTCTTTTTTGCTCAGTTTCCAAACATAGAAACAGACCCTTGCTGCTTGCATTTCTCGAGTGACCAACGAGTGACTTTGCATACCTTACCTACCGCAGCTGCCCGTCCCGTCCTTTGGGGGCCAAGTCCCCGATCGCAATCGGAATCGCTTGTCTCGTTATCGTTCATTCCACTGCTTGGCGGCAGCTTCATGAGCGATATGAATTTGCATCGGTTTGTGCGAGTCTGAACGACTAAAATTGAAATGAAAAGGGATATAAGACAAAACTCATTCGAACTCATAGCTTTCAAAATAATGACACTATTCCGACGTGTATTCGGGTACATTTAAAAGGAATACAGGTCACCTGACAACATCAACCGTCACCAGAATTAATTACTATGGAAGGAAATGCAAAGACAAAAAAAAGAAAGAAAGAAAAAAAAAAAGAAAAAAAAAAGACAAGCGATCCATGGCATCATGTAGGACCGTGAGCCAACATACGCTTCCAACATCAAGGCTGGAATCGTACCGCTCAGCCATCGACTACAACGGACGGTGCTTGTTGAGAATACTCGCATCTTTGCTCAGTATATACCTATCAGCGCTCACGATGTGAAGGTCGGTTATTGATAAGAGGGCTCAAACTCCGAATTCATAGTCTTCCAGTCTACCATAAAATCGCATCCTCAATCCTTTAATATCTAAATGCGTGTAGATGCACTCCAGTCAGGATCATCGCAGTACCAACTCAATCCCCCTCAACCCCCCTTCTTCCATGCCGGCAGCGACTCCTCATGATTTATTCCATGAATTCCTGCTTGGCGCTCCGAATTTCCCCAAACCCACGTCATAGATGCCACAACGGCCATCATCCGATCCAACCCGTCCCATCTTTTCACCCAAAAGTAACCATCCTTTACCAGGCCATGCCCTGTTCACCAAGCCTTTGAGTGTAACCTTACGCAAGTAGACTCCAGAGCCGACACTCAACAGCATACTTCATCGCCGGCGCTATTCGGCGAGACGAGACGAGACGAACGATCTCTGGCTGCAGTGTGGAAGCATCACGCTAACAAGAAATCTCCAATATTCCTAAACTCCATCTGCCCACCCATCGACACGTGTTTATTCTGCACTTTGCTTCTCCGGAACTATGTTTCTTTTTTTCTGCTGCTGCTGCCCGTTAGAAACGATTTAGCCGCGCGTATACCTAACGCCATCGACTTCAAAGGCTCATGTGTCACTAGCGCCTAGGATTCGGCTCCCGACGGGCGGTTTGCGGCAGATCGACACTTTTAAACCAATCTTAACCCACACATGCATACTATTTCCATGTTCTATTCGCCTATCACTTATCATAGTCACCTTCCCCCGCTGACCACGCGTTCTTCATGCATCCTGGGGCCGAAAGATTATTGTCCCCGGCATTACTCAGCGCGAAGTCTTAGAACGGGGTTGCTGTGATGTTATTTTCAACATCGTGTAAGCGTCTTCTTTTGCAGTACACGGCTTCACCTGTTGGGTCGGTACCATGCCGGCATAATCACTTGACAAGGACGGGCAAGAGGCTCTCATTACATTACATGTCACAACAACTCAGACAAGCAAGGGGGGCCGCAACTCCCGTACCAGCATTTAGAGTTAACATATTAGAGGTAATTAATCAGGGGTGTCGTCCTATTGGTCGCCGACGACACTCTTCTTCCAATCTTCCTTGCCTATGATGACCATCTCACGAAGCTACGTATCAGTCGCCATCACACACGAATTATCCAGGCCGAAGACATTTAAAGATGACAACGAGGTGTACTGCTAGATATTTCTTTCGCTTATCCTCTCAAGTCTTGAATGGGGCCATTCGAATTGAAGAAGAAACCAATTTATTGTCTTGACTGCAAATCTCAAGTAAGAGATTCGATTCCTCCATGGTCTTTCTTTGAATACGGTTGAAGGTTATAGTCTATTCAGGACCAGACCCTGGATCCATTTCCCTGCTGCTAGTCCAGCCCTTCTCAAACTTGCAGACCATACTGGTAGAACCCCCACAGCCTATTCAAACGTCCGCCCAGAGACTACCAAAGACCAAAAGAATGCTCCTCTAAGAACCGTTGGAACCACCACCATTGTTACCACCCTTCCCAACACCACTAACAACGCAGTGTCCAAGAGACGGATCGCACTGCCTCTGCGGCGACCTGCGCCCGAACCCGCCGCTAACCCGCTCGGCCTCGTCCTCAGCCTCGACCTCGAGCGCATCGAGGTCGCGGGCGGCAACGGCGGAGTGCGAGGCGTCGACTTTATCCTCGGCGATGACGTCCCCGAGCTGGAGGTCGTCGCCCTCGTGCTCCGCGAGGAAGAAAGTGTTTGCGGGCTGGGCGCCGTCGCAGCTGGCTTGGGCGACGACTTTTCCCCCCGTGTCGGTGCAGTAGACTTTTGCTTCGGCTGAGGCGGCGAAGAAGGCGGCCGCCGCGATTTGGATGGTGGGGAGGGTGATGTGTTGGGTCTTCATTGTGGATGTTTTTTTGAAGTTGTTTGTTTTTGGGGTAGGTGGAAAGGGGTTGCAGTTGTTGTACCTGGAGAAAGCGAAGATGGTTTGGAAGATTGTTTGTGATCAGAGAGATGGTTGTTAAAAGAGTTGAGTGCGTGATGATGATAAAAAGAAGGCATCCATTACAGGATCAAGGCCTCCTATTTATGTCATTCGAACGGACGCCCGTGATGGATGGTATGGTGAGAGCCTTCTCATTACCCATACGGGTAACAGGTTGCGGCGCAAAGGATCGGCCACGCCGTAGGCAGACTTGGCATTCTCATGATTCCCCGATTGTGCCTCACCGTCTTCTGACTCAATCATTTCCGAGATCAAGAACTTTGAACGGCAAGATTTCTATCTTGCTTTGCCCATGTCGTGAAGCAGTTTGCCAAGGTTCCCTTCACAAACGAGCCCGATAATCGCCATCATCATGGCTCTACCGTATACAAGGTAAGCTTGAGAATGACTTAACTTGGGTAAACGGGCGTATCTCTTTCACGCGGACGAAGTTGTCAGGGTTGTTTCTTTGAATTCCGGCAGCGTTCGGCCATCTCGAGACGCCGAGTTTTCAAGGATGTTTCCAGACCTATCTACTCTGGGGGATTTCTTTCAAAATGTCGCCGTAAGAACAAGGAGGCCTTGGTTCTGTCGTATGTTCAAAATCAAGGAACAACGTTATGCCAGTCATAATTGATACTGCCTTACGAATCCACCCGGTTTCTCGGTTCGCCTTACAAGCTCACTTACACAAGGCCACCCTGATAGCAAGGTACCAGTCTCCTTCCACAATGTCTACCACGTGTTTCAATAAGTCGTAGTAATGCCTCAATGAGTAATCTGAGTAGGGACCATGATCGCCGAGTTGAGAGCTGCTGTCCGGAGTAACCCGTGTTTCAAAGGGTTGTAGATCGCGTTGGCTCGGCTTGAACCGATGATACTCCGACGCTTCAACGGAAGAAATGTTCACCACTGCCTACTCGCCTTAGAGACTTATCATCTTTCGCTCTCGCCCCACTCAACTCAAGTCATTCACCAATTTAGCAAGTCATTATCATGATAATCCAAAGTCGGCGATTGATTCAAAGCCACGAAAGTAGGAATTCCCGAGTTTTGAGAAGTTGCCGTGTTTCATTGACTGTAGAGTCCAGACCGTTAAGACACTGGCATCTTACTGTAACAAAACAAGCTTCCGCTAAACTTTTGATAGCCGCCGGGGGTCCTACCTACATTCTTGTCTCTTGCGGCAAACATTTCCGGTATCCCCACGCAAATATAGATCTTAGCGGGGTTTCTGTAGAGTCATCCTGTACGATGCTCTTTGCATGCAACGACTCAAGTATCGCGAAACGCATTTCCGAACAGGTCAATGTGATTGGCTTAAACTGCCAATAGACTCAATTGCTCAGAAATCTTCAGTTTGACAAACAGAGTAGGTAATGAGAATGTTGAAAATGCGAGAGCCAACCTTTGCGGCAGGTGTTCCCGGGCCATCATGCCGTGATTCGATTGCTAGAGACTCAATGGCTTCTTGCTTTTGAGGCCCTCAACCAACACCAGATTATGGGCGTCAAATGACTACATCCATTAACTAAAAGCCACACGACTACAAGCAACCGCCATCGCGGTGAAGCCGAGGTGGGCACGTGGTTGTCAACCAAGATCGCCACTGGGTTGTGTGCAACGCCAAGACCAAAGAGGTTTGCAGAATCAATAGCAATTCTCACCAAATCTATTCAAATACGACAGGCGAGCAGATCATTTTGTTTTTCCTGACTCGCCGACCCAAGGTGCCGGTAGCCCACATGGGTTGCGTTACTCATGAATCGTTTGAATAATACAGCGAACCAACGTGCGTGTCGCGACTTACACAGCTTATATTGCGCATATAGACAGAAAAGGCTAGAGATTAGTGCGCGGTGTCCGTGAGTTGCGGTTTCATCTTCTTGTTAGTGTGCAACCCTTATTGTAATACGGTTAAGCGGCAACGTGTCTTTGGGGGCAGAAAGAAAGAGAGAGGGAGTAGATCATAATAGGATCCTGAGGAGACGTCAAAGCTTCTAGAAAGCCTCGTTTGAATTAGACTTCTTCTAGCGGCAAACTTAACTGGAGACATTTCCCATCCGTCCATAAAACCCCAACTCAAAATAAGTGTCCGCAGGATCGGGACAATCAGAAAGGTGTCCGTATCAGAATTCAGGGTGTTGTAGATTAGGGGTGATCCCCGCCTCATCCGAACCTTGAGTAGGCCTGGCGACTACCCGAGGGCAGACCTGCTGGTGAATAAGTATGTGAGACTGCCCTTTGGGGCAGCGGCCAAGCATCGTCGTGTCTGTCTTTTGAGTTCCTTGTTCTATCCCACTCTTGCTGGCTTTCTAACGCCCATACTCCACCACCTTCCTTCTTAACTCATTCTGAACCAAAAGAACAACAAAGATGCGCCGTGTTCCAGTACAAAAGAGGCCAAATGCCACCCGCCTGGTCCAAAGCCAAGGCCTCGTCTTCGCCGACCTCGTGGCCCCCGGCGCCTCAGAGCCGTACTGGCCAGACGACCGCTACTATTCCTTCACCGAAAAGGAGATGAACCTCCTCGAGGAAGCTGCCAGAGACGTGTTCGCAATGTGCTGCGAAGCAGCAGACTACCTCGTAGAGCACCCAGACATCATCACCAAGAAAATGGCCGTCCCCGCCTTCGCCCTAAAACAGATAAAGGCCACGTGGGACCGCGAACCGGCATGGGGCAGCATCTACGGCCGCTTCGACATCTGCTTCGGCGGTCTCGAGCACCCGGACCCGCGGCTGCGCGTGCCCAAATTCTACGAGTTCAACGCCGACACGCCGACGTCGCTGCTCGAAGCGGCGTCGATTCAGTGGCTGTGGATGGAGCAGACGGGCCACGGTAATGACCAGTTCAACAGCATTACGGAGAAGCTCATTGAAGGGTGGAAGCGCAACATGACGCTCGTCGAGAAGGAGCTGGGACATAAGCCAACCGTCCACTTCGCCGTCGGCGAGGGCGAGGCTACGGGGGAGGATGCGATGAACACCATGCTCCTGATGGAGACGTGCCAGCAGGCCGGGTGGACGACCAAGGCGCTGACGATGGAGGAGATTGCAAAGTCCAAAAAGGACGGGCGGTTCTACGATGCGCAGGGGGAGCATATCGACGTCATCTTCAAGCTCTACCCGTGGGAGTACATGGTCGACCAGCAGTTTGGCGAGGCGTGTTTCGAGGACATGGAGAACATTGGCAAGCGCGACGAGGAAGGGAACTACATCGGAGGAACAGTCTGGATCGAGCCGCCATACAAGCTCCTCTGGAGCAACAAGGCTGTCTTTGCCGTTCTCTGGGACATGTTCAAGGACGACCCCCGGGGCAAGTGGCTTCTCCCCACGTACTTTGACAACGAGGCGCCGGCGTCCATGACGAGTTTTGCGCGCAAGCCCATCTTTGCGCGCGAGGGCGCCGACGTGGTTCTCAAGAAGGACGGCGAGATTCTCCAGGACGCGTCGACGGGAGACTACGGCGCGGAAGGGTACATTGTGCAGGAGCTTGCTGTGCTGCCCGAGTTCAAGGACGCCAAGGGCAGCTCGTGGTATCCCGTGCTGGGTATGTGGTTCGTCGACGGCGATCCGGTGGGCATGGGAATCCGGGAGGATGGCACGCCCATCACCACCAACGCGTCCGTGTTCATCCCGCATTCAATTGAGGATGGACCCGTCAACTACATGAGGCAGAAGATTCCCGACCAGGAGGAGATTGAGAACCTGTTGCGGGTCGAGCCGTTCTTTGATTCATTTGATAAGGAAGAGAATGAGATGATGAGCTATATCAAGAAGATTGTAATTTCTTAGCGGGTTTACTCTGGGGGCGAGTGTCCTTTCGGCGTGTTGTTTTTGGGAGGAGCTCGATATCTACTTTAGCGGGAATGGAATCGAGAAAATGCAGTTCCTAATGACTTTGATAATCGCCTTCTGATGATTAAGGATATGCATGAGAGTATAGCACGGCACTTGGAACTCCGATTTCAATGAGCATGCCGAAACTCAGAAGTTGCGAACCAAAGTCCCGCGAGTGCAGTCATTGCCCAGAGAGAGTTCGCCATGAGTGCCGAGACAGGTCAAGCCCGGAGTCCATGCGAATACCTTCCGCTTGCGAGTTCGGAGTAGAGTTGTCGCGCTGCTCGATATTCAGAAGCAGCACGTATCAGAGACTAGACGCGCGATGCACAAGATGCCTGGCCTCGGTGAGACTAGA
The DNA here is from genome assembly GCF_030867605.1 of Colletotrichum paranaense. NCBI lineage: Eukaryota > Fungi > Ascomycota > Sordariomycetes > Glomerellales > Glomerellaceae > Colletotrichum > Colletotrichum paranaense. The sequence continues at coordinate 244,449 of NW_026848981.1, read as the reverse complement.
CAGATGACCTCGGTTTCGCTCGCATCCTCGTCGACAGAAGTAGATCCTGACCAGGTACGCTGGTTCGCCATGTGAGAAAGAAGCTTCCGCCAACTGCCCGAATGCCATACGCGTCCGCGATGCCGACTTGCCGGATGGGAGGTGCGGGTAGACAAGCAGGACTCTCCCAGATGCTGCCGGAACCCGGCACGGCGGGGTGCCGGAAGTTGAAGAATCTGAAGCGGAACAAGGGACCGGGCCCGGCGATACCGTCGGACTTTGCATCACGTGAACCAGATGCATTACCTCAGCACAACACTTGACGCTTCCGTTGATGACCAGCTCCAAGGCAGCTCAAAAATTACCTAAACTTAGGAAGGTTAGCGCGCAGGACCCCTGCACGGACCTGGCCAGCTTGACGGCACCTTTCGTCAGCCTCTCAGCCTGCTGAGCCAAACACCCAAAGCGTCGAACCTACCTTACCTTACCTTAGCATCTGGACACTCCAACCTTTGACACGATCAACACCACAGCAAACCCACGTCTCTCCATTTCCTCTCCACGAAACCACAACAAGGCAGACTTGTCATTCGACCTCCCATAACAGCAACTATCTGCCGACGTTCCACGACCGTTGCCGACATCAGTCCCCGACAACCGGAACACCACCAGCCCAATCCACCCCGCAGCACACATACACAACCACCACCAAAAATGGCGGACCGCAACCTCCAACAGGTCCTCACCCAGCTCAAGACCAAGGGCTCCTCCCTCCCCTACACCGAATCCTCCGCCCTCCTCTCCAAAGCAAAACTCCACCTCCTCCAGCTCAACGCCCTCACCCCCTCGAACCCCAAGACCTCCCCCCAGCTCCTCGCCCTCGCCCGCGAGACCTACGAGCTCGGCGCCCTCGCCTCCATCCGCGCAAAGAACCCAGACGCCTTCACCCGCTACGTCCAGCAGCTCCAGCCCTTCTACGAGCTCCCCTCCAACGTCCTCCCGCCCAACGTCCCCGAGCGCAACAAGGTCACCGGCCTCTACCTGCTCCTCCTGCTCACCCAGGGCCGCTACGCCGAATTCCACTCGGAGCTCGAGAGCCTGGCCAACCGCGAGGGCGGCGGCGACAGCAGCGCCGTCGAGGGCGACAAGTACCTGGGCTACCCCATCCGTCTCGAGAGGTGGTTGATGGAGGGCAGCTACGACCGCGTGTGGAACGCCCTCAAGAGCCGTGAGGTGCCTAGCGAGGAGTACGGTGTCTTCTCAGAGGTAATACCCCCCAGTCATTCATTCTCCTCGGCCCTGTGATGATCTACACAAGATATGTATATAGCAAAGGACCGTTGATGCTAACACTCTCATCTTCAAAAGATCCTCACCTTCCAAATCCGCTCCGAAATCGCCTCAAGCAGTGAGCGCGCATACCCAAGCCTGCCCATTAGCTCCGCAAAATCCCTCCTCTTCCTCGACTCCGAGGGCGACGTCATCTCCTTCGCCCAGGCGCGCGGTTGGATCCTGAAGGAGGGCCACATCTTCTTCCCCGACACCGCCGAGGGCGTCGCCGCCGAGGACGGCACCACCGAGAAGGAGATGAGCCAGATGGTGATAGAGAATGCGTTGGGATACGCCAGGGAATTGGAGACCATTGTGTAGACGTGGTTTGCAGAGAGGAAAGGGGCGTATGTTTTTGATGTATTAATATTCATGCGACTAGACAGACCATGAAAGAAGGAAAGCTCGGATACAGGAATCCAAGCCGGGCGTTAACGATCTGATCAAGTACGCATCCCAAATAGCGTGACTTGTATCCAATCTCGGCACTTCAGGTGAACGGCGACCTCTGGTAATGCACTGAGCACGCGGGGACATCGAACGTTCAATTACGCTGGCACATCAGAGGTCATGGATCAAATGATGACATATATTCGTCTCCCACAAAACTATTGCTAACAATCAAAAGCCCGGGGTTTTCATCAGACACTCCAGTCTGTCTACTGTAAACTTTTCCCAAGACCAATTCCCCCATCGGCCGAGCGTTACTGCACCAAATCATGCAGTCTTCACCCCATCATGGGTCGGCGACATCTATTATACTAGCTAGCTCTCTCTACGCGAAGAGCTTCAGGCCACTGCCGTGCTTGCCGACCTCGCACACCCCGCAGACCTTGCAAACGGTGCCCTTGTACTTGCTGTGGTACTTGGAGCCGTCAAAGGCGCACTCCTCGTAGGAAGTGCCGCTGTAAATGGGTGAGTGGCTGGCTGCGCAGATATCAAACTCGGCAAACTGGTCAAATTCGATCTCAATAGCGTCTGAGGGGTTACGCTCGCATTGGGCCTTGGCTTTCTTGGCCTGCAAAAGGTGTCAGTCTGGATATATTTGGAATAAAAGGTTGATACTCACGTTTTCAGTCAGCTTGCTGGAGCCGCCATTGGCAATAATGCGGTTGGCAAAGCTCAGTGCTGAACCGTAGTTCTTGTTTCTTATCGCCAATTGCATCGCGTTGTGCAGGGCCAGCTGGCGATGAGGAACCTCAATCTTGGGGATGGTAAAGTAGGCTGACAACTCAAGGTTGCGCTTGAGCTGCTCGCCAGTGGTGCCGAGCTTGCGGCGGCTGAGCTCAATCTCCATGGCCACGGCATATTCGCTGGCGGATGTGATGAGCTTCTTCGCCTCGGCGACCTCGCTTTCGCTTGAAACGGCGTTGATAAGGATGGCGTGGAGGATACCCTTGAAGATCTGAAGACCGTCCTCGAGCTTGTTGGTCTTCATCGAGTTGTAACCCTGTTGCAGATCGTTGGTCGCCAGGAACTCGAGATCCCTGGGCACGATCGGCAACACCTTTCTAGGGTCCGTCTCCTCAATCGTACGTCGGACGTAGTTGACCAACGGAGGAAGGTTTGCAGAGGCTGGAAGATACGTTTTTGATGCCTGGTAAACTTCGAGGAAGCGGGGCTTCAGCGGCGCAAAGTTGACTGCTCCCACTTGTCTGTTGAGGAGTTGCATTGCTGACTCGAATGAGCCACCGGCAACATGATCCACGGCCAGAGGAGAGTTGCGGGCCCAAAGATCGGCCTCACTGCTTCCAGCACCACCAGCGTCCGCACTGTCAACATTTACGAAGTCGCCCTCGATCTCGGGAACGACATCATCACCCAGATCCCAGCCTGCCGCATCCTCATCATCGTCGACGTCGATGAGGTTGCCATTCTTCTTCGCAGCGACATCCTCCTCGATGTCGTCATCGAAGCCGTTGGCAGCTGCGGGAGTATCCTCCAAAGACAGTCCTTCAACCTGGCCAAGCAGGGCCTTCTCGAAGACAGACTGGGAAGTGGCCTTGGTGGGCCAGTTTGCCTTGAATGTGGGGACGACAGGCTTAGGGGGCGTCAGAGCCTCCCCAATCGTAGGCGTCTCCAATTGGTCCTCGGTGAGACCAGTGGCCTCGAGAATAGCCTGGCACTCCTCCTCCAAGCCGTGGGACTTGGCGGTCATGTATGCCAACGGGTCTGTGTCTTGTTAGTCGAGATCTTACTAATGCTTACATTGTAACAAACTTACACAGGTCGATTTCCTTGAACATCTGGATCCTGTCCTCAACCTCACCGAGGTAGAGGGCGTTCTGGAAACGTGCAGTAAAGTCACCTCTGTGCTCGGCAATCTTGGCCATACGTGCCAGCTTAGAGTGGTCACCGGTGGACAAATACAGGAATGAAAGCTTGTCGAACTGCTTGAGCTTTTGGTAAGCCATCTCAACGACCTGGTGGTTTCCGTGAGCCAAGGCCTCGGCGCTCAACCTCTGCCAAAGCTTAGGACGATCAAGCTCCTTGGCAGTCTCGACAGCAACGTCCAGGTTTCCGCACTCGATTGCGAGCTCGAAGCGGGTTGCGGGGTCCTGCACGAATTGCAGAGCAATCTCGGGGTATCCCTTCTTCTGAAGGTAAGAGATGATGGATTGACCAACAAGACTGGAGTTCTGGATGATGTGGAGCATTTCCTCGTAGTTACGCTTGACGAGGGCCAACTTGAATCGGTATTCGGTGGGATCGACGTGGAGAACCTTGGGCTTGGCCGCTCTGTCAAGGCAGTAGACGTTACGGCCCTTGACACGGACCAGATAGACGGTCTGGTCAAGGGTGCGGACAATACCGTTGTCTCCATTCAGAAGCGTGTACTTGATGTGGTTGAGGGTCGAGTACAACAGAACACCAGCATCATCCCAGGTTGCGCTCTTGATTCGGATAGTCTCGTGCAATGTGCTGACCTGCTCGAGGGTCTTCGTCACGATAGTGACGTTGTGCTTGCTCAAAAGGGCCGCGTACAGCCCATCATTCGACCACACAACGTACTTGACACCATTGACAGCCAACTCGGCGACACTCTTCTTCTGCCCGATGTCGTAAAGATGCACAGCGGTGGGCGTAATGATGAGGAGGTTGCCGGTACCACCGAAGTAGATGTCGCTGGTTCCGACAGGAGGCTTGAAGGAACGGGTCGTGTTGTTGGAAAGATCCTTGATGTCGATTGTCTGGCTAGACGTGTTCAGGACAGCGAAACGGTTGCGGGCGACGAAGATGGCCGAGTTGCCCTGGCCGCGCTTCGACTCGGTGGGCTCAATGGCACCGGATCCATCGCGAGGAAGGTTGATCAGTTCGTAAGACCCGCTGTCGGAGGGAGAGGTGACGAGAACGGAGCGTTCGGCCGGATTGTACGACAAGGTTCGCGGTGGGGTCCAAGGGCTCCCAAGCTTCTTGAGAGAGAGTAAAGTCGGGCTTTCGGTACTCTTCTGGAAGTCGTAGGATCTGACGTGCTTCTCCTTGGTGATGTAGAAGAGGTTGTTCTGGTATACTGACGATGCCGGTCTCTCTCTCTCCAGCTTGAAGACCATGACACCGTTATCGTGGCCAGCAGCGAACAAATTGATCTCGGGGTGGGCGGCAATGACCCAGAATCGGTCGTTCTCGCGCTTGAAGGACTGCACCGCGGTGCGCTTGTTGAGGTCCCAGACGCGGATGGTCTTGTCCTCGCCGACAGACAGGATCAAGTCTTGGTGGGGGTGGAACAAGCAGCCAGAGGCGTTCTGGAAGTGTCCTCTGCAGGTGTCGACCTCCCAGGCCTTCGTTTCGCTCATGCGCCAGAGCTTGACGAGTCGGTCATCGCCGGCAGACACAATGAGCGGCATGGTCGGGTGGAACGCAACCCAATTGACACCGCGGTCGTGGCCTTCCAGGACAAACTTGACAACAGCATCGGTGTTACCAAACATGTCGGTCTGGTTCTGGTTCGCGCGCGCGACCTGGTCTTCGAAGGTCATCGATGTCGGGGCCGAGTGCTTCTTGCGCAAGCCGGAAATGTCCCAAACTCGGACAGACTGGTCGAGTGAGGCAGAGACAACGAGGTCTTCCTTCGGGTGGAATTGGGCGCACATTGCGTAGTGGTTGTGTCCGGTCATGGTGCAGACTGCGAATCAAGGTTAGTTACCTTCACAGCCATCACGGAATCCTAAGGATTGTGCGCACTTAGAGAGCGGTTCTGCCAGTTCCATATCCTGATCGTCTGATCGTCGGATGCCGACAGAATCCATGGCAATTCATGATGGAAGAAGACAGTGCGAACGTAGTCGAGATGGCCGTTCAAGGTGAAGAGGCATCGGCGAGTCTGGTAGGACCAGACCTTGATCTTGTAGTCGTCGCCTCCAGAAACGAAGAGGGGTTGTGTCTTGTGGAAGTCAATTCCTCGAACCGGGCCATCGTGCTCTTCGAATCGATCGATCAATGTTCCCATGCGGTAATCCCAAAGCTGAATCGTGGAGGAGTGAAGTGCGACGAGGATCCATGGTCTGGTAGCTGTTCGTCAGCAAGGGGGCAGACTCGAGGGAAGCTATGGGTTGAAAGCTCACCTCTTGGGGTGGAAGGCGATGCCCTTTGCGCGGGAGGACTTGGACTCGAACTGTAGACTGGGTGAGCAATGGACTCGAAAAGAAGATAGGATCTCGTCAGAGACCCAATGCGCCGAGGGCGGAGCGTACCTTGGTCAACATGCCCGAGGAGGCCTGCATTTTGGCGGGGAGGTGAAGCCGGAGCTTCTAGCAACCAGCAGGGGGGGAAATCAGGCGGCACCTCTGGAGAAAACGGGATTCAAGTGCAAGCCAGCTTACCGACCGAGAAAGGCTGCAGCTGGAGTGGAAGGGGATGGTGACATTCACGGGTCACGAAAAGAGGACGCGGTGAAGGGGTTGGATGCGTAGAAGTATCCGTAGTGAGGTAGAGAGATACGTAAAGGCCACTTCCTCGTCTCAGAGCCCCTAGTAACAATTCCGCTTCGTGGCCATCTGTAAAGTGTGGGTTATTTCTGTGGGTCCAGCCTAATGGGTGCCGATTGACAGGAGCTGCCCGCATCAGAGTTCCGCCGACAACCGTGTCCTCACCGCCCGTCCCTTACATACGTACCTTGGACGCTTAGGTAAGGTAAGGTTTGCCAGGTACCTGGGTACATTGATTCTCCCTTTCAATGAGGTGCCACGCTGCCAGATGCTTAGGCCTGGACTGGGCGAAGCTGAGGTAAGCAATTGCCCCTCCAGTAGGCCCGTTTTTCTGCCGTTTCTCCCCGTGGACCTAACACCCCTGGCAGAGGAGACGCTAGTCTTCTTTGGTACAGCTCTTTTGTCAATGTGTTCAGAAGGCGGGCTCACTTACACCAGTCCCCCAGACCGAGCACCTCCTAGTATTATCTACCTAGCGATACCTGACGTTTGACCCGCCTACATACCTTACGGAATTCACCTTTGGAAGCCCCTCCAAGCATTCTTGCACCAGCCATGCGACAGAGGCGATAAATAAATCACCTTCCGCGGTGTCCCTGTTTTTTTCCCTCTCCAAGTTCAAGATATTTCCTTTCAGAAGTTGTCTGTCTTAATATTCACCCACCCTGGCCCTCCTTTTCGGCTGGGAGGAACAAGTCGTCGAGAATTCCTTCTACCCATCCTCGACCCCGAAGAAAGTCGACACTCTTTCTCTCAATCTCCTTAGCCAACAACTATCTGCAAACACCCACAACTCCGAAGAACAGCCTTGCGCCGGCCGTCGCGCTCCCTCCTTCACCATGGTGCGGTTGTCGCAATTGCCAATGGGCGTTGGCCTGTCACTTTTGGCAGCTGTCAATGTCGCCGCAGTTCCCTCTGTAACTGTGGACATGAAGGCTGCCTTTCCTTCTGGCCCCTATCTCCTAGAGCTGCTGTAAGTGAACCTGCCCTGCCCTTTTTGCTTCTCTGTTTCACTGCCGGCTAACACCTTCGTTCTAGTGAGACAGCTGCTGGTGAAAACGCAACTGCCTACTTCCCTCTCCTCGACCGCATTGCTAGTGGGCACTTCAGCGAAGCCAAGACTGACAAAGAAGTCTACGACAAGTTCCTCCTCACTCTGAATGAGGATGGGCACATTACTACACCGGACGCCCTCTCCACTTTCAAGCTGGCCCTTTCCCTACGAACCGCCGCTCCTCGCATTGAAGCCCACTATCAATACTACCGAACTGCCGTGGAGCCCAAAGTCGACACCGATACTCAAGATGGCTGCGATGTCTGGGCTGAGCAAGGAGGGAAACAGTACTGCACTCCGTCCCTGGATGCTGCAAAGGATTCTGCATTGGATGGCGCAAAGGTGCTGCCCTTCGACCGAGTTCTAGGATCTGGCAAGGAGGCCATCTTATACGCAGATCCGACTTCGCCTTCTTTCGGGTCTTTCCACATCGCTCTGGCTCAGAAGGCTCGTAATGGAGAGCTTGAGTACCGCCTGCGTTACACGAAGCCGGCTGGCAAGTACGAGGAGCCTCTGCCCGTCAGCGGATACGGAGTTGAGTTGGCCCTGAAGAGGACCGACTACATCGTCATTGATGACCGAGAAGCGCACCAGGACGACGCACAGAAGACCGTCAAGACTGAGGAGGTCTTGGACGCTGCCGAGGAGGTCGCTGATCTAAAGCCGCTATCAAAGTCTGAGGTACAGGAACTTGGTCTGAAGGCTGCCTCCTTCGTCATGCAGAGCCAAAACCCCTTTGAGACTCTTCTCAAGTTGTCGCAAGACTTCCCCAAGTTCTCAACTTCCATTGCTGCGCACAATGTGTCTGCTGAGTTCCTCGCCGAGCACCAAGTCAATCGCCAGCAATTGGTTCCGAGCGGCATGAACGTGCTTTGGATGAACGGAGTGCAGCTCATTGAGCGCCAGATTGAGGCATTCACCATCATTGATCTTCTCCGCCGTGAGCGCAAGCTTATCGACGGCGTTCGCGATCTTGGGTTCACCGGCGGTCAAGCTGTGTCTCTTCTCGGCCATCCCAAGGTTGCCGAGTCCAAGTCGGACGAAGAGCCCCCGCGATTCGACTGGACGGATGACCTTGAGGAAGAGCAAGTCATCATGTTCCTTAACGACCTTGAGAAGGATGAGCGTTACCAGGATTTCCCTGACCAATTGACTTCGGTGAGTCTGACCCTCTTTTGCTTGAGATTAAAATACTAACTCCCAACAGCTCCTTCAGCGTGTCTACCCTGGCCAGCTCCCACCCATAAAGCGCGATATCTTCAATCTCATCATTCCCGTTGATTTCTCCAAGATGGAGGATCTCAGCGTCGTCGCTCAGATGAACTCCTTCGTCCAGCGGAAGCTTCCCATTCGTTTCGGTCTAGTTCCTCTGACGCCCACTGAGGATGCATTCCAAATCAGCAAGATTCTCTACTATCTCCTCGACAACTACGGCTTGGATGGCTTCATTGAGTATCTCGATGCTGCTATGCAGGCCTCCAAGACTGAGAAGCCGGACCAAGGCTCGTTTGACCAGGCCATCAAGGACCGTGAGCCTCTTCCAGACTCGAAACTCCTTTCTTTTGCCGAGGTGGTGCAGTCAGACGAACTTGATGGCATCGTCAAGTTGGCCAAGAATTGGGCAAAGAGACTCAACGCAAACACGCCCGTTCCGCCTGTCTTCATCAACGGTATTCCGGTTCCTCGCGAGGGCAACTGGCTTCAGGCCATGAGTATGAAGGCTTCCAGTGACTTGCAGGCGATTCAGCGCGCCGTTTACCTCGGCATGGTCGATGAGAAGGCCTGGATCCCGGATTTCTTCCTCGAGAAGGCCGTCAAACGTCGCAACACCTATATTTACCCAGAAGATGAAAAGTCACTGCAGGTCCTTGATGTCAACAAGATCTACACCGAGTTTGACGGTCTGTTCAGCAAGGTCCCGGTGGTTGAGGCTTATGCAGACTCGACGAAAGAAAACTGGGCTGTTTTGACGGTAGTTGGAGATTTTGCCTCAGACGAGGGAGCAAACCTTCTTCTGTCGGCTTTGGCTTTCCGTCGCAACAACCCTGGCGTGCGTCTGGACGCTGTGCACAACCCTTCAGTATCTGCCTCAGCTTCTAGTGTAAACACGGCGTTGAAGAACGGCGGCGACAAACTTGCTGAAGCTGAGACTCTTTCTGATATCAAGGACATCCTCCGTGCCGCTACTGGTGATTCGGATGCAATCTTCACTGCAGTCTTCAACGAGTTTCTGTCCTTCGCCGCGATCAAGCCAGGTTCCAACCTGCTTATCCTCAACGGCCGTGTCGTTGGGCCTTTCACCGAAGAAGACCCCTTCCAAGGCGACGACTTCCAGTTCCTCTTGGAGTTTGAGCAGAAGGCCCGCATTCTCCCCGTCTATGCAGCAGTGGACGAGCTTGGATTGACAGACAAGATCGCCGGTCCCCTGGCAGCTGCCAAGATCACGTCAGTCACGGCGCTGTCGACCATCTCTGACCTCCCTGCTGGCATTTTCGAGTCTGCGCCATCGTTGCGCGTCAGTGCCCACGATGCTTGGAACTCAACCTACACTGCCATTGAGATCGGAAACCCCGAGACATCAAGCATCCATTTGGTTGGTGTTCTCAACCCTGCCAGTGAGCAGGCACAGCGGTGGGCGCCTATCCTCAAGGTTGTCTCTGAGCTGGAGGGCGTATATCTGAAGCTCTTCCTTAACCCCAAGGACAAAATTGACGAACTGCCTGTCAAGAGATTCTTCCGATACGTGCTGGAGTCAGAGCCGACCTTTGATGAAGCCGGCAAGGTTCGCGCACTTGAGGCATCCTTCAAGAGCTTGCCCTCTGAAGCTCTTCTTAATGCTGGCATGGACGTTCCACCATCGTGGCTCGTTGCACCCAAAGTCTCGCCCTTCGACCCGGACAACATCAAGCTCAGCTCCATCAAGTCGAACGTGCACGCCTCCTACGAGCTCGAAAGCATCCTTATCGAGGGGCACTCTCGTGAGGGTGGACAGTCGCAGCCTCCCCGCGGTGCGCAGGTCGTTTTGGGCACTGAGAAGGAGCCTCATTTCGCCGATACCCTGATTATGGCCAATCTTGGATACTTCCAATTCAAGGCGAACCCGGGATTTTACAATATTAAACTCAAGGAGGGCAGGAGCACCGATATTTACACCATCGATAGTATCGGTGCAAAGGGATGGGCTCCCGTGCCGGGCGATGAGGGTACCGAGGTGGTGCTGATGGATTTCCAAGGCACGACTCTGTACCCTCGCCTGTCACGCAAGCCAGGCCAAGAAGAATCCGACGTGCTGGCCGAACCCGAGGACAACAGCATCGTCGGCCGTGGCCTCAAGTTCGCCGGAGGCATCCTAGGCAAGAAGAAGTCCGCGTCCGACGAGGAGCACGCCGAGATCAACATCTTCTCCGTCGCCAGCGGCCATCTCTACGAGCGCATGCTCAACATCATGATGGTCAGCGTCATGAAGAACACCAAGCACACTGTCAAGTTCTGGTTCATTGAACAGTTCCTCTCCCCCTCCTTCAAGGATTTCATCCCGCACATGGCCAAGGAATACGGATTCAAGTACGAGATGGTGACCTTCAAGTGGCCTCACTGGCTGCGTCAGCAAAAGGAGAAGCAGCGCGAGATCTGGGGCTACAAGATCCTCTTCCTCGACGTGCTCTTCCCCCTCTCCCTCGACAAGGTCATCTTCGTCGACGCCGATCAGATCGTCCGCACCGACATGATGTCCCTCGTCAACCACGACCTCGAGGGCAAGCCCTACGGCTTCACGCCCATGTGCGACTCCCGCACCGAGATGGAAGGCTTCCGCTTCTGGAAACAGGGCTACTGGGCAAACTACCTCCGCGGCCAGCCCTACCACATCTCGGCCCTCTACGTCGTCGACCTCCGCCGCTTCCGCGAGCTCGCCGCGGGCGACCGCCTCCGCCAGACCTACCACTCCCTCAGCGCCGACCCCAACTCCCTCGCCAACCTCGACCAGGACCTGCCCAACCACATGCAGTTCCAGATCCCCATCCACAGCCTGCCGCAAGAGTGGCTGTGGTGCGAGACGTGGTGCTCCGACGAGAGCCAGCGCGTCGCCAAGACGATTGACCTCTGCAATAACCCGCAGACAAAGGAGCCCAAGCTCGATCGCGCGAGGCGCCAGGTGCCCGAGTGGACCGTCTACGACGACGAGATTGCCGCCCTCGACCGCAAGCGCAAGGGTCTGCCTACTGAGGCGCCCAAGAAGGAGGAGAAGACGGAGGTCGTTATCGATGATGGATCGGAACAGAAGCCTGTTGTCGTGGAGGAGGTGGAGAAGAACACAAAGAGCCGCAACTGGGAGGAGCCTCCCTCGGAACAGACGCATGTTAGAGACGAGCTATAGACACACATCACGAATTTGTAGGTCAGAGAGCCTTACGATTCCAGTGTAGAGTTGCGCACAGCATTGAGTATTACATAGAAAGGTAGGAAAGAAACGAACAATCGCATTCCATGAAATTTCCTTCATCTTTTTTGATTTGATCTAAAATGACAAAAACGGAACGCTCGAAATGTCATCACGTCTTTTTCTAACGTGAGTATATCTAGCTCATGTATAATGTTTATACGGACCTCTCATAAAGTCCAGTATCAAGCAAAGGCCCCCCCAAAACACCATCCCCATCCCAAATTCGTACGACTCCGGAACACCTCTCTATTGACTTCTTCAAACAGAGAAAAAAGCCACAAGTTCATAATGCATGCATGACCATAACCATCCGTCGGAAACGACGACGCTCTAATGCGAAATATACTGGAACACGGCAGACACTTCCGGCTCCCCACACTCCTGCCTCAGCAACAGGTCCTGAATCGGCTTCAACCCCTCGTTGACAAAGTGGTTCCACGTGCTGGTGTCGCCGTACAGCATGGCAGGCGACTTCATATACTGCCTGCCATCGGGCTTGCACCGCTTACACTTGAACGTGTCGTGCGTGTCGGATTTGGTGCCGGGCCGGTACTGGAACAGCTCGCGCAGACTGTCGAGCGAAAAGTGCCGCTCAACGTCCTCGGCGGAGTCGACGACGCAACTGGACAGCGATTGCTTGTGGGATTGGCGCTGGAAAATCTTTTCCTCAATGGTTCCCGTGGCAATGAAGCGGTAGACGAAGCAGTCCTTCTTCTGACCGTCACGCCAGACACGAGCGAGGGCCTGTTGGTCTGCGGCGGGGTTCCAGTCGGGGTCGAAGAGGACCAAGCGGTTGGCGCCGATGAGGTTGAGACCGCAGCCACCAGCCTTGGAACTGAGGAGGAATACAAACTCATCTCCGTCCGGGTTGTTGAACTTGTCAACGAGCTTTTGGCGCTTGTTGACGTTCATGGTGCCATCGAGGCGCAGGCAGCCGTAAGCACGATTACGGCAGAGCTTCTCGAACAGGTCAAGCGTCTGTGTGTAATTGCTGATGAGTACAATCTTGTCGTTCGTGTCCTGACGGATACGGGCGAGCATGCGGTCGAGGACTTGCATCTTGCCTGAGTACCAAGGCTTGATATCTCTATCTCTGCCACGCGCCTCTTTCGGGACATAATCATCGGGGAAGCAGTTCTCCGAACCAGGCAAATCGTCCGAAATGTTGAGCAGATCCGGGTGGTTGCAGAGCTTCTTGAGGATGTTGATGGCTTTGAGGGGCTGGCTGCCCTTGCCACGGAGAAGCGCCTGAATGTCCGGACTGGTGATGAAGTAGTTGTAAAGATCGAGCTGGAAGGGTGCAAGATTGCAGAACACGACATGCTCGTACTTGACAGGTAAGTACTTGGACAAGATGTCGTTGGTGCGGCGAATAATGAACTTATTGACAATGCCCAAGAGCTCGGACAGACACTCGTCGCCCTTCTTCCTTTCAGACTCGAGGGCATCGGCGTCACGTCCACGGAGAATCGGAAGCTCGAATCTTTTGCGGAACTCGAGCCGAGTACCCAGGAGATCCGGGTTAGCGAAGCTGATCAAGGAGAAGTACTCGGACAAGTCGTTCTGAATGGGCGTTCCAGACAGAATGACTCGTCTTGTGACATTCAAATTGTTGAGTGCGCTGAAAGTCTGACTGTCTCCGTTCTTGAGACGATGGCCTTCATCGCAAAGCATAAGGCCGATCTTGGTGTGCTTCAGCTCCTCAACGTTCAGCCGAAGAGTCTCGTAAGATACGATGATGACTGGTCTTGTGACTGATCTGCCGCTCGCAATAGCCCACTGACGCAGCTGTCGCGTGAGCTCTTCCTTGGACGCCTTTCCGTCAATTGCAAAAGGTGTGACAGCATCGGCACCGAGCCACTTGACCAATTCGTTGGCCCAGTTGCGCACCAAACTGGAAGGGCACGCAACAATGGCTTTCTGAATTGTGCTCTTTCCAGCATCCGGGGATTGCTTCAGAAGGGTCCAAAGCAAAGTGATGCATTGCAGGGTCTTTCCGAGACCCATCTCGTCGGCCATAATGCAGCCATTGGCCTTCTCCTCAATCATGCCAGTGACGCATCTGTACATAAACTTGACACCCTCGACCTGGTGTGGTCTGAGAACCTTGGCCAACCGTGGGTCGATTACAACAGGAACTCGGGGGTGCTCCCCTTCGACCTTCTTCTTGATTCCGAGAATCTCAGCCAGACTCTTGTGGACGAGAGGCGCGTCAATCTTAGTCTCGGCCTCGGCTTCCTTCTTGTCTTCCTTCTTCTCGGGCTCTTTGGGCTTATCATCGATAGTCGGATCGTATAGCACAATGGCAAACTCGCCACTGGGGTCGTGCAACGGCTTGGCAATGAATTGGGCTCCCGTGCGCAGGCCAAGGGTTGGCGGAGGTCGATTCGGGTTATAAGCACTGGTATTCTTGTTGATCAGAGGCACCGAGAATGCCTTGCGAAATACTGTTGACTTGTCCTTGGCCTGGAAAACGGGGAATCTGTTTGCATCTCGGTTCGCTAAAGCTAGGCGATCGGCATTTGTGTAGGGCTTGTCGGCGTCAGTCTCGCCATCAGCGCCCTTGTAATCGACCCTTCTCTTCTTGCGCGCCGGTCTGTCGGTTGCGACTGTTCTCGTTGCTGAACCAGGGCATTTGAACGGTCTTGACAACTTATCGACCGACTGGGGAGTCGGCCATCGCTTAGACGGCACGTTCTCCTTGTTCGCGATCGGGGTGGCGGTGACGTCGACAGTCCTATGGAGGGGTTAATACAGTGCCGTGTTAGTTGGAGAATCATTGACTAGAGTTGCGTACATTGTGAACCGCGGTTTGTGGTGTAGCAATGCTGCAGGTGCAGTGTATGCGCAATCCCGGGGGTAAGGCTTCGCAGAGAGCAGCAGAGAAGTGGCGGACGAAGATGGAGGGAAGAGAATAAGAGCAATGTTCCTGGTCGGAGGGCCCGGTGTTGATTTGGGGCAAAGCGCGACTCGACCCGCGTCGCCACTCAAACACGCTTTCACGTGCACCAGGCACCAGGGCCCATCTATTTAATCTGCTTACCTCACCACTCCTGCTTATCTAAGGCTTTCTTTTGTGGGGTTCATCCACTAGGTAAGGTTCTAGATTGTCTGTGCTCACTTACACACAGCTTCCTCCTCCTCCACCCCCCCCCCCCCCCAAACAACAACATGTCGATGTTGAAGGGTATAACTTCACGGGACACTCAGCGACAACTTGGCGCGTCAATCTTCTTCCCGGTCCTTCGTCAGAATTGTAATGTCAAGTGGCATCTTTCGCTACCAAAATGTCCCCAATGATTGGCCAATAGTTCGGCGCGGTGAAGCCGTGCGTGAGAACCAAAGTTGGCGTCATTTTAGTCTTGGTCCTAACGATGCAGCTGACGATTCTACCATGATCATACGTGGCTAACTAAGCCATGACTGCTTGGCTTCCGCCCAATTTGGTGACTTCAAAAGCTTTCGAGCTCTCCTATAAACCTTTCTATCTGGCGAAGATGATGAGAAAGCAAATACTGTATCGGATGCTTCCCAATCTTCAGTCATGTCGTCCGGAATAGCAAAATTCGAATACAGTCACCGTATCGGCAAGGAGACCATCCGTCTTGTGCGCATCCTAGGCTGCGGAGCAACTGACGATGGACCGTTGCAGCTTTCACTGGAGGAACACGCCCTTGGTGACCTGCCAACTTACCGTGGCCTCTCTTACACATGGGGATCCCCCCTCGCAGAAAAGGAGCCCTCTTGGCAAATCGGACATCAGCTCGTAACAGTCTCAGTGATGCTCAACGGCCAAAGTTTTGACATCTTCCCGAACCTACACGATGCACTGTGCTGGATCAGAGCGCACAACTCCTGCGACCTGTACTGGATCGACGCCATCAGCATCAACCAGGCCGATGATACCGAGAGGAGCATGCAAGTTGGCATCATGGATCGCATCTACAAAAAGGCTACCCGCGTCGACATATGGCTAGGCTCCGTCACTGACGAGCACCACCCAGCCGAGGTATCTCGATTGGTTCGCACAATGGCAGAAAATACTCAGCGGAACTTCAGCTTCGACCAAGAGAACTCCTTCTTTGACGACGATGCTCTGAGCAGATATGGCTTGCTGCATGTACCCGATGACGTATGGTACGCATTCGTCGCCTTTTTCGAACGCAAGTGGTTTAATCGTGTTTGGGTCGTCCAAGAGGTCGCCTTGTCAAGAGACGCATGTATCCTCTGGGGCAACGATGTTATTCCGTGGGAGACGGTGGCGTATTGCTCCGACTTTTTGTACGAAAGTCGTCTGTACGAGCAATTGTCAGAAGTCTTGTACGATAACAACCCTACAATCAAGGACGTCAAGATCGGCAGCAACTCGTCGGGCATTGTCGCAATCCAGAGGTGTAGACACGACATACTCGATATGTGGGACAGCACCACGCTGGACCACATAGTCGGTCCTTTCGCCTGCACGGGTGGAAGCAGCAGAACCAAGACAGCCGGTGCGCTGTTGTTTTTGATGCTACGCCTGACGGTCGGGGTGGAAGCCACCGACCCAAGAGACCAAGTCTTTGGTCTACTGGGCATTCTCAACCTCCTCTTGGATCTTAGTGGTCGCACAAGGACGGAGCTGGAGGCCAACTACCGCAAACACTGCACGCCCGTCAGCATCTACACCGACACGGCGGTCTCCATTATGGAAGAATGCAAGAATCTGGCTCTGCTCACGGCGGTTCCCGACGACTCGGTCAAGAACATCCAGGCTCTGCCGTCCTGGGTGCCCGATTTCTCTGCAAACGGACCATCTGCCTTTCTGGCGATGAGGTGGCCCGCTGAGATCCCTTACTTTGATGCCTGTCGTTCCATGCCGACGAAGTACCGTGTCGTCGATGATAGGCAACTCCACGTCAAGGCTTTGTGCGTTGGCACAGTATCGTTAGTAGGCGAGGTATACTCGGAACTAGCTACGAACGGAAGCTTCACGCAATGGGCCGACTTCCTCTTGCAGTGTGACCCCGTCTATAAGCCGACAGGGCAGTGCCGAGTAGAGGCATTCTGGAGGACGTTAATCGGTGACCGAGATGGGTTCACACACCCCGCACCCGGCAGCCTCCAAAAGGCGTTCCATTCGTGGATTGCGGACCACGTTGTGTGGGAGGTGTACTGCGCCATGAAGAAAGGCGCCGACATTGAAGAACGCATCAGCCGTCTAGACAGCATCAAGAGACTTGCGGCGTCGGATATCAGCAAGACGGTGCCCTCGTGTGATGTGATTATGGGATATCTGAAGCAGCTCAAGGAGTGCGAGGAGCAGGAGCAAGTTGAAGGCCTGTTCGATCGCTTCAAGCACACTTGTCAGGTGTACGTGAATCTCGCTTTTGAGACGCTCTGGGAGAGGCGGCCATTCCTAACGGATAGTAGCCATATGGGACTTGGAGGCCAATCCGTGCAAGAGGGGGATGGGATTTGGGTGGTGGCCGGCTGTCCGTCACCTCTTGTGCTTCGAGAGCTGCCGGCTTCTTCTATCTCTAGGCCTTTCAGTTATCGGTTGATTGGGGAAGCTTACGTGCACGGCATCATGCACGGGGAGGCTGTTGGTGAGGATATGCTGTGGGAAGATGTCTGCATCCAGTGACAGCTTTGCTAGGTAGGATTTATGGTGATTTTCATATATTAGTTGCAATCCATCTTCGCTCCTCGATGTGTGCGAATAAAGATAGAGCTACTATGCAACGAGTCAAGAACTGAGCAATGTTGAATCCACGGGTACTTCGGTGAGTGTTATACCGAGGCTTACCGAGATTCCCCCGAATTGGCGAGTAACAAGGTGACCCCCACAATACAATGGGAGCGTTCTAGGGTACCTGTTCACAGCCAAAATCAGGTGAGACATTGGGCCAGACGGCAGGGGCCTGTCGCACGCGTCCACCTTAACTTCTGCGGCCCCCAACTCGAAATCTTCAACGCGACACCCTCAGCGCAAGCCGCACATTCCAACGTTTCTTTGCGCCAGGCACATTCTTGTCTCAAGATACGCAGACTGTTTGCAACATCAATTGGATTGTTATAAAACTCAATTGACTTCAGAGCTGCATATCGAGTCATCGACATTGATCCCCCCACGCCTAACAATAGCTCCATCTTCACATGCTCCGCAACAAAACACCACCACCACGGCCACACCTATTCGTAGTTCGTACGGAGACGCTCGCCCGCAACGTCTCTAGTCTGGGTGGATCCCAAGGAACCCCCCCCCCCCGGTCCCCCGGCACCTCTCCGCTTTCTCTCACCAAGCTTCCCTCGGTCCCTCGTCTCAAACGAAACAAAGCACGGCTCTCCCTCACTCTCGCTCTATCTATCTATTATCCTAGTACTCCATAATGGCCGACCCCTCCCCCGGGACCACCCCGCTCCGTCCACCTTCTGCCCGCATCTTCTGGATCGTCGACAACTGGCCCTACGTCCTCGGCGGCACCGTCCTCACCCACTACGCACACTACCAGTACCTCTCCCGCGTCCGCAGCCCGCACCCGAACCCCGTCAAGAATGCCCGCTTCTGGGCTCTAGCCTCTGGCGGATGGATGCTCACCTACCTCGGCATATGCACCGGAATCGCCGTCGCCCAAGCCAAAGTCAATCACTACCTCGACCCTGATAACCGCCTTCAGTACCGCGATTCCTAACGTACTCGAACACCTTCTACTAGCTACAATCACTACTTGACTACCGCCTCGCAACAGAACGATCCTGTCCCAGCCAGCTGCCCACCATGTCCGCCGACTTCTGGGCAGGCTACATAAGCGGCGCCGTAGGCATCATCATCGGCAACCCTCTCGACCTCCTCAAAGTCCGCCTCCAAGCTCGCCCGGCCTCCGCCCCCTCGACACCCCTCCCCTCCGCCTCCTCCCCGCTCCCGCTCCCGAGCCCAACCGCGGCCGCAGCGGCATCCTACCTCCGCCACTTCGAATCCCCCGCCTCCCTCGTCACCGGCTCCGCCGCCCCGATCCTAGGCTACGGCGCCCTCAACGCCCTCCTCTTCGTCTCCTACAACCGCACAGAGGCCGCCCTCAACCGCGCCCTCGACGTCCAGTCCAGCCTCTGGACCACCTGGCTCGCCGGCGCCGTCGGCGGCCTCGCCACCTGGGTCGTGAGCACCCCGACAGAGCTGATCAAGTGCCGCGCCCAGCTCTCCTCCCCGCCCGCCTCGAGCTGGGCCATCACCAAGGACGTCTGGCGCGCCGAGGGGATCAGGGGTCTCTACTTTGGCGGCGTGGTGACTGCGCTGCGGGATAGCGTCGGGTACGGGTTTTACTTTTGGTCGTACGAAATCACCACGCGATGGATGGGCGTCGGGGGCGACGGCGTGAAGGAGACGAATCTGAGAGAGGAGGCCGCCAAGGTGTTGCTCTGTGGTGGTCTCGCGGGCATTGTGACGTGGGTGAGCATCTTCCCGCTCGACGTCATCAAGACCCGCGTCCAGACGCAGGCGTTTCAGGCACAGGCACAATCACCCGAGAGGTCACCTTTGCTTGCGGCACAAGGGCTATCGCAGCAGCAGCAGCAGCAACAACAGCAGCCAGCGAAGCGTGCAGGCGCAATGCAGGTCGCGAGAGAAGCCTACCGCGAGGGCGGGATGCGAGTCTTCTTCCGTGGGCTCACGGTCTGCAGCGTGCGCGCCTTCGTCGTCAACGCGGTTCAGTGGGCAGTGTACGAGTGGGCGATGTATGAGATGGGCGAGGGCCGAAGGCGGCCTGCTGCTGCCATTGAGCCTGTGGGACAAGTCATGTGAGGAACCACGACTTTGGTCATACAAGGCGAGATGAGAAAAATGCCGTTTCCATAGTTTTGGGAAACGTCTCGCGGTGGTCAGCTTGGTGGTTTCGAGATGTCACCGCAATGTTGCCGCTTATGCGTGCACCTTGATGGAAAAGTTGCCGAATACTCTCCGGCATCACAGACAACCACACAACCACACAACACAACCGCAGGATAACGAATGGGCGAGCTGAAATGGTGTCCATTATATAAAGACGCCCAGAATCGCTAAAGCGACTACTATAGATCCTTTAAGCACCAAAAATAGACTACATAAAAAGCCATCAAACAACTACAGCTGCAATCATGACCACGACCGAGTCCAAGACAGCCTCTCTAGCCGAACTCAACCGCGTCTTCTGGGAGTTTGTCAGCCCCGATTTCCTCCAAGTTTGAACCCCTTCTCTCAAGCTATGAAGCTAACATTAATATGACTCTCAGTGCAAACGCAGACACCTTCCTAGAACAGGACTGGATCAAGGTCTTCTCCGAACAACTCACCCGCTTCCTCCGCGCCCAAGCCCCGAACCTAGGCCTCCGGCCCCGCGATACAAATCCGTCGTCGAACCCAGTCCGGCTTTTGGACTACGCTTGCGCCTCTGGCGGTGCTTCTTGGGTAACTAACATATACCCCTGCGTCTACGTATCCCTCCCTCAGCCACGACACCCTCTGACAAGACGATGCATAACCACAGGCACTCAGCCCCTATGTCGACTCGATCCTCGGCATCGACATCGCACCCGCCATCGTACGGCGCTACAACGACTGCGCGGCGCGGCTAGGATACTCTCCAGAGCAGGTCCACGCCGTCGTGGGCGATTTGGCTTTGGATGGAGAGCTGGCTGCAGAGGGGGGATTTGATGTGGCTATCATATCCATGGCGCTTCATCACCTTGATGATCCGCGGGGGATGTTGGATCTGCTTGCGAAGAGGGTGAGGCCTGGTGGGATTTTGATTGCTGTTGAGGGGGTTGATTATAAAGCTACGAGGTCGGAGAGTGAGATGCTCGAGAAGGGAGATGAGAAGGGAGGGAAAGAATCTGAACGGCATGGAGGTAAAGCTCATGAGCATGAGATCCACCAACACGATGTTCTCAAGACTACGAATCGGCATCTGGTCTTCAGCGAGGAGCTTTTCTGGGGTTGGTTCCGAGATGCTGGGTGTGACGAGGGGAAGTTTGCGTATGTTGAGAATGAAGAGGTCAGTCATATTCCGGAGGAGGCTTCTGGGAAGGCTGGGGGTTTAGATAGGAAGATGGTTATCGCTTCCTCGGTGAGGAGACAGTAAGAATGGACTTGCGATGATTTAGTAGGAATGGCCTACGCTCGTCAGCAATTGATATATCAAGCGGAGCAAGATTGAGCCCCGTTTTCTCCTGATCAAGTTTCCGGTCACGTTGGTACCAATTGATAGCCCTGGGAGAAACCAACCAGCACCCACAAAACGAATCCTCATTACTTTCTCGAGCAAATTCCATCCTCTAAACACCGAAACCCCATGCCGCCGCGACGCCATCTCGACCAAAACCAAGCCCTCCCCCCCCCCCCAACTCTATCCTCACGAACAGCCTCACTTTCACCCATCAACCCCCTCAACCCATCAAGGTTGCATCAATACGTCGACAAGAGCTAGCCTTTATTGCCAACCTGCTCTCTCCCTTCCAACAAGCAAACCGGGGTACAGCTCCCCTGGGCGCTGTGGCCCAGTGGTGGAACACTCAGCTGGGAACGCGGGGTTTCCACATATGTCTCAAGAGATGGACCTCGATCCCATGAGTTCCACTCCCCGCTCTGACTACTCTCCTTTTGCACTTTCTTGCAATTTTGTCTTGGCTGAAGAGTTTCTCGCTCATACGCTTGTAGTATAAGTTGTATTCTTCTTTCGTTTCCGCTGTTGTGGGCTTGATATTGGGTTCTTCTCAAACTGTCGATAGCAACTTGTAACATTTCACTATCGATTTGATCATGAAAGCCCTTTTTCTCCCGTCTACACCTATGTTTTCTCACATTGGCTTCATCAGTAGGAGTCTTATGTATCTATAACTTCATTTCGACGGGAGGTGATCATGAGAGCAGTGCTTACGAGACATGCCCAGGGACCGAACCTCATTCCGTTTCTCACTACCTACTAAAACAATCGCGTACAATTCAAGTCATGAATCTTACCAATCGTATCAATCAGAATGCAAGCGAAAAAATAAGTGGAGTGGATTGTTCGCTGTCTCTCCTCCATGGCGCCAGTTCTACCGCAATTAACCGACAACATGAGGACAGGTACGGCACATGATCCCTTCGTACGGCGAATACTATGGAGAACAACTCAAGTTCATGTGCGATATGTAATCAATTTCCCTAAGAGTGAGTCATGCCATGCTGCTGGCTCTGAAACTTGCTCGTTCATCACTCGGCACCTTTCCTCGGAGACATTTGTCTTGCCCGGCCAGGTCGCCCCACTTCGGATCCGATCTTCTCGGCAACATTTCACGGCCTCGGAGACATCCCGCAATGCCGCGCCTCACGCCGGCACGCCCGTTCTTCACTTGGAAGAGCATATAAGACGACAAGAGAGCCTCAATCATTGCCTGGAATATCGCAACCTCATCAAGTACACGAACCCCATTTTCCAAGCTTACACCACAACACAACCAGAATACAACTTACATGAACAACCTCTACAAAACCCTCATCAAAGCACTCCCGCTAACAACAAACATCGTCACATGCAACATGTCCACCTCAGCCCTCCACGACGTACTCATCATAGGCGCAGGCCCAGCAGGCCTCGCCACAGCAACAGCCCTCTCCCGCCAGCTCTACACCACCGTCCTCTTCGACTCAAACCTCTACCGCAACGCCCGCGCGAGCAACATGCACAACGTCCTCGGCTTCGACCACGTCCCTCCCCCAATTTTCCGCGCCAAGGCCCGCGAGGACCTCAAAGCCCGCTACGCCGAGACCGTGACTTTCGCCGACGGCGTCGAGGTCGTCAAGACGACCAAAGTCAGGGACGGGCTCTTTAGGGCCGAGGATAAGCATGGCAAGGCGTGGTTTGGACGGCGCTTAGTCCTGGCTACCGGTGTCACGGATATTTCTCCAGACATCGCAGGCTACGCGGACTGTTGGGGCTACGGCACCTTTCACTGTCTCTTTTGCCACGGCTTCGAGGAGCGCGGGACGGAGAGGGTAGGCGTTCTCGCTTTCGGGTTGACGGGAAGCGTCAAGATGGCGACGCATATCGCGTACATGGCTCGGCCCCTGGGCAAGAAGGTGACGATTTACACGCACGGCAACGAGACTCTCGCTTCAGAGATTGGTGCCATGGCCAATAACCCCTTTACCATTGACACACGGAAAATCACATCGATGCGCATGGCCACGAGCAGCGGGGAGCACAGCACCAGCGTGACACTCACACTTAGTGGGCGGCAAGACGAAGGAGAAGAAGAAGTCACGGAGGGCTTCCTCGCTCACGCGCCGTTCACAAGGCCCAACGGTCCCTTTGTGGAGCAGCTTGGGTTGGAGACGGCGGAGAACGGGGATATCAAGACGGCTGCCCCTTTTGGGGAGACGAGCGTTCCCGGGGTCTACGCCGTGGGAGACTGCGGGAATATGGTCAAGGCCGTTGCGACGGCGGCGGCGAGCGGTGCGCTGGCTGCGGGTGGCATGGTCGTCCCGATGCAGATGGAGCCGAGGGTTGAGATGGATGTTGAGGCTATGCAGAAGGTTATTGGATGAAGGGGGTGTAGACGATAGAGGTTACAACAGAACATGTCTTTTTCGGGTAAGAATAGATAGTTTGACTCCGGGGATCCATAAAGCCGGCGTAGCGAGGTTATAATGAATAGAAGAAATGCCCTAGACGAGAAATGCCGTCCCCCAAGCCCCCTTCGGAGATGAAGTCCGTTGTAGACCTCAACGACATTCCCGCAGAATATATGGAGCCTACCTCTGGAACGAATTGTTGTAAAATCTAAAGAGTATTTTGAGTAGCCCAAATGAGACCCATCACCGCTTCCTTCCCGCATCTTCGCAGGATCATCAACCTTGCTCAAGCACATGTCCGAACCATCGTCGGCACCAAGAACCAACCAAACAAGCAAAACCCTTTCCCTCAAAGCCACGAAACCGAATTACTTTTACCGTAGGATCAGTAACCCGTCTTGAATGCAGTAGATCTCAGAAGAAGGTCCGACTATCGTTCGACATGCACTAGCGTCCACCACGTCGTCCTCAATCCCCGGCGCGGCATATCCGTCCCTCCTCCAGGCAGCAGAATTAATTCTCCTGCAGCTTTCCCCTCCACCCTCCACTCCCCGACCCGCGACTACCAAAACCACCCAACCCCCCTTTTCTTTCCTGAGACTTTCATGTATCGTCAAATCATTACTTGTCTGGATATCAGCTGAACGCCACATGTAAGAGGCGGTGTGGGGGGATAGGGTTCTCTACATCGAAGCCTGATCCCGCCGGCAAACCGGGCTGAGAGTCTGTGGAGATGAAACCGGACTGATCATTCTCTCCGTGAAGGCTCAACTCGGCAATCAAGGCCAGGCATTGAAACCATGATTCTGTGGTTACATGCCGCCGACATTGTCGGAAAGAGGTTGCACCGGCCGGCGTCTGGAGAAACATGACTTGCATGAGGGATGCAAGTCGGGCAAAGACTGACTGAGTGGCTATAACGGCTTCCACTCAAATATTTTCCCTTAGTACTTGCGCTGAAACTGCTGAATACAGAAAGCATGGTTCTGATCCTCGAGGTAAGACGTATGCTCAATTATTGAAGTTATTCAGTGGCTTTGTCGCTGAGTAATAACCACTTCTTTCACTGGGGTGTATGACGCGTCAAATTGCCTGACTTTCCTCACTCCAATCTTCCTACTTTAAGTGTCATATAGCTCGGACTTCATGATACTGACGAGGGCATGATCTCGCCGCGGCCTCTGGTGCCCAACTCATTGGAGCTGCTTGGTCTTACTGGAGCTACCCCGCCGCGTTGATCTTCCACCCCTCTGCAACTTAGCACAAAGTCCGCCCCCGAAATCTTGAGTCCTAGACCGCGTCTTCAAGCCTCTAAAAGGCATATAGTACATGCCCATCATAGAGGCCCTACAACCCCGCCCCACAATCGTTGAATCCATGTCTCTAGGAAAACTAGGCTGCCCTCGAAAGCTTTGAGATGTCGATGCGGGTTTCCAGGGGGCCACCAGGCCTTTACCCGATGTTTGCGACATACACAGGTCGGAAAGAGGGCTTATGTTCCAAGAATAATTCAACGAATCTGAAATCACATACAGGATAAGAAGCTGGTGTGAAATCCTTGACCTTGATTCATCTTCTTTGGCCGCTTGACGTTGTACTGCCTGACTCCGTAAGTCACTTGTCACCATCCATTTCCGACGTCCTTCAATGCTGTAGCCTGATTGAACGCCTCTCGCTTGGTATGGTTAGCCCGTCAATGGTGGATATGGTCAATATAGAAGGGTAAGGTAGGAGATACAAGCTTCTTTCCAGGCATGTTGCCCTCATTCTTCAAGCACAAATGCCAGGTACGTGACATGGCAATCAAAGTCAAGAGGTGTAAATAAAGCCCTCTGAGAAATTTCAAAGGCGTTTGGAAGAGCATTACCCAATGCGGCAGTGTACGCTTGTAGCCGAGGAATCCTCTCCCATCGGCCCCGGCAAAGGCGCTCTGCCGTTGATTCAACGGGTCTAATTCTCTTTTGAGTGAAACCTTCACAGCACTACTCCTCGACCCAACCCCACAGCGTAAGCTGAGTACTCTAGAACACACGACTCTGAAGTAGCATGAAAGGTTAAGAACACAAATTTTGGCCTAGATCTGGCCTAGATCATGGATAACTTGAGAGGCTCCAATGCTCGCCCGTCCCATCACGACAGAGACCGACCGGACACACAAGGAAATCGTCATCAAGAGAGATGGTGTCATACGTAGCCCTTATTTCTCTTCCTATCCTAGTACTGGGGTTTTCTCTCGGGGCCTTTTAACAGCTCAAACCTGTGCCATTCATAACACCACCTAACCCTGACATTGCAGCCTTCCGTGTAAGCAATCTCATGTTCAGTAACAACCCACACCGTTCCTATGTGGATACTCGACGAAAGGATTGGTATTGCCGCCGGGACGGGGATGGAACGGAACTCCTCGCCACCAAGATGAAAGTAGAACGAAATATCTTTTCCCAGCACGAACCGCGGATGCCGCCAGAGGCTATCCGCGGGTACTTCACGCCATCCACATAATGCAAAGCAGGCCGGCTCAGATGAGGGCGCTTGCATGTGAAGAGAAATACATGGTGTATAGCCAAACCTTGCCATGAAATGGCTGATGAGGCGCTACCTCGTCGTGATATGCTTCTCTAGTGACTCTGTCAAGATCGTGCCTAGGCGAGGTACCCGTAGGAGGATGGAGTGTTATGGTTCAAGTCCCACAGCCAGCCATACTTCCAGCATAAAGGTCCCTTCGAAGCGCACCAAGAGAGACTGAGACATTTCTAAAGCCAAGTCAGGTGTCAACAGCCACCAACCAGACTTACGCATCCCCGCAAGAAAACATCGCAGATGGTTCATATCATGCTACAATCCAAGTGAAACGTTACATTCCAAGAATCGTGGCATTCAAGGGCCTGGAATAGTCGTCTCTTCCCCCCCAAAAAGACATCGCTCACTCAAAGAGAATCTAGTCGTCAGTCTCTAGTACATTGCCAACAATGCCGCGGGGTTCATAGTATGGAGCCCATCTATCTGGACCATTTCCTTCATCAACGAACCGCGCTCTGGAAGACTGGTCCAATATGGACGGTGCCCTAAGAATAGAACGCTAAGAGGCATCTCAGGCAGCATTGCAGGTCAGGAAATCTTGCCCTCCGTCCAAGGTGACAGAAAGACATGGATCACTGAGGCAGACAGGTGGGCGTGAATCCCAAAAGCCACCGCTTTTCCGGGCGCTATATTCTTCACGTTGAAAGTCTTCTGCCTCAAGGTGGATGGTGGATAAAACCTCACCAAGTAGCAGCAGCTAGAAGCACCGTCTTATCCAGTCTGACATGGCGGGAGATAGTGAGCATCAAAATGAGGGCATCAAGAGGAAGTATTTCACGGCTTGTGCCTGTCGCAGCACACTCAGGACAAACACTCGCCCTTCGTCATCGCCAACCATCTCCTGTAAGATGTAGTGAAGCATCAACCCCTTGTTATCCGTCCCCCCTAGAGGGCCAGTGTTCCCCGATACAACTCCCCGGCGGGCACTTACCAAACAGTACATGAGGTAGCCAGCAACTCGCAAAGATAGCAAGCATAAAAGTGGGAAGAAAAAATAGGCCACTTGCCCGCAGGTTGATAACTTCTGAACGCTGTCATCCCATCACCTACCATAACCTCTCCCCACTCAATCGCGCGCGCATCAACGGGATGAAACCTCGACGTCCCTCCCGCGTGCCGTTTCCCGCTTCTGACTCGGATCTCCCCCGCTCAAAAAACCCCAATCTTGTTCATATCAAACATTGAACTCGGTAATACAAATTGATACCCTGCCTCTTGCGTCTATATCTAATTTGGAAGGAATATTCCCGGGAAAAGAAACGTGTCTAAAGTACTTGACACAACCGACGGGCTAGAGATCATGCGGCGCCAACCGCGGAACCCCGCCGTCAAGGGCGTTGATATGTGTCTTGCCCTGAATACAGTTGCGTAAAACATCTCAAAAGGCAACAAAGACCATGTTCCTGTTTTTAGTAAGCTCATATGGGAGGGATCCCGGTGCGGAAACCCGCAAGTTGGAAAAAATGAAAACCATGCCAATGGATGGAAAGGGACTGCTGTTTCTTCTTGGTGTGACGTGAACACACCCACCCATGCGTTCTCGAGTCTAGACTACAAGTCCGACTACCCCGGCATGCTGTATACTCCATTGGCCAAGGCACAAATTTCGTTTTCTTGTTTTATTCTTTTCTCATCAGGGGCTTTGATGCCTAAAAATAAGCATTGCTTTGTGCGTTGAATTGCCTTTGATCTCTCTTGGCAGTTTGTGCTCCCGTGTTCAAGTTTGTGACAAAGAGTCTCAGAATGGGGGTTGTTCCGGTTGTTCTTGGTTGGAGAACATGGTCATAGGGGCAAGGTAAATTAACTGTGCCCATGGAACCGCGAATTGGGGTTAACAATATTAATTTTTCGATCGAGAGAGAAAGAAAGCCCAGGCTTCTTCTCTCCCTCAAGTCAAGGCCCCCCTTCTTGTCCTCAAGAAATTGGGCAAATATCGGATATATCCTCCATGAGAAAGCTCCAACTAAAAAGGAAAACTCCGTATTCAACCAGGATAAATCTAGTCTCTCCAGACTAAATCACGGCGAATCCCAATTGTACCCCTAGATCTCCGGCGATCCAAGAAAAAAAAAACACCACCATTAATATGATGAACCTGTACGCCATGCTTTTAAACATTTCATGCTCGAATGAATCATCCTTTTTAGCTGTAAAAGAAGAGCTCCTCAGACCTCGTAGTCATCGACCGGTGAAGGCGGGGGCTCGCGTACTCCGACATGGGTGATACCAAGACACTCGGGTTGTAAATCGTAGCGCTCATCATGCTCGCGTGGGAATCCCCGCCCTGGGCAGTTACCCACCCCATCGATTCCCTCGTGTCATAGCTTCCGAGCTGCTGGTGGTACACAGGGGTCTGAGGAGGAGGCACCACCGCCTCAGCAGTCGCCGTCGTGCTCGCCAGCGCCGCCGCCGCGGTGGTCGCCGTCGTCGTGTGTAAGTCGCCAGCCACCACCCCCGGTACATTGATCTGCTGTCGCTCGCCCTGGTACCACCACTGGTTCTCGAAGCCGTTGTCGACGGTGACCATTGCCGCGGAGAGCGCCTCCAGGTCATGTCTCCGCCCGTCGTCCCCTCTCTCGTGGGCCACCGGGGTGGCATTGGTGAGGGAGACGTCGCGGAACTTCATGGACAGCTCGGAAGAGTAGTCGTTCACCTCGGACTCGTCGGGCATGCCGAACTCGCCTGGCCAGGATGAGGCTGACCACGGCATCTCGTCCTCGCCAAGTCGGAAACGTGACGGGACTTCGGGCAACGCTTTCCAGTAATCGGGGGTGTTCTGGGGCCGTGGTCGTTGGCGTGGGAGCGCTGAGCTTCCTAGAGCATCTGGTTCGGCATCCCAGGGGCTATCGTTCCATGGCGGCGGGGCTGAGCTACCTCGTTCATGTGAGGAGCTCGATCGACTCTCTTGACGAGATTGTCTGCTGACTTCGTAGTGTGGCGGCATTGATGGTTGCGCTTGGGG
This sequence comes from Colletotrichum paranaense, assembly GCF_030867605.1. Taxonomy (NCBI): domain Eukaryota; kingdom Fungi; phylum Ascomycota; class Sordariomycetes; order Glomerellales; family Glomerellaceae; genus Colletotrichum; species Colletotrichum paranaense. Next base: position 215,610 of record NW_026848981.1, on the reverse strand, counting down.
TGCGTAGTATTCTTGGATGGGTGGTGAAGATCGTGTGGGTTGATGTTGTTGTTGATGGACTGAGTGTGAGGGCTCTGCTAGATAATTTGTATTGGTTGGTGGAACTTGTCTGGGAAATTGAGCGCGATCACGGAAACCACGAGTGGCGTATGTGACGGAGTGCTGGTTGGGTGCATGTCTAGGTGAGAATGAGACCCCAAATTCGAAGTGGACAAAGATCTGGGGCTTCCGGCTTGAACTCGACGCCATATCGTCAAACAGATGAGGTGGTAAAGGTTCTGTTCTCCAAATGGTGCCCATGATGAAAGGGGGGGGACGTCCGTGGTTGATATGAGGGACGGGAGGCGGACTGGAGAGTGGATGCCCTAGACTCGACGGCGGTCTGGGCTAGGGTGAAAGTAGGACAAAGAGGAGATAGAGTCGGATGAATGCTGAGGTATGGCAGTATGATGCGGTGCCAGTATCCGTATGTACGGGGCCGAGCTTGGGCTCGGACGCTAGTGTCAAAGGGATGTGTGTGGATGTATGTGGATGTATGTGTGTGTGAGTGTGTGTGTGTGTGATGTTCTGCAGTAACGGGCAAAGAATGAGGTGGTGTGGATTTGGATGAGACCAGAAGATTTTGTGTTGGTGTGAGATGGATGGATGGACGGATGGATGGACAATGAGAGATGTATGTAGTCAGATCAGATGCTGCGGTTCATCCCTCCGATGTAAGCGGATGTTTACTTTAGTCTTGTTCTAAGCGTATAGCGTATAGCGTATAGAAAGCGAGGTAAGATACAGGAACAGGGCCGCTTAGAATGGAATGGAAGTCTGTGTGTGATGTTGAGGCGAGGCGTTTGAAAGGCGAATGCGGGCGAGAAGTGGCTCCCCAAGGGATTGGAAGGAGGAGGGGAGGTTTGTGGCGGAACACAAGCAAGACACCGCCCGGTACAGGCCCGCCGTGGAGGAGGAACCTAGGACCTAAGCTGCTAAGCACCTAAGCAAGCAGCAGAGCCAGCCAGCGCAGGGTGTCCGAGGGATGGGGCAAGGAGGCTAAGGTAGAGGGGCCCGGGGGGGTGAGGGTTGGCTGCCACCTGCATCGGGTCTTGGTATAAGGTGATGTGAACAGTGAGTGATGGGCAAAGGGGCTGCGTGAGTGTGAGTGTGAGTGTGAGTGTGAGACTTGAGAGCGCGGGATGAGGAGAGGCGTGCAGTGTGAGGCGTGAGGCGCGAGGTGTGAGGCGAGGCCGAGACTGTGGAGGGCGGCTGAGGCAGCAGAATTAAACCCAGTTACGCCAGTGTGAGAGCGACCCGTATCTGTGGGTAAGTATCTTAGACTAGCAGTACGGAGAATGGCATTGGCAGCTCATCGTTTAATGCACAGCACGGCCCCGAATGCCGGGGACCTTGCTGTATGGATGTAGGTACGGAGTATTCCTCTTTGAGCGTGAGGGATCACTTGAGGTAAGGTACGGATAGATAGGTTATGTAATGTGCATCAGTTCACCGACCGTCTGGGAGCAGAGCAATGAGCAGAGCAGTATCTGTGAACAACCAGAAGTGAGAACGGACTGAGAAGCATGGTACAGCCCCTCGGCGCCTCGCTTCCATGTCTGGCAGCAGCAGGTACCCGCTTCGGACGAAATGCCGCGAGCGAAGGAAGCAAATGTAATTTGACGACGCAAGCCAAAGTTCCTCTTCCTCTTTGGCGTCTTGGAGGAGTTGAGAGGAAATGACGATGCTTTCTGGCGCGATGGGAAATTGAAATTCCAAGACGCGGGATGGAGACCCCGATGCGGCCATGGAAGGATGCCGAGAACGAGGGCGAAGGCCAGCCAGCCAGCCAGCTACCTAGGTAGCTGAACTTCGGCTTCGCGAACAGTGAGATAAAAGAGCGGAAAGCGGACAGCAGTAGTGCAGCAGCTTAGCTGGTTGGGAAGAAAAAGGGCGGAATGGAATGGGGTGAGGGATGAGGGAGGCTTGGCTCAGCTTGGGATGCTCGAAGGATGAGAAACCCTGGCGGGACGACGTCGAGGATGGAGTGACGGAGTCTGTGGACCATGGACCGTGGGCTGTGGTCACTGGTCGCTGCCCAGGTGGTGAAAGTCGTGGGGGAGATCAGGGTACAGGGTACAAGATCCGCGTGTACAGGGATGCTCCAAGATACGTACCAACACCGTCTTTCTCGAATCCGAATCTGAGAATCCAAACATTGAACTTGACTTCAACAACTTACTTTAGCTGTGTGACTTGTCTGCGTGCCGACTTCCATGTCAGACTTTGGCACGCCTTTATGGGTAAGGTACCCTAACCAAGACAGGCTGCCAGATCTCGTGAGATGCGTCTACCATGACCTATAGATCATGGAATTCCCTGACGGACTAGTGGACTTCCATTGCGGCTTTTGCTCACGCTGACTGAGAGGTGATGTTGGATATCCTACTTATCCAATGCCTAGAGCCCCGTCCTCAAGGGCATCCAAGGCACCGTCGGAACATTGAGGGCATGCGGGAGAGTCTAGACAGGGTACAGGCCCTCAAAACACCCTATAAGCTCATGGTAGAGGTACGTACGTACGTATTTGGGAATCCCAGGCCCACTGCGTTTTGATCATTTCTTCTGCGGCCTCGGGGTACATGCAAGTGCAACTCCACGATACTATCATCTTGGCCTCAATGCTATCAACATCTCTCTTTGAACAATGCGAGTTTTACAGCTCGCTGCCTGGCCAAGATTGCCGTACATCATGCCTGCATGCACAGCATGTTGCCTCTTTCATTTGGTGTTCGTGTTCACTTTTGTTGCCACCACTGGGCCGCCTCAAACCAACGTAAAATAAGACCAAGAGACCCCTTTTTACACAATCTTCAAACTTCAGTTCAGCTAAAAGCTGCCGGCTGAGATGATTGACGGTCGATCTTCGCCCCCATCCCCCCCATGCGTGCCCTCACGGCCTCCCTCCGTGTCACATCAGATCTGTGATCCGCGGCTTTGACAAGCACGCGCTGTGTCTAAACAACACCCACTGTCCACCAAAAAGCGCAAGACAACGAAGCGAGCCAGTCACAAATGCAAACCACTGATAAGTTACACAAAGTGAGAATACTTGAATCAGAAGGGTTGTGTCCGGCCGTGTGGCCCGACTAGTTCGGGCGTCCCGATGGTGACATTCGCCCCCCGTCCCGTCTCTATACATACTGCTGCCCATGCTTCCTGCCAAGGGTCTCCATTTTGAGTCCGCCGATCAGCCCCCTCCACCGACAGCTGCCAATCATCGCTTTTGCATCTTGGGTATTCAACACCCCGCCGTGACCTTGTCGACGGATATGATTGGGCCTTGGAGAGAATTGACTCTTTGTGGTCCAAGGTACCTAAACCAGACTCCCCATCTGTTCCACTGGTCGCGTGGAACCGCATCTCGTTCATCAATCAGGCAGCCATATAAAAATTTCCCGGTACCGCTCAACCGCCATCAAGGAAAGCGTTTCGACTGAACCTTTTTGAAGATGAGGGGGACACGGGGAGATGAAGATCCCTTGCCTTTCGTAGTGTGAAATTGCCTCAACAGCTGCAGCCAATGTGTTTTGCAATGTGCCGAATCACCGAACGTCCCTCGATCAGCGTCTTTTTGCCCATCCCCTTCGTGATGGGAAAAAGGCAATGGCCAGGTCGCACGGAAGCTGTCAGTCGAACAAAGGCTTGGAAGGCAAGCAAGGCAGGCATTGAGGTGACACATGATGGAATCTTCGAATCTGACTTCCATGAGTGGAACCTGGTCAGCACCTAAAAGATCCAATGTACATAATCATCAATCTACGGGTACGCATGACCGGAAATATCGCACAGCATTCGTAGCTTACCTTAGCACTGCCTGGAAGGTTTATTCCAAAGTTCAAACAAGTAGGAACGAGCTTGGAAAAAACGAGTACGAACAAGCCAATTGGAAAGCTGGTGACCATACGGAGCAGTTAGAGGAACCGCGGGCCCGGGAATACGGAGTAATCATATTGACGGCATGCCTGATTTCAACTCGGGAAATTATTACTTGTTTCCCGGGCAGCTGCCCTGATCTGCCGAATTGTCCGAGTGGTTCGTCAGTCATCACCGAGGTACGGGCATCCATAATCCATCTGCCATTCACTCATTCCAATGCTGATGTGTTCGTTACTTCGTATGCCCCGAATGCTCGCTTTGACGGAGTAGCGCTAGTGTTATGTAAGCCGTGCATGAGCCACACCTATATCACCAAGCCACGTGCTTCATTTCGCCACGTTCCACTCGGGAAGCGCCGCAAGGTGTGGCTTGGACTGCTATTTTTATTTCCCCATCCCAGAAACCCAATTTTATGGCAATGTTATGTAAGCGCACTCTCCACCAATAACGCACCCCCCTCCGTCTCTGTCCCGATCCTCAACCTTAACCCCCGAGTCCGACCCCGACATCAAGCGGCCTTCTGCCTTCGAGGCTTGACTCTGTCGGCAGCCTGATCAGGATCACTTCAATCCAGGCAGAGTCCCTTCGACCCGGTTGTCGGTCTATCTTCAGGCAAGGCGAAGCGCGATGAAAGCGCGCACCGGCGGAGAAATAGGCGCTGCAAGCGCGATCCTCCATCCAAGCTGGGGGCCCCCCTTTCATCCATGCACGAAGGAAGCATTGCTTCCTGAGCTCCGCCTCTCCGTCCATATATTTCAAGGTGCTACCGCGACTCAAGCTTTTTGATTTGATTTTTCTAGGAATAATCATTTGTTTTCGAGGCTCTGAGTTTGGCGTGCCATACTTAATGTTGAGGAGCCGTGTTTCGCTGTTATCGTTCGCTCCGAGGACTGTGGACAGTGACTTACCTTCGTTTTCAATATGGTGCGGATGCTAGAATACATCAAATAGTGTGACTATCTCGAAACTATATTTCTAGACCTGAACCCCCGTAAGATCAAAACAGTTATAGGAGATGCGTGCGGCACAGCAGATTAAAAACAATTTCTCAAATTTACATTGGACTTGCTCCCATATCATCACACACTGCCCGTGTTAAGCCCTTTTCCGAGCCCCGACGCACTGAGACTCCTATGGAGGCTCAAGTTATGAATTTCAAGGCATCCTTTCATCCGCCACTGTTCTTTCAAATACCGGTCTTTCACGATTCTACACATTGAGCCTGTAGTATGGTTTGAGAAGGAGACAACATTTCACCATCGACGCTCGCTCTGTACATGCCTACGAATAACACATAAAGCATCTCGAATTCCAAAAGGTAAAAAACATGAAAAGAAAAAAAGACTTCACTACCGGTGTGGCTACATCTCTTGGTGTACTTGCTGGGAATCGAACTCGAACTCGTAGTCTGTCGTCGAGTAGGCTGTGGGCGTAATTTGATTATTGACCTTCAACCACTCCACCACCCAGCCAGTTTGACCTGACCCGTCGACCCTGACGGACGCCTGCTGGCTGGTCACGATCCCTAGTCAAACAAAAACCACCAGTTATTTATAGCGTTGAGCTAGAACACAGATAGCCCGGGCCTCGCGATGCCATACTATATAGCCTCGACTTCTAGCCAACCTTCAACACCCGGCTCGTCTTACTCCCGCGTGAGAAATAAGAAGGTCAAAAGACCTAGGTTGCTGTCCAAGGGCCGGCCCCCGTGAGAGGCCATTACAAATGTCGCTTATTGGTTTCATGACAAGATTTATTTCCTCTATGCGATCCTTTCTACAAGGGTTTTCCATCGAAATCAGAGTAGTGTCGTGGTCTGAATACCTTCCCAACCAAACAGAATCCATTTACCCGAGGGCAGCCATTACAAGACGATTGCCTCCGTTGGCACTAACAGCACCCCCGTTGACCCAGCGCCCCTCCTCGCTAGCAAGAAACCCAACAACGTACGCGATATCCTCGGGAACCCCGATCCGGTCCGCCGCAGTCGTGTCTCGGATCTGCTCGTTGAGATACCCCGCAGGCAACAAATCCTGACTATTCTTGATCGCGTCCGTCGCCGTCAGACCGACAACGACGCTGTTGAACGTCGCCTTGGTGGTCTTGCCAAACGTCTCGGCGAGAGAGCGCGTGTAGCTCTGCAAGGCGGCCTTGCTGGCCCCGTACGTCATGGTGGGGTCCGAGTTGGCTTGGTACGCCAGCACGCTCGAGATGGCAATGACGCGTCCGCCGCCCTGGGAGGGCAAGTGAGGTATTACGGCGGTCGTCAGGGAGATGGGGGCGAACACGTTGGCCTGCATGACTTGAAGGAAGACGGGGAGCGTTGTGTCCTTGATGGGCTGCACCTTGGAGTAGTCGCTCAGCACCGCGTTGTTGACGAGGATGTCGATGGAGGCGGTGGAAAGCTGCTGGAGCGTTTGGGAGACGATTTTGGGACCAAAAGTAGGGTCGAGAGCGTCCGCTTGGATGGCGATGGCGGTTTCTACCCCGAGTTCGCGACACTTGTCTAAAGTCTTTTGTGCCGCGTCAGAGTTGCTGGCGTACGTGATTGCCAACTTGGAGAGACCTTTGCGGGCTAAGTGGAAGGCAATGGCTTGTCCGATGCCGCGAGACGCTCCGGTGACGATGGCTGTCTTGCCGGCGAGCGACCAAGGTTCTTGCGTAGCGGGAGTTGAAGACATGTTGGGCGATCTTGGAATCTTTGGTTGATGTAGTCTTAGAGTTACGAGTATGAAGAATGTTAGAAAGTGGTTGGTGAAACTTGAGAGAAGAGCTGTGGCATACCGGTGACGTTTATAAGAATCGCTCTTCTGGGTTCATCTTGGGGCAGCTGAAAGAGCTCGCCATCCTGTCTTCCACTGTGGTACACATCTTCAAACTCCGCTGAACTCATTGCATGGCATATCTTCGGAAAGAAGGTCGCCGCAGCGGAAGTTGATGTGGAGCATGCGGAGCGGCACTTGGGCATCACAAACGGCGTCGAGAAAGGAAATTTCGGCCGGGGGGGCCGGGGGGCGGAAAGGGGGTCCGGGGATAAGAGGTATTAGTCGCCGAAACTCAAAAACTTTGCATACGTGCAGCACGAACCACCGGCGTAACTACTGACCGGACGAACCTCACTAACCGATGGAAAAGTCTCCGAAGTAAGGCACTTGCTTAAGCAATTGCAACGACGGGGCCTCGGGTTGTTGACCGTGTCCGTCTGGGCTAGATTGAATTATACGCAAGCTGGGATGAGGGTTGTGCCCAAACTTGAATAGCGGAAACAGTGGTCAATCACCGGAGAAATCAAGATTACCTACCTGATGGACTTGGTTATCTCTCGTCCTGCCATACCTGGCAAGATTCGCCTGTGACATGAACAAAAAGGAATTTTGGTGCTGTATATGAGCGAAGACGATTCCACATTTGCGAACACCATGACTTCAACCACAACGACAGCGGCTGATAATCCTCCGAAAACCTGAACTCCGAACAACGCTGTGGTTTATATGCCCACCGAGAAGTTTTATTCAAAATACTGTCACAGTGCTTCATCTTTTCCTGGATTCATCTTGGTTCGTATAGTAGCAAACCTCGGTCGAGGACTTATGGATGTTGAAACCCATCAAGGGCTAGCAGACTCTACCAACTAGCGTTGCCCAAACGAACCACGTTTACAAAGGGAAACAAAGACTCATAACTCGATTCAAAAAAAAAACCTATCTGGTAACAGCCTCAATACGGGCCTCTGTTTTTGGACGGAATAGCTGATGGTCCCGTGGTACTGTCGCGGACAATCTCCACGAACTTTGATATGAGGGTATTATGCTGATTCGCAGTTGGTCTGAGCTGGAGTCTGAGCTTTGGGGCCGGTCCTATCGCTGTCAACCTTCGCCTCTCCCTTGTTGGCATAAGAGGTATGCTTTCCTGGCTATACGGAGGTTATCTTGAGTTCGCCTTCGTTGTCGACGGCGTGCTAATAGTCACCAGACATTTCAGCACTCGGCGTTGGCCTATTAGGATTAGAGAGTCCTCTCTGAGACGGCACAAGACTTTGATACAAATCCAAGGGACATGTGATGTAGGGAGAGCATAGTCAAGCCCAAGAAGTCTACCTTGGTTCAACCTCGAGACAACAGAAGCATTTAATGTCACGCTTCGTATATCAAATGATCTGGCAAACAGGCAATCACGGAGAAACATGGGACACAAAAGTATCAACGAACAAAATGTATTTACGAAACAAAGCTCAAAGAAAGGCATCTTGTGCCCGCCAGCGCATTTTATGCTCACCAGCACCGGGAGAAAAACGTCATACTCAAAAAAGTATCGCGTTCAAAAAACTCCCAACTACCCACTTCTCCCTCCCGAAATCCACGGGGAACAGGGCCATATTTCAGGCACCTGTCCCCCTCTCATATACCAATCCCATGAATCCCCGGGGCCAGGCCGTCTTTCAGACCTGCTACCCCTCCCATATACCTAAGTTAAGTTGCCCGAAGGCTTGCCCGAAGGCCAAAAAATTGTGCCCGAAGGCGACCCAAAGCATCCTCGGGGTCAGAACCGTCTTTCAGGCCTGCGTACCCCTCCCATATACCATCCCAAATATCCACGGGGCCATAGCCGTCTTTCAGGCCTGCGAACCCCTCCCATATACCGGTCTTGCCCTTCCCCTTTCCCTAAGCTGTGAAATCTATCTGGTTGCTGCCTTTCGGCTGAGCAAGCGCAGAGCAAAGACGACAGAGAAGGGGTCTGAAGAAGGGAAGAGAAGAGATGAGGGTTTAAAAAAAGGCTGGTCGCAATGACTCAGCCGGTGTGCCCGTAGTAGCCCACCTGGTTCCCCCAGACCCCGTTGTACTGGTACTGGCCCAAGGCCGCCGTGTAGGAGGTGGCTTGGGGGTACTGGAGGGGGTAGGTCTGGGGGAAGGCGGAGAGGGCGGGCGGAGAGGGGACCTGGGCTCCGAAGTAGCCCATCGCACCGCCGGCGAAGCCACTAGCGTCCCCGCGTGATGCGGAAGGAATACGCGCGGGAGCAGGGGCGGGAGCAGGAGCAGCAGGAGGAGTGGCCGAGGCGGCGCGGAGGAGGGAGGCGGCGATGACGGGTATCAACTCCGGCTTCAGCTTGCCCACCAACTCGGCTATCTGTCCGGCCTGGGCCATCTCCTCTGGATTCGCGGGTGCCATCTCCAAAGGAGGACTTGGCGGGGGAGTGACTGCTGCCGCTGCTGCCGCTGCCGGGGGAAGAGTGACGGAGGAGGCTGCCCGTTGAGTAGGTGGCAGGGTCCAAGACGGCACGTAAGCCGGCCGGCTCTCGCGTCTGGTCCTCTTTGCAGTACGAGGCACCTCAGCTCCGAGCGGAGTGACCGTTTGTTGCTTGGCATCCATGTCAAAGACGAAGTCGTCGAGCGCGTGACATGTGAGGCGGCCATCCCATTCCGGGTTGTGGAGGAACCGCGGATCGCGCCAGGTGGAGTGGGCGGACTCGGCGAAGTGGTAGACCTCGACCACCCAGCCATTGGCGAGAGCCGACTGCACGGCGGCGGGGAAGCCTCCCTCCATGTCGCCGTCGAGGTTGCCGTCGCCCGTAGCGAGGATCATGACGCCGGGGGCACCGAGGTTGTCGAGGACGGCCTTGCGCATGTGGTGCTGGACCGTCTCGTCGACCCCCTGCTCCTTCATCGCGAAGGAGCCCGCAGACGAGGAGTTGTCTGCGGGTACCCGCTGAAGGACCTTGGCGGTGTAATCACACGCCTCGGCCTCCTGCAGGTACAGGGGGATGGAGGAAGGGGAGGAGGAGGACCTGTTGTTGCCGGCCTTGTTGTTACGGGAGCCGACAATCACGCCCTGCTTGACCTCTCTGCCTCGTTCGAGTATTCCCCTGAATGCGTGGAAGGAGAAGGCGGAGGTTGAGAGGCGCTGGTCCCTGGACATGCCCATGCGCTTCTTCAGGTCGTTGAAGAAGGACACGGAGATGTTGGAGCCGTCGGCGTAGATGTAGAGACCGCGGGCGCATTGCTCCGGGTAAGCCAGGGCCAAGGACTCGTCGCGAGCTCCGAAGCGCTGCTGCAGACGGGCGGCCAAGGGGAGCTGGGAGCTGGGAGGAGGTCTCTTGGCGGTCTGCTTGTTGAAGAGCCTTTCTCCCGCGTTGTCGTTGTCGGCGGCGGCGGCGGCGGACGAGTCGGAATGGTAGCCCGAGTCTGAAGAGGCCCGAGCTACCATTCCGACAGCGATGGCGGCGGCAGCGGCAGCGACGGCAGGCTTCTTGTCCTTGGGCTCGACCTTTGGCCTTTTAACCTCGGCCAAGTCTAAGGACTGGTAGTTCCGCTTGGTGCCAGTTCTGGCCATTTCTTCTGTGGTGAATATGAGAGGGAGGAGAAGAAGTGGCTGAGACTGTTTGCTTGAGGGACTCTCTGACTTGCAAAGAGGCTCAAAGCAATGTAAAGAAGAAGAGTAGACTCTGTCTGGCGAAGAGAGAATACGTGTAGATGAGGTAGAAGTCTCGTGAACTCGCAGATTCTCAAACAGCTTGCTAAAATCTCCTAGGGAAGTAGGTGGTTGTGTAGGAGATGAAGAAGATGAGTGAGATGTTCCTGCTAGGTCCGAGGACTGCAGAGAAGGGATTGGGGAGTCCATCTTATAGTGCTGGAGATGAAGACGACGACGGGAACCCTTGTGGTGTCTCTGAGCAAGTTATCTGTATCCGAATGATACTCGAAGTATGTTTGTGATAGTCAAGGTGCCGGGAACCTTCTTGGAAGCCCTTGGTGATAGTCAAGGTACCGGGAACCCTCTAGGAATCCCAAAAAGAGGATCAAGGTTGGATATTATGACCAAGCTCCTGGGCCGTGACGGGAGGCAATTGGGTTTGGCGAGTGCGGGATCAACCGTGGAAACCGTGATACTCATCGGAGATAGCAAACTCTGCCCTGAACGACCACCTTAAGCTGGCCGTAATTGTTGATCGAGAACCAGACCGGGTTCTCTCTAGCCAAAGCTCACGATAAGAGCCTCAGGTATCTGGCTCAACCTTGGCTTCAGAGTTTCGAGGAGCCGTATATCTTGGCCGAACAGGTCGAGGAGAGAAGGACGGAGAATAGTTTCGATCTGATATTGGATAGGTGGCGACCCAGTTGTCGACTTAGTCTTTGTTACTGGCCTGGCTGGCCCAAGTACACTCTTGATTTCGAGGTTTGGAGGCTGCCGCAGATCTTGGACGGCCGAGTTGTTATGATTCCCAGGTTGCTGGAAGTGCAGAGAGAAAAAAATGCCGGTCGTTGTGTCGAATAGTAACGATGCTTTGTTGTCGATAGCCTCGAGTCGATTTCGGCTTGGACCCTTCAACTGACACCCAATGAAGAACCCGACGTAACCAGGTATCCCAACCAGAAGAGTAACCGAAAGCAAGGTTCAGGGGAAACAGCCAAAGTGAGCCGTGGATGTATCGGAGCCGTCAAGTCGTAAAAGTCCTCCTACTACCCGCACGGAACGCCGACGCCACCCAAGAAGAACAAGGACGGGGCTATGCAGAATAAACGCCGGGAAATTCGCGGATGGCTCAAACTAAGATGACAGAGTACAAGCACAGCAAGGTAAAAAGAAAGAGAAAGCAAAGAGTTTGCGAAAACGAAATTCAAAAAGTCCTCGGTCCGACGACAAGAAGAACGGTTCAAGACTTGATGGATGAACTCGCCACAAACGGAATGCTTTAATCAGCTAAAGGGGATAGACGAACGGTAAAGAGATGGTAGGTTGGGCGGATGAGCAATATGGCGAATCGGATGCGGGCGTGTGTGTCGGTTTCCTCGGGGTTTAGAGGGTGATGAAGTTCGTGAACTCGCGGGTTGAGAGAGAGAAATGAGAGGTGAGAGGTGAAGTCGAAAGTAAGAAGGCGCAAAGGCGGTTATGAGTAAGAGTAAGGAGAGGTGAGAGAGATGTAGTCGGAACTAAGAATCGAGAACGTCAGCGAATCATTCAATCCTAGCCGCCTTTGGGCAGAGCGAGGCTCAATTAGCGTGCTGCGCTGCATTTGCCCCTCACCACGCGAATCGGTTCGCCCAAAGAAAAGGGTCCGATCTCTGGTGGCTCAGGGTGTAAAGTGGGCGGCACACGGGCACAAACGTCCGCTCGGGTTGGATGGGCGGGACTGGGTACTTTATTCATTACACTAACATTCGAGACTCATATATTGAGGAGCACCGTCTCAGTTTCACGTTATTTATGAGTTTTAAAACACTATGGGAGTAGGAACGATCATATAGAGATTAATACCTCTCATCTGGTGTAATTGGCGACTTTCCATGTTGAGATCTCATCAGAAGTAGAACATCTAAATGCTAAGCATCTCACTCAAGATTCAGCGGTAGAGTCACACAACCTGGCACATGACTTTGGGGGGCGAATCAGATCTACGCTAGTACCCCCTGGTCGGGTCCAGCTCTGGCCTGTCGGGTTCGATGCACTGGAGAGCTTGTGTCTCATTGCGTGTGATTGGTGCAAAGACGTGTTGACTATGGGGCAAGGGTCCTGAGGCAAAAAACTGCCAAAGAAGCACAGGTTTCCATACTGCCGTGACTGCGTACAGTAAGTGACCGGAGGAACTCGGCCGGGCCGCTCCCTCGACGGCGCAGGTACAGCCCGCCAGCCACTCAAAGAGCTTAGTCTGCCAGATCAGCCTTTTGTCTTGTCATTTTAAGATGTCTTACTCCCTTCAAAGGCTTCGGGGTTGGAGGGTGCATGGTGATGAAGATTACCAAAATGTGTGGTTCGGCGTATCGCTGATGGATTCAGTATGATTTGGTATCAGCTACCTAGGTACTCAGATTGAATCGTGGCAGAACGCACCTGGATCACTACTCATAAATAGACACCAAGTCATCATGGAATGAGGCCTTTCATCAACAGTTCCTGTGTAGATATGAAATTCATCAAGGGCAATGATGGTAAAACACACCTGAAAACAACGGGATCTCTGAATACTGCTCATCTCAATTGTGCAAATTAGGTACTTGAACAGGCATCATGAATATCGTCTCATGATGCCCTGACGATGATAATCCTTTTGATACAGTGAGCCATTTCGTTTTCCCCTCAAAACTCCAAAAAAGCCAATAGGTATCACAGCAGTCCGACCCGCCGAAAAAAACTCCGCTCCCTTTCTACCCAGGAGATCGAATCCTCCCTGCCTTACCCAAGGCCCTTCAATTACAAGCTTGCATCCAAGGGACAGAGAGAAGCAGGGATGGTGTCGACTAGAATACACATTGAATTGCTTGATGCTTCGATCAGTGAGCAGGCTTGGGCGTGCGCAGACTGGAGTGGACAAAGTAAATGTCTTCGAGGTAATTGGCACGCTTCGCCTCGTCGGCTCGCTCCTCCTCCTCTTCCAGCTCCTTTCTCGTCTTCTTGCGGCGCGCTGCGCGCTGCTCCTTCATGAGGCGGTCGTGACCGTCCAGATCGCCCTCTTCTCGCATGCGCGACGTCTCCTGGGCGTGCGCCTCGACGTAGCGGACCAGAGAGTCGGCGGCCCAGTCGCGAAGCTCATCACCCGTCTTGCCCTTGGCGGGTTCGGTGACCTTGTCGAGGGCCATCTTGACCTTCAACTCCTTCTGCTTGGCGACGGCAAAAGGCTTTGCGCGGGAGGCGCGTTCGGCCAGCCATTGCGGGTTGCTCTTAGCAAGGTAGGCGAGGCTGTGGCCCGAGTTGGCATTGTCTGGGGCGAGGCCGTGTTCGGGGCGGGCGATGGGCGGTGTGGAGTAGAAAAAGATTCTGCCGTTCTCGTCCCTGTTGTACTGGCTGCGCACCTCTTCGGGGATCTGGTCGTTGAGGGATTCGGCCAGGGTAAAAACCTCGGGAGGCCTAGGAGGGTTGTAGGCATTGGCGGGCTGCATGGCATTGGGCGTGTTGGCCATGGGGGTGCGGGCTGCAGCGGGATGAGGCTGCATTTGATGATGGTTGTAGGTCGGGCCGCCCATGGGATTTGCTGGCATCATTTGTGGATGCATTTGGTGGTGGCCGTGCTGTTGCTGGTGCTGGTGCTGCTGTGGGACCGGCGCTTGGGCCTGATGGTGGTGGTGCTGTTGCTGTTGGTGCGGCGGGAGGTGGTGCTGCTGGAACTGAGGTGCTGGAGGGGGCGGGCCTTGGTGGTGCTGCTGCTGCTGAGGGTGCATGTGCTGTGGTGCGTGGTGGGGATGGTGCTGTTGCTGCTGCTGATGGTGCTGTGGGTGCTGCTGGTGCTGGAACGGGCTTGGCGCAAATCCTTGCTGCTGGTACATGGGGCGGATGGGCTGCTGCGGAGAGTGAGACGCCTGGTGAGGAAGTTGGGGTAGAGGCACCGGCGTTTGATGGTTCACCGCGACTGGCGATGCCGAAGCATGCTGAGGCGTGTACTGCTGAGCATACATTGCTGGCGACGGAGACGGCGCAGCTCCCATTCCGTGCCCATAAGGCGTGGGAGGATTACCCATCGACATGTCGCTCGGCGTCTGGCGCATCGCCTGAAGAACTGAAGGCCGTCGCACAGGCTCTTGGATCATGGGCGGCGGAGAAGGCGTGGGCTCAGGTGGAGGAGACTCCTGTTCGATCAAAGTCAATTTTGTCAGTAACGGAGAAAACCAAATGAAGACCAAGTGAAAGCCCGAAAGATAGGTTGTGAGAGATAGAAAAATAAACTAACGCGCGATAAAAAGAGTGAAAGTGAGGCTGAGTTTGAAATTTGCAGAGCAAAGGTGAAGGGTGAAAATGAGAATGAGAATGAGAATGAGATCAAGAGTGAGGGCAGGAGTGAAGTAAGAGGTGAAGGCACAAATTTCTGCTGCGAAGTACGTCTGATACGGGATGCAGGGTGTTGTTATCCCACCCACACGCGTCGCTCCCTTTATCTGCCTGCACTGCATAACCGAGAGGGACGACGAGAGGGTGTACTGGTGCTGGTGCTGGTGTGTTGGAGGGTTGGCAATTGTCCACCTCCTTCATCCAGGAGGCGGCACGGTAAGGCTGTATGTGTGGTATTCGTGCAGGTGTTCCAGCGTGTATACCGTATTCCTGCACGACACCCGTCCGGCCCAGGGCCATTCTAATAGACCAAACGAAAGGAATAACAGCAGGGAAAACAGAATGAATCACATCCAAACTCACGTTTGATTCTCGAGGGCGCCGATGCACGGCACCAATAATGGGCGGTGCGTTTGCTGCCCCCCAGGTCGGTTTCGGGAGCTCATCCGTTTCCTTCGCATCCGCCTGCAAGAGGTGTTTGATCGGGCTGGGCACCTTCTTGAGCCGTCGCGGCTGATCAAACAGCTTCATCTCGTAGTCCTTCTCCCGGACTTCGTCAGGCACGCAGCTCGTCCACGTCTTGATCTTGTTGAATTTACAAGTTGCCTCGTTGTACCGAGACTCGCACACGTACACCTCCTTATCCGCCGGCAGAGTACGCGGCCGTCCTTTATTGAACCGCGTAACGAACATGACGAAGCATCGGTCGAGCACCTCTTCGATCTGGTGGTCGCGATACTGGCCCGTCTTTGCCACCTCGTTCTCGAAAAAGTGCTTCTCGAACCTGTGCACCGTCTGCTCGGGACGGTAGTACCAGCAAGCGTTGATCCATCGCTGTCCAGCTCGGTCTTGCCAAGTTCGGAATATTTGCGCGACAATGGGTTTGGCCATGTCGTTGACATTACGAATATGCACCCAGTCGCCTACACAATATTAGCACCCCGACTCATCCTTTTCGAATAGCCTAGGGACCGGGAACAGAACTTACCGACTCGCCATGTTTGGCCGTTGTGCTGAATTTCCGACAGTGGCAGTTTGCCATCCTCGTCACGGAATTCATCGTCTGGCCTCGACTTTTCCTGCGCCACCAGCTCACCTGCTTGCCTCTGCAGCTCGACAGCGGCTTCGTAAATGTCACTGGCTTCCTCGTTGTACTCCTTTGCATTGTTGAACATGAGGTCGATATCCTTGAGCGCATCATCGACAGTCGAGTATTTCTTCCTCTTGGCATTTCTCTTGATATTGTCGAGCGCAATAGGGTTGGTGATGACTTGGTAATAGTCCGGGTTCGCAAGCTTATCGGGCAACTTCTCAAAGGGACCAATGAGCAAGTCACCGTCGTCTGACTGGAACTTGCGCAGGCCCTTGATGACGTTGTGAATACGCGCCTCGAGCGGTGTCAAGACTTTGGGAGGGCGGCCGCGCTTCTTATGTTCGTCTTCCTCCCGGGCCTCCTCAAGCTGGCGCTTGGTGAGCGAAGTTCGGCCACGCCTCCTGCTTCGTCGGCGTTTTCCGTCATCGTCGGACTCGTCGTCTTCCTCCTCTTCCTCTTCCTCCTCCTCCTCTTCTCCTTCGTCCTCTTCGGATTCGGCCTCTGGCGACGAGTCTTCTGCGGGCGGGAGCTCGCCCAAATCGGGAAGCTCTGCCTCTTCAGACTTGATCGTGCCTTTGGCAACGAGTTTCTGCAACTCCTTCTTGAAAAGATCTCGGATAACGGTGGCACTCTTAAAGATGGCCGAGGAAGGCCGATTATACACCTGCGCATTGTGACAAATCTGTGCAAGATCGCGAACAAACTCGGGGAAATCTGTGTACAGCTTCTTTTGGATCTTGTGCTACTCGGGGTCAGTTCTGTGTCGTGCCAACAAGGCTCTACGAATGGGCAGGACATACGCGAATGGTGCTGAAGGCGATGGGGTTCTCGATAATCTCGAAGTAATCTGGCAGTTGACGTTTGTTCGGGATGCGCTGGAAACTAGCCGCCCACCATTCACCGCTGCGATGACAACTAATTAGCAGCAAGACAGGCAAAGGGTGCGCCTGATCCGAACGTACTCTTCATCCTTGTAGTTGCTCACGGTTGAGCTGATGGTTTGGATGACATCCAAAAGGTCGCCAGGCTCGGATTCCACGGGGGATGCGACGCCATCATCTGGATCTCCATCTGCATCAGCGTCTGCGTCAACTTCACCATCCGCGTCTGCGTCTGCGTCTGCATCTACGTCAATGTCGCCATCTGCATCCGCTTCACCGTCCGCGTCTGCGTCTGCGTCGGCATCGGCGTCGGCGTCGGCATTCGCACCAGCGTCAATATCCATTTTGTCGGATTCAGCCGGTTTCGCAGAGACAGTCGGTTCGGGTTGCTTGGCTTCGGCGGTGCTGGCGTCGGGTGCGTCGGTCATTTCGACATCTTTGGTGACCTTGGCCTCGATGGACTCGCGCACTTCGGGCGCGTCGCTGCGCGTCGCCATAGTTTCGTCCAACCTCTTTGGGGAATCGCAGAACGAGGGCAGCTTAAGGAATCCTTTTCTCTCTAGTGACAATTGAAGACACAAGGATTCAAGCGAGACTCTGGACCCTCTTGATTGGCAAGGTCGAGTAGGAGAAGGGGTCGAGGGCTTCCGTCGCAAAGGTGGGATTCTACAAGTTACTACGGTTCTTTGGGGGGAGCTGAGGAATTGAAGGTTTGCGAAAGCAGTGAGGCGGGAGCTGGCCGGGGTCTTACGGGTACAAGTGGTGCTGCGAGGGGATGTTAGCAAGGAACCAGCCCGGGGCAGGTCGTGGCATCTTCCGGCTCCACCTCGGCTAACTGGAACATCGGCGGCGGGCAATTGGATGAGACTTAGATCAATGGCTTCCTTTGTACCTCGAGATGTACCTTGAGCTTCTCAACGGGTGAGAGGGAACTTGATGGTGCCATCTTTTGTACCTTCCTCTCGCCTCTTGGAATAGCTTCTTCTTTCTCAGAGTGAGTAGAGAGAGAACTAAAAGAAAGAGTCATTGGTAAGTTGACCAAGGCTTTTCCTTGAGCTCTTATTCCTCAAAGCCTTAGAAACAGTGTTATGAGTTCGTTCCCTGATAGGACCCCTCTGTCTCTGACCTGGCACCATGATACCCTATATCTCCGGTCTCTGCGGGACACCTAATGCCTGTCCCCTTGTTTTGGAGACAGCTATTTCCAGCTCTACATCCACGCTCCTCACAGTTCGCAACATGTTGACAACGCTGCTTAGCTACCAACTCTATAAGCACTCGGTGGAGGAAAGACAAAGTGGGCGATTGCAACGTGGAACCATGAAGTCATTGTCGCTGCAGCAGCGTTTATTGGAGTAGTTCTCCACTCGGAAACAATCAAAGACGAGCACAAACCTCCAATCCCAGCACCCGGAACCGTGGACGCCGTCATTCTCTAAGTTCTCGAGTCGGACAAAGCCGCTGCCCTACAAGAGTGGTCTAGAGGCTCGGTCTGACCTAGCCCATCTTGGGTGCTTAGGTTGAAATAGCTACGCTCCAGCTTGCAAAACGCTCAGACTCGGTTTTCCACGTCTTCCCACGGTCCAAACATCACACGACCTGTTCAAAGCAGCTTTCTAGAGCTACTTCATAAGCGGAGAAGCTTCTAGTGCATCCGAACCCTCGACAGCAGCTGTTCTACCCCTACCTTACCTTAACCTTGCGGTGCCACCTCTGCAAGTCAACTCCATCGTCTTGGATCCGGCATAGCTGCAGAAGCATCCTTCCCGCCTCCTTCACCGAGGAATCTCGCCCTAGTGTCTCTCACGCCAGAAGACTCTACGAAGCTAATCAGGATCGAAACTTGAGTCCAAGCGACCCAACTCAACGCGCATCCTTATTATCTACGTCTCACGTCCAGATTCCTTGGCACTCGGGTCTCCAGAGTGAGAACCCGCCGTTGGTACTCTGCGATAAGATAAACCCCTCCGTTCGAACCCCGCCATCAAGAGCTTGGTTACCATCGGTTGCCCGTCCGGATCCGTCCCCGGCCAAGATCGTCTACCGTCAGTCGCTACTCCATCTCATTCTGAAGCCTGTGCGTCATTGCACCACCAGACATCTATCTCAGCTTACTATCTTGACTTTGGCCCGCATACCCATCATCTTACAGATCCCTTCATCTTCAGCAAAAGCACGTCCACATCACACATAATGAGAGCCAGGTACAAGGGCCCGGGAGGCACAGGCGTCGTCTCCCTCGAGGACACCGCAACAGTCGGAGACCTATTCAACGAGATCAAGGACAAGACGGGCATCGCCGAGTTCACCCTCAAGTACGGCTGGCCCCTTCAGACCCTGACCCTCGAGCACAAGGACGCCAACGCCAAAGACCTGGGCCTCAACGGCCAGTCCTTCAGCATCGAGCCGGCCCATCATCGCGCAATCACACCTCCGCCCGCCGCCGCCGCCCCTGCATCTCGAGGCCTGGAGACGTCCAAGAAGCCCCGCCTCGATCCCGATGCCGACCCGTCCCCTTCGGACATCAGCATCCCGTGGCCGGAGCGTGAGTCGACATTACGTGAGTACCAAGCTGCCCTTTTCACCCCCAATCCCCAAACTCCTTCCCATCTGACAACAAATCCCAAGTCCTTCGCGTGATGCCCGACGACAACAGCTGCCTCTTCACCGCCTTTGGCGGCGCCATCCCAGGCAAACAAATGGAAGCCAAAGAGCTCCGCAAAATGGTAGCAGACTACATCCGCCAACACCCAGACGACTACCCCGAAGCCGTCCTCGACATGCCTGTCGAAAAGTACATCCGCACAATCCAAGACCCCGAGCGCTGGGGCGGCGCCATCGAGCTCGGCATCTTCTCGGACCTCTTCGACCTCGAGGTCGTCGCGTTCGACGTCAAATCCCAGAATCCGCTGCGCTTCGGCGAGAACAAGGAATCGCGCTGCATCCTCGTCTACTCGGGCATCCACTACGACCGCATCGCCTGCAGCCCCTCGGAGCCGCCCCATTACGCGCACTCGGACCTGCCTCCGGAACTCGATAGGACGAACTGGAGCACCGCCGACGACGAGGTCCTCGACCGCACACGCGCGCTGATTCGAAAGTTGCACGAGATGCACTACTTTACGGATACCACCGAGTTCTTGCTGCGGTGTACCGTGGCCGGGTGCGACTGGTTGGGCAACGGGCAGAGGGAGGCCAACAAGCACGCCAAGGCGACGGGGCATATGGGCTTCAGCGAGATCAAGGACGAGCCTGCGGGTGGTGGTGGTGGTGGTGCTTCGGGTGGTGCCGGCGCCGGTGCTGGTGCTTCTGCTGGTACTGGCGGTGCCTTTGGCGATAATGCGCTGCGCAAGTGCGATGCTCCTGGGTGTGAGTGGTTGGGCAGCGGTACGGCCGAGGCTAGGATTCATACGGGCGCGACGGGACACACTGCGATGACTGAGATTCCGGACTTTTGACGAATAGAGACAAGAGAGCCTATTGATAAATGCATGGCGGGGCGGAGTTGTTGGGTATGGATCATATGAGGAACGGGAATCGATGGCTCGGGGAGTTTGGCTTGTTTTCAAGTCGAGAAATTCTCATTGGGAAGTGAAATCTCGCGGCTTTACGATGAGTTTGGCATTCATAAGTGAAATTCACATAAAGATTCGACGACTACAATATCTCGTGACTACGCTTGCCCAACCTCATTCGACTTCAATCATACTTGACCTCGCAACTCTGATCCAATCGCTCGCGATGACACGGGGCAAGACAAAAGTGAAGGGAAAGGGGGAAACTCCACACAAAATTCCATCTCAAAGGAGACCTCTCATCTCACACTCGAATCACCTTCCACGACATCCATTCTCATTCCTCACTCCTTATACGTCAACCCACCACCATAGCTATGCTGACTATTCGCCCCGCCCTTGGTAACAGTTCCCTCCTTCACACCCGTCGCGAAAGCGCAGCTGCCCAGGTCCCGCTTCTCGACTTTACCCGCGCCCGGCGAGATGTCAAAGTCGAAAATGTCCATCGGCAGGCCAATGGTCGTGCACGCGTTGGGTATGTCGACAATGCCCGCGACGTGGCCCTGGATGGGCGCGCACGACATGAGGAGGTAGACTTGGTAGTCGCTGTAGCCGAAGCGGCGGAGGTATTCGATGACGCCTTTGCAAACATCATAATCATCAATCTTCCATTCGTAACATTCAAGGAAGCAGCGAAGAAAACATGCAGGAGAAGGAAAAGAACAGAAGAGAGAGGGAGGAGGAAACGTACGAAGACACGTCTGACGATAGGCGACGGTAACATCCATGTAATGCTGCTTCCCGTGCTGATCAACCGAGAACCCTTCAAAGTAAATGTGCCGCCCGGGACCGAACTGCGGCTCGACGGGGCCGGGGATGTAAATGGGCGACTTGAGATCCAGGTCGGCGACGCCGTTCTTGATGACTTTGAAGTTTATCGTGATGACGCCCGCCATCTCGATGGCGCCGCAAAAGGAGATTTCTCCGTCGCCCTCTGGGATATGTTTAGTGAGCTACCTGATGATATGGATACCTGGTCATATATATGAGAGAGAGAGAGAGAGAGAGAGAGAGAGAGAGAGAGAGAGAGAGAGGGAAGCACAGTTGGTTTGGTTGGAAACTTACGAGAGAAGTGTAGGTCGCCGACGCTGAATTTGGCGCCGGGGACGTGGACGGGTAGGTAGACTTTGCTTCCTCTGCTCAGGTTCTTGATACTATTCCCCTCAACGTCAGTAACTCTCATTTCCCATCATCCCCGAGTCTATCACCCTCCAGATTTCCTCGTCAAAATCTCTCAAGGGTAGAAAGGAGTAAAGAGGATGCTCAAAAACTCACTCGCAGTTCCCGCCATGCTCAGGCCGCCCAGGAATCGTCCTGGCCCCCTCCTTACCAACCTTCTCCTTGAGCTCCGCGTTCGCCGCGCCGGCGTGCACGTTGATCGGCTCCGGCGGCTTCGCGACGTCGCGGTCGAGCTTGTTGGCCGCGATGAGCTCGCCCTCGCGCGCGTTCCAGGTGTCGAGGACCTCGGCGGACGGGGCGCACCCCAAGATGCCCGGGTGGATGAGCCCGGCGAATTTTACTCCCGGGATGTGTCTCGAGGTACAGTAGATTCCTTCAAAGTCCCAGATTGCCTTTGCCCTATTTGCGTACACAGTGTTAATATGGGTTGTTTTGCGGTGAGAGAGGATGAGAACGGTGAGGATTGCGTTCATTATGTATGATACATAAGTGTTGTCGATGAGAGTGAGAGTGAGTGACGTGATGTGACAATGAAACAACTTACGCCGTAGGATACAATTCATCCAAAAACCCACCGCCGTTATTCTTATCAAATACACCCGTAAAGCCCCAAGGCTGGTCCTCGAACGGCTGAACGTCCATAATCTCCACCAGGAGCAGGTCCCCCGGCTGAGCGTCCTCGACCTCGAACGGACCGCTGAGGTAGTGGATCTTGGTCAGGTCGACGTTGAGCATGTCGTCCGCCGAGTCGTTGTTGCCAATCTGGCCACCGGTCCTGGCATTCTTGCGTGAGTTTGTTGAACACTAGCAGACGCAGGTGAAAGAAACAAGGGCGATTTACCAGTCTACGCATTCAATCTTGACTGTCTCGCCATTCTTGATAGTGCCGGAGAAGGGGACTTTGGGAGGAGGCTGGTTAGAGGGTACTGTGGCATGATCTCCTTCCAGTTAAAGCACTCACTATCTGGATGCCATCTGTTCTGGTGTTGATGTCAACAAACTTGATGCTCGAGGCGTACATCGACAGCACTTGGGCACTTACATGCAGGCCAGGCTGCTCAGAAGCTGGCTTATCGAAGCTGACCTTGTTGGCCGTACGAATACCAGTTTTGCCCATGGTGGAATGGTTAAATTCAAAGTTGATTGTATCAGGCAAGTGATTCTAAGACAACAGGCTGAGATGAAATGTTCACTTGTCGTTATGAGATTGAGTGCCAGAACAGGTCGCTCTGCTTCCTAGTGTGGTAAATATACATGCAACCAAGCCAACGTCTCCAAACTACCCCGCCCTGAGCTCCTCGGAACTGTCTCACCCAGCGAATGAGACGCCTTTCTCTCCTGCCTCGTCTGGCTATCTATCCCGAGTATGGGATTATCCCCAACTGTCCTCTATGAGACGGGAGTGGTGGTGGCTGCTGGGAGTTGCAAGTGCGGAGCTGGGTGCGGGCTGATAAGAGCTTTTGCCCGATACCGTAAGAGGCTTGTGTCTGGCAACCCCCGCATTGGCTCCGCCCGTCGGCCAGTCTCCAAAAACCAATCGATAAGACGCCGTAGTGATCTCATGTCGCATGACTGCTCCTATCATAAACGTAATTGATTGGAATCCGGGGGTTGGCTATCTCGGCATCTGTCGTTTACGCCTTGTCGGCCCCCTTCACCCGTCCTGTTGCAGAAAAGAGCATTGCAAATGTCCGCAGAATGTCACCCTATCCCGGCATGTCTGGATTCACGCGATTTAGTTAAGCCTACGGATAGCGACCCCCGAAAAGTGATAGACGAACAGACACCCTCGCCGTTCCCTTGCCATTTGCCTACTCGTGCTTTTGAGCATCACCTGTCGGGTTGGCCGGCCGCGACTTGAGGTGAATGGCATCAATATCGCCGAGGGAGAGGTTGAGGAATTCGTGCTTGTTCGTCCACTCCTGCTGGCTCGCGGCGAAAGCAGCCTTCTCGGCGGGAGGCGGGGGAGGATCGGTAATCTTGGTAATCAGGTACGCCGTTGAGGCCTCTGCGATACCATAGATCAAAACACCAACAAGGGGGATCTTAATCAATGTATAGAACCCGATGGCGAAGCCGAACAGCAGTCCCTCGCGGTTCCGGAACCAGTTCCTCTTCTGCTCCTTGGTAAAGTGCACACGAGAGAAATACGGCTCCAGCAGCTCTCTCATCAAACTCCTCGACGCAAAGTAACTCTGCAGGAAGATGACAATGTACCGCTTGGGCAAGAAGATGCCTGTTCCAAAGATGACAGACGCAGGACCCAATCCAACGGCATTGTTGAATGTGTAGAAACTGGCCGCGGGCAGCACGAATCTACCGACGATGGGTAGGTACGACAAGGCGAATACGGCGAGGGAGATGGCACCCTTCCGAGCGAAGCGGTATAGGAACATGCTGATGGCTTCGGCCGTGCTAGTCGTGTGGGTGCTGCCGTCGCTGACCTTGTACATCTTGAGGTTGGGATAGTACATATCTCGAAGCTTGGTCGGGTCTTCGTGCTTGTGTTTTTGGACATACGTCTTATCAACCCAGTTCAGCGAGTCCATAAACCTGCCTCCGCGTTAGCATAAGACCCAAGGACTGGGGGCAAGATGCGGACTTACATATTGTCGAGCGTCGGGGTGACGTAGCGCATCAGCGCCATGAGGAAAAAGGGGACCTGCAAAACATATTCCTCGATGAAGTTGAGGCCCCCAACAAGCTGGTCG
Organism: Colletotrichum paranaense; assembly: GCF_030867605.1. NCBI lineage: Eukaryota > Fungi > Ascomycota > Sordariomycetes > Glomerellales > Glomerellaceae > Colletotrichum > Colletotrichum paranaense. The sequence continues at coordinate 191,501 of NW_026848981.1, read as the reverse complement.
TCCCAAGTGACATGGTCCAGGCTCAAAAAGAAGGACAGAATCCAGAGAAAGACTCTGACGCCAATAATCTATTGCGCTGTGTCAATACCTGCTGTGAGGAAAACAGGAGTATCTCGGTGGTTTTTCGTGCTCCTGGCGCAGGGGTTGAAGGTATACATACGGGAATGGAGATGACGAGACGGATGGCAAGGCCACTCAAGACAGCAATGCCGGCTTGTCGGTAGTGGTCCGATGTGAACAAGGCAGGGTTTTGAAGGGCTCGTTGAGCTTGTTGGCAGTTAGCATTTTGAGCTGTGTCAATAAACTCCAAAGGAATGGAGTCTGGACGCTATGTCCGTGGTTCCATCAACTGACCTCCAACCAGCGTCAACTGGATGCCCCGCAGGATTTGGTTCAGGTCGAAGTGGGAGAGGTCGAACTCCCGCTTGAGCCTCTCCTTGTCAATGGGAAGCTTGTCGAGCTGCTTGTCAATCTGGCCTTCAAGCTTGTCGCGCCTTTGACCCTTTTCAGAGGTCGCCATGTTTTCTCGAGGGTGTGGAAGTGACGATGCCGATCACCACGAACGTTGCTGGGTGTTGAGGTTTAAAATGTCGAGGGTCTTGGAGGGGCACGCGAGCTGTTGCGACCTTGTCAGCGCAGGGCTGGTTGCTTGGCCGGGAGCTAAACTTGCTGGGAGCTGGAGCTGGGTGTGGAGGGCAGACGATGACGACACACATACCGGGGGTTGGTGGCTGAGAGACCTAGCACCTCACAACGCTGCCCTGCGACCGGTACGTCCGGAAGGTCGGATGGTCCGAGCTTCACCGAGTGCCGGGAAGCCCCCGTAGTCCTTATCTTATCGATATCAGAGATAAGATCAACCAAGTGAGTCCAGGAGCTTCAAATGCCTTGAGGTAAGGTACGTGGGTACCTAGCCCGGTAGGTACTTTCGGTACTGAACCACGTGAACCTACCAAACCACACAATTGAGGCGCCTCAGAGGCAGAATCATTCGCTTGTATGAGGGCGAGCTGCATAGCGATGCATCATCGCAGAGCCAGTCAGCTCCGATGATCGGGTGCAAGTGGATTAAACATTGGGAGATGTGGTACCGGTTCATGTCGAGTTGCCGCGGCTGTGGCTGCGGCTGCATTGCGCACGCGTCGGACTTGCATCCCAGAACGCGTCCCTGTGCTAAGAGCTGGAACCCCTGCATGCATTGTTCAAAGCTCGACAGCTCGAAGCTTTGAAGCTCAGAGCTTTCAATGGACCAATGGCAGGTCCCTGAATTGTTAACCCCCAGGCATGCTGAGGCCCTTCAGGGTAGGTATAAACCCCAGGCGTTATATCTGCAATTGAATAAGGCGGCTGTTGTCATGGGGGACCCGAGGCTCTTGAAGCTTTTTTGGAAACCTCGGAAGCTAGTTTCTGGTTGAGAATGCGGTGAGGGCTGAAATGACAAGGCAACACGAGCTCTCTAAGCCTCAATTTGTCAAAGGCGAGGATTGCAAGTGCGGAGCTGAAAAGGTATCCGTAACCAAATATGAACACTGCTGAAAATGCCAGGTTTCCACTGGATTTATGTTGAGGTTGCCCCGTCTCATCTTTGCCGTTTTCTTCTAAGCGAACATTACAACGCCTGGGCTCCCCCATATCGATCTCCATACTTATACGCAGTACGGACAGTCATGAAAAAAGTTAAGGGTATATTTTGGCTGGGATACGTCGGCTGTCCCCGGTGTGACCCCCCTAATGGATTGTGGACGCGGCACCTTATTCGCGAAGCGACTACGACGTGCAATCTCCAGGTTGGCTCCAGATGGGGCCGGGCACATCACGAGGGCGCGCGCTTCAGTGAGCCTAGTCATCCTAGCTTGTTCTCCAGATCTATCTAGGTGGTCTCCGTGCATAAGAAGACGGGGCAAGTGAGAGATCAAAGCAAATTGGATCACAACAAGATGGGCGATGAGAATCTAGCATAGCAGACTCAGATCAGGTATGAGAGACAGTGAGTGAGGGGGCGAGTGAGTGAGAGAAAGAGAGAGAGAGGCATGTGAAAGCCAATCAGGATATGCTCGAGTGAGTGAGAGGGTTCGTTTTGTCTCAAACTCCCGCAATACTGGAATTGAGGGTCTCTCCTATAATTACCAGGTGGCAATGCATGTTCAGCATCTCTCTCCTGTGTACAGGGTATGAGTCTGCCAGTGTGTTTGAGCATTAGCAATCAACTCGAACGAGGTAAAGTGAGATGATGAAGTACGTCAGGCAAGGAATGATCCAGGAGAAAGGGAGTGAGAGAGAAAGTCTCATCGTACGGCTACAGGGTCGAGTGGTTAAGGACGGTGCCCAGGTGGGTGCGGGGCGCGGGGGGCCCATCGCTATCAAACGGCGACGCGATGGTTCAGGAAACCGGCAGCGTCAGAACCCCCCCGTCGGGCGCGTGTTTCCTCCAAAGCCTCGAACGAGTCCCCAAGAAGCCGTGACATCGTTAACCCCTGGTCGAACCATGAGCAAATCCCAGATCCGTCCAAGCTTCATCATCTTTTGTCCATCCATCCATTCATCCATCACCCACGTCCGCCGCGCCCACCCCCCCCCCCTTCCCTGTCGCCCTGCCTCAATCTCAATTATCAAAAACCTTTTTTCTTCCCTTCCTCTTACTTCCCTCCGCTCTCCGCCTTCCGGTCCCTCCTCCTCTCCTCATTCGCTTCTCCAGGGACACTCTACACACCCATCTTCTTCTTCCCTTCCATTCGCTACCTATCGTGTGGTGGCACAAGTGTTTCTTCTTCATCTGAAGGGTACTGAGACCGGAGCAAGACATTTTATTTTCTACCTAGGTTGCCGATTCTCGCTCGGCTCAAAAGGGAGTCCACGTCCTTCCGCGCCGCTGCATCAAGCCCGTTTGTTTGCCCGTTTCTCGGATCCCTCAAAATTTACCCCCTTGCTACGGCCAGCATATCAGTCTTTCGCTTCCGATTTGCACCACCCTATTCTCTCGACCAAGGCCGGCGCGCTAAACCTACGCGACGCAAATCGATAACGCCCAACGAACGTCACCACCGACGACAACTTCCTCCTCTCAAGGCCTGTCATGTACTCGGTGTCAGTTCCGACATGACCCAGGTCCGACTCGTAGCACTCGCCCGTCAGCTGATAGTTCCCGCACGTACTTGACGACACTGCTCTCCTCTGGCCGAGCTGCCACACTCTCCCTTTCCCTAGGAATTCCGCGATGGAATCTCTACGCCCTGCCTATCCGGCTCCTCGCCGCGTCGCAACTGCCCCGATACCAGCACACATGTCACGCCCGGCACCGTCCACATCGGCCGGTGGCCTAGTCGAGACACTATACAACCACCCAAATGTCAAGATCGTAGCATTCGCTGCTGCATCCAGAGGCCGAGCTCGGAGTCCAGGTCGCGGCCCTTCAGATGAGCCCGGCTCTTTGTCTGCCCACTCGCAGCTTGAGAGGACGATTGCCATTGGTAAGTTGCGCAAGTCCATCAACGTTCTCATGGCCATTGCTGATTGGGGGCCATCCCCATAGGGCCGTTCCGAATATACCGTACAGGATCCGTCGCCTTCTTGAACTGCGGCTCTGCTCTGCAGCCAATGTTACCCAAAAGCCAATGCTGGGCCCTCGCCGAAGACTCTAGCAAATTCGTCCTACAAATTCGCCGACCCAATTACTGGAGGATTGAGATTCCCGTCACCAACGCCGATGAACAGGAACTGGCTGCGGCACTGAAGGGTGTCTGGGATCAAATATTGCAATTCGAGAAGACGGAATGCCCTTTCAAACGGTCCTTCACGGTCATCCTCCCCGAGAAACCAAAGACACCCGTGAAAAAGCGACCATGGACACCCCCGGTTAAACGAGCCCTACCCGTCCTTTCGACCCCAGCTCACGAAGTCGAGGTATCACCGACGCCAAAAGCTTTGACGCCAAATACTGGCAGGAGAGCTTCGACATCTTCCCTCCGCGGCCGAAGCGAGCAACGCCGGCTCTCCACTATCAGCAATGACTTTCACTCAAGCTCAAGATCCTGTGATCCGAGTGCCGAGATATCGAAAGCGGCAGAGCCCACGGATGCCGCGCTGACTCCCACAGCCGAGAGACCAGCAGAATTGAAGATTCCGAAGCGCGGAGCGGAGGTAACCCGCAATATCGCTAGCAACAATATGGCTCAAGAGGTGACCGATGAGGAAGGTCCTACGTGTGACGTGGTCAAGATGGAAAAGACGGAGCCAAAGGGGAGTCACGAAGAAGCCACATTCGAGGACTCAATCGCTGAGGAAGAGGAGCCCGAAGATGAGGTTTGCCGAAAAGATCTGACGGTTCCCGCCGAGGAGCCATCAGCAAAGTCACCAGGAGTTCAAGTTACGAATGGTGACATTGGCGGCATTGATGCACAAAGCAACGCTGGCGAAGAGGTGACTGCCGCTGCGGTCTCACCAGCATTGCATGCCGCACCGCTACAAGCACCTGTGACAGTACCTTCGACGGAGATGGTCGATCGCGAAGAGGACACCCAGGGCCCTGAGGTTCCCCAAGTTTCCATCAAAGTCGACGACTCATTGACCCAGCCAAAGGAAAGCAAGACAGACACCCAGGTGGAGACTCTGGTGACTGTTGAGCGGCCAGTGACTGGTCATAGGCTGCCAAACGACATCAAGGAACAGCTCGTCACTGTGGAGGCATTGCCCAAAACACCTCTGTCGGCTGAGGCAAGCACACCGACGCCCACTAACATTTATGACGTGATCCGGAACTACGAGATCAAGATGGCCGCTGCGGTTCCCGAGTCTACGCCGGCCACTAAACCTGTCGCCGAGCCCGAGGCTGTTTGCGAGAAGTCAGCGATAGAGACGAGGAATACCAGCGGGAATGGGTCAAGCAGCGAATCACAGTCCGCGACAGACGAAGAGACAGTTCTCGAAGGCAGTGGGGTTGTGGGTAGCAGAAGAAAGAAGCTTCGCGGATTCAGAGCCGGCAGGGCTCTGGTTCCCCCACAATTGACCCTTGTTACCTCGCCACCGTCAAAGTCGGCCATGAGATCGACTCCGATTCTGGATGAAGCAACTTCACCAACTGGATCTACAGATTCGTTCCACAGCTCAAAGTCATGGCACTCGCCCGCTCAGTCGCCAATTACGCCTGTCCCAAGATCTCCTGCCTCAGACGTGTCCCCAACGAGGTTCCCATACCCTCACGACAATATTCTTATTCCTAAGAAGCCTTGGCACTACCGCGACATTTCCGATCTGACTGTGACACCGGAGACTCGGCGAACTTGGGATGCGACTTCGTCTCTGACCGACGACAGCTCGTTGGAGAGCGCTGCTACTGCGCCAGACATGGTGTCTGAGGTGGTTGAGCAGCCTGACAAGGTTGCTCTTTCCGAGGACGAAGCAGCAACTACAGCTGTCGTGCGTCGCCCGTACATTCGACACAGATCAACCACCAGCAGCATCTCCGTCGGCCGCAGAGCGCTCTCCCCTCTGCCGACGGCGGCCAACCTTTTTGCGCCCACGAGTACCCAGGCCAGGTACCACCCCCTGAGAAGCCGCCTGGAACTCGTCCGCAGACTTCCCATGGCCATTGTATCCAAGACCTGCGAGGTTCTTCTGGGTCCGCCGAGTCATCTCATTGCGCTGATGCTCCAGGTGGCTGCTAAGATCGCCGCCGGGCAGTGGCGCGGTATGATGTTCGGGTTCGGCGAGGGCGGCGAGACGATCCCCGTGCAGTGGGACTACTCTGACGACGAGTACGATAGCTGGGGCGAGAACGACGATTATTATCTCAGCCAAGTCGAGTCATCGCGTGCGAATAGCGTGATTGGCACCGACGACGGCGAGAATGACGAGGCCACCGACAACGCGAACGGAACGGGTCGCGGGTGGGAGGTTGACTGATGGGGCCCCAGGTGGCATCAGTCTGTAATGATTTCATGTATGACCACTGTATGTTTTTAATCGCCAGGAACTGCATCTAGGATGGAAACTTCTTTCTGGGCGTTTTTTTTCCTTTTTGGAGAGAGTAGAGGAAGCAAGCTACACGAAGCGGGCCTTGGATTCTGGAGAGGTTTCCACGCGTGCAGATATCCCGACAATATGTGGCGTCACATCCACGTTGGGTCCTGGTTCTTTCTCTGATGTATAAACACTTTTGGGAACGGTGGAAAGGGATATGAGGGCACTTGAAGGGTTTTTGGCCACTTTTTGATTGGCATTACGAGGCATTTAGTCCAGTACGCTGGCCCCGCCAGGTACTATTCAGGGATGAATTCATTTCACGATTTCAAGAGCTTGTTACAGTGCCCTGCGTGCATTGCTCATGAGTGTAAGCAGCCACACTTGGTCCTCGGAACGTTAACCAATGAGAAGAATGGACTCGAGAGGCTTAGGCAGTCTCGTGGGGTCATCTTTGCAGAGCGCTGCGTGCCGCATTGCTCATAGAATCCCCAACGAGCCGGTTAGTCACCGTCGAGCCGACAGTATCGGGTACATCTTCCGGATTATCGACCAGACTGTACCAAAAGACTGGGAAGGGCCACGAAACCCAATGAAGATCAAACACACGAGATATACGACGGGATGACAGCTGACAAGGGCCTACCTACCGGGCATGCACTTGGCTCTTAGGCTGGGCTGTGTCTTGGGCTGATTCAGGCACCTCGAATCTTTGGAGATTTGAAAAACGCCCCCCACCGTTGTCGAAGAATCAAGAACGAGACTGCGACATTGTTGAAGCTTAGCTCTTTCGTGGGGCGTTCGAGGTGTTGTCAGTCGGGTCATCTTTCTGCGCGCGTCGTATTTGAGGGATGGATGCGATTGGTTGATGGCGACGCCTCGTGAGGCTGATCTTGGGGGGGCTTGGCGAGCGTATTCGTCGGGTTACGGTTTCGAGGTATTCAGGATACCGAAGCAGTGGGCAATTGGAAGATCACCGAATGTGGAAGTGCATATTTCCTGCTGACGGACGAAAAGGTCTGTTTGTACAAGTGTGTGTGATGCCTGGTGTTGATAAATGTATAAATGAACGTGGGACGGAAATCCTCTTCAACTGGTTATATCCTCCGGGACTCTAACACTACAACCCGGTTTCTAAGTGCTATGAAAAGTCCCAACTCCTCAGAATCTACTTACAACTGGTTCTCTATCAACTGAAAAAACGAGAAACTCCTAGAAACTGGTCAGGCTTGGGGAACAGTGGAACAAACATGGAGGACGGCACGTATGGTAAGAATGAATAACCGCCCCTGGCAGGCCCCCTTTTACTTACAAGAAATCCAAAAGTCGACGGGAGCTACTACTTCTACGCCCCAAACAAAGCAGCACCCATCTTCTTCGCCGTAGCGTTTGCCGCCTCTGGTACACTGCACTTTTGGCAGAGCTAGTGAGTCTATTCCAATACCGTGTGCTCGGTCCAATTCTAAAAGCAAACGAACCCAACTCCAATCTGAAGGGAAGAGCAACGTTTTTCCTGACTGACAGCTGATGTGGGATCCAGTCACTACAGGTTCTTCAAAGTCACCGCCCTGTTCTCCTTCTGCTGCCTCCTCTTCACAGCCGGCTTCGCCGTCCGCACCTACGGCGCATGGCACTACGACGACCTCAACATCTTCATCGCGAGCGTGTGCCTCATCTACGCAGCTCCGTAAGTAACCACCGTTCTTCTCAAATCCACAAATCCCACAATGAGCGAAAAGAAAAACGAAAGGAGGAACCCTCTACTCACCCCCTTTTCCCAAGACCCCTCCTGGAACTAGCAAACTACAACATCCTAGGCCGCATTCTCTACTACGCCCCCTATGCCTCCCCCCTCCACCCAGGCCGCGTCCTCACAACCTTCGCCTTCTTCTCCAGCATCGTCGAAGCCCTGAACGGGTGGGGCGCGTCTTACTCCGCAAACCAATCCCTCACCCAGCGGGAACTAGAAACAGGCCACGCCCTCATCAAGACAAGCCTGCTCCTCCAAATCTTCGTCCTCGCCTCCTTCACAGCTCTCGCCGTCGTCTTCCACCGGCGGTGCGTCGCCGCCGGCGTAGCGTCCGTACGCGGCGTAAAGGGCCCGATGGTGACGCTCTACATCAGCGTCGTGCTCATCTCCGCGAGGACGTTGTTCCGCGTCGTAGAATACTTCAGCCTCGCTCGGGTCCGGTTCGACGCGCAGACGAAAGAGGGCGATGTGCCCCCCGCGGTACGCTACGAGTGGTTCTTTTACGTCTTCGAGGCGAGCCTGATGCTGGCCAACGTCTGCATGTTTAATGTCAGGCATCCGAGGCGGTATTTGCCAGAGCGGTATACGATGTACCTTGCCCCGGACGGGGTCACCGAGGTGGAAGGGCCGGGTTGGAAGGATCCGAGGGCGTTTTGGGTGACTGTTGTTGATCCGTTTGATGTGAGGGGGTTGGTGAAGGGGAGGGATCGCGGGATGGAGAGGTTTTGGGAGAGGGGTGATGGTGGGAGGCATGGAGGGACCGAGGGGGGTAGAGAGGGGGAAATGGGGAAGGACGGTGTTTGATGAGTTTTATAAGTGTGGTGAGCGAGGTTCGCCGTGATTGTTTGGTGTTGTACTGAGCTTGTATTTTCCTGTTTCCATTTCTTGCTTTCCTCTTGTTCAGTGTGATCAAGCCTGTAATTGTAGTCGGCCGGTCGTGGTTGAATATATCCAGACATTTCTGGCAACGTTCGTCTCTAGGTAATCTGGCATGGCATCTAAGAAAGCAGAATCGAATGTGAGAATGTTTCACCTCAGTATAGAGGCATTCTCGACGATACAGACCGAGCTTTCTGTCCATACACCCCATGACCGTTTCGTAGGTAACGCCCCATGGCAAGTAATGGACCTGGCCCAACAATATAACCATTTCATCTTACACGCGTTAGTTGGTGCAAAGTAAACGACCGGTCATCACTTACTTCATGTTTTGAGGTCGATACGACGCAGCAAACCTGGACCATCGTCAGCGCCCTGAACAGGCGGGTAGAAAGCATCATATCAGTAATTAGACTAAGAATTGGGGCAATGCTCATCATACTGAAGTATGGAGCTCACTTTCGGTAATCAAATCATCACGTCCACGACCGACAAACAGAAGTCTTCATACAAACAAAATCCATGGGGTATGTCTCATTCAGCTACATTCGGTTTCATATAAAATGGCTAACACCAAGGCCGATGGCCAACGATTAGCATCCCTCACCCGTCTCTCACCTGCCTCAATCACCCACCACCTGTGGTATCAAGCGGGTTCATCCCGACAAGTACTTCATACGTAGAAGGGAAGGTGTGAAAGAATACAGACAAAAGACGAAGAAGGCTTCCAACCAATCCGGCCTTTCATAAATGCTTGATCGCTTCTTTTCTAAGTCCATTCCGCTCCGCAAAAATCATCCTTAGCCAGCACCTCCTATATAGAAAGATCTCAGACCAGATAACCGACCACCGGGGTACAGGAAGGGCTGCTTTTCTTTTGCTGTCCTTTCCCGCCTCCAAGAGGTAGAAACTTATGATGCCAATCTACCCAAAATGATGTCGGTGTGGTATCGCAAGCTGGTCAGTTCCGGCCGTAACAGCGAGTAACTGATCATCACCCGAATAAAATAGATTTGCGTTCTGACCCCCGGTCCATGACGCCTCGTGTACCTTACGTAGAGAAAATGTCAAAGTTCCTAGAAATGTTCAAGAAAAAATCGCCGGGGTGATATCAACCATCTTTGTTGGTGCCGCATCTGGGCACTAGGTATTACCAGGCCATCGCCACAAGACTTTGGGAAACGAAAGTATAATGGTATCTCGACAGAAAGGGCGTGCGCTTGGACCGATAGCATGTGAGTTGCGCGTAAGATAGATAGATGGATGAGTGACCATTGTCGCTCTCTCGTTATTCTCGTATGGATGTCATTCCGCCGCCACTACCGCCTTCGAGAAGAGGCTGACTCGGTGGAGGCATGCCTTGGTGACTTTTGGAGACGGAAACAGACGTGGCAGGTGTGCCATTCCCTGAACTGTCGCTAGGTCTTGCTGGCGTGCTGCTGCTGGCCTTGACTTCGTTTTGGAGCTGAGACGAGTGTATGGGCGAGTTCGACTTCTTACTGAGTGCGTCTGCGTTGGTGTTTGCGCCTCCTCGAGACGAATTGCGCGGTGAAACCCGTCCAACCTAATCCTGATTAATATCGTCGTCCTCCACTCGGCTTACTACAGAGGGCTCGGCGCTTCTCACCTGCTTTGCCCAGCGTAAACCGCAGCTGTTGCAGAGGTCTCTTTGACCACTAGGACCTCGTCGCCATTCGGGCGTATTGCGCGTATGGCAGTTGGCGCAGTCGCGGACGACATTGCCTACTCCCTTTCTCCTCTTTCTCTTCTTCTTATTCGATAATAGGCCACCCAGCTCTTCAGCAAGGATCCTATTGACCTTCTCCATCTGGCGGAGCTCGAATTGCCAGCTGGAGCACTTTGTCGTTCGCAGCTCGTCGAAAATGTTGTCGTCCGAGGCTAGAGCAGCATCCTGCGACCCGTGCATCGCTTGCCCGCCCGGTAGTGACATCGGCCCGGCCTTTGCAAGACCGGTGCTCTGTGTTGCGAGTTGCACATTCTGGTTGACCTGAGAGGTTGATTTGACGCTTCCTGGGGGTGTAGCCGCCGGTGCGATGCTCCTCGACGATGCTTTGAGAAGTTTGGTCTGCGCCAATAAGAACGTGGGCTTCTGACCATCTGAGGCATCTCCAGGATACAAAATGGTTTGTGCCTGAAGTACCTGTCCTCTCCTGTTGTGAACCTCATGTTTGCATGTCACTATTTTGCCTCTCCTTGCCTTTTCGATCGCTCGGCCAAATTCGGCACGACTCTCTCTGCGCATGAGCTCCTGCATGCTGGTGCCTATCAGGGTGTCTGGCTGCAAGTCGAGCAAAGACCGAATGTTAGAAGACACGAAGAGAAACATGCCGGATACCGAAATCTTGGTCCATAATTCGCTGTCGCCAATGCCTCCGTGCGCTTCGAGGTCTCGCCGGCTCAATGCAAAAACGGGTCGTTTTCTCCCTACCAGAATGATACATTTTCTACCTTTTCCGTGCTCGAAGAATAATGAGCCGTGGCTTTCGAACCACGTGTAGCCACTTTGCTTCCGCCTTATGCGGAAGACAATGTTGACCGAATTGCCCGCCGTGGCGTCTTTGAGTTCACGGGTAACGGGCACAATATCGGACGGGTGACATACGGTCGAAAGGGAATTGCCCACCAGCTCCGTCGCGTCGTACTCCAAGACCCTCTTGCAAGAAGGTGATAGGTAGAGGAACAGCCCTTTAAGTGAAAGAACGTGGACAACGTCGTCGGTGTTTTCGAGAAGCATCTTATCCCAAGACTGCTTGTGCCAGTCAGACACCACACCCTTGGGGTTGAATTGCTGTAGCAGGGTAGACACGTCGTCGACACCCAGCGTCTGTCCATTTTCGGCCTCGACAGTGTTTTGATTCGGGGGTGTCCAAATGTACTGGCCAATGTCGCTATGTTTGTAGTTGACCTTGACACCGCCTGCGTCCTGGCCCTGAGAGATGGCATCTGGGCATTCGACGAGATCGATTTGAAAGCCAACGAAGAACCGCACCTCGTTGGGATCGTCCCACGGGATCGGAATCATTGTCAAAAGATTTAGGAAAGGCTTGCCGCCCTTGCGATAGTTGATCAAACTTTGCTGAACCTCGCGGCCTTCTGCAATCTTCTTTTTGAGGTTGTAGACTGACGCATCGTCCACGAATTCACGCTTCGAGCCAGCTTCGACCTTGGCATCGGGAGCTTGCAGGAACCGACAATTTTGGCCGACAATTTCATGACGGCTGTAACCCGTCAAGTTCTGGAAGTTGTCGGAAACGTAGATAATCGGGCAGTCATTCAGTGAGACGTCGCAGACCACAAACGCGCAGGACATGTCCACGGCGCCAAGATGAATCTCGGGGTCCTTTCTTGTAGCGACGTACCATAACGCCCGCATCATATCGAAGCCGCTCTTTGAGTAGACGTTCTTCTCTTTGGACTCTGCACGAGGTGTTTGAGGCCCCATGGCGGGAGTGGTCTCTGCGGTTGCGGCAGGTGCAGCAGAGGCTGCTGTCTGGCTCGTTGCCATGGATGATGATCGGTTATTGGGGGACTGCGAAGAAGCCTGACCAGAGTTGGTTGACACCTCGCGGGATAATGTTGACGGAGTTGTCTGAGGACCACTTGAAACAGAGCCGAATTTGGGCACTTGGGCAATTGGTCTGTTCGAGTTGTCTGCTGGCGTTTGGTATTGCTGACCCATACTCAAAGCCTCGTTGTCGGCGTTGTCGATATCTAGTGGCGTGTCGAGGGCAGACTGTGGTGCTGTTCCGGGTGTTTCATCGGCTCCCAGATCCATGGTCATGTCGTTGGCGGTCGTGTTGAGAGGGCTCGGAAAAGCGTTGGCCATGGATGTTTGGCCGTACATATTCATACTTGACGTAGTCGGCATACCCATGTTGGCGTACGCCGGAGGCATCATCGAACTCATCATATCGGGAGAAAAGGTGGTGAATGCATTTGTCGGCGACATCTGCAGTCCGTCTTGGGTAGCGTACGCCTCCATGCCTCCAGGTATGGAAATGTTGCCGGGAACACTGTTGCCCATCCCTCCGTTATTCGTCATGCCACCGTCCATGCCGCCATTCATGCCGTTGCCCATTTGGCCGGCCATATTAGAAAATTCGCCGTTCATGGTTGGGTTTTGGAAGGGATAGTTGAGCATCTGATTGTCATCAGCGCCGAACTCCATCATGGACATCCTCCTGTCGGCGCCGGCGTTTTGGGCGTTCTGGTTTGAGGGCATGTATGGTTGGTGTATGCTGCGGCGCCGTTGCAGTTCATGGTTGTTACTGTTGATAATGTCGTCGAGCGAGTCGCCGTTGCCGCCCATCATGGACATGCCATGGCCTTGGTTCATTTGGTGGTAGCCGTGGCCGCCTCCTTGGCCTTGGCTCTGCATCTGGCGTTGCTGAGACTGTTGCGACATCTGTCGCTGCAGCTCTTGGGGAGTGAGCTGCGGGTAGAAGGCCTCCATGGCGATCGCATCGGTGTCCCAAGGACCTTGTCGTTGATGGTGGGCCAGTCGTCGTGTCGTCTCGTATCGGTCGATAGTGGTGGTGGGGTGCAAGAAGTCGTCGAGTGTTGTCGAGTCGCAACCAGTGGGTGGTTCGTTCAGCCGTCCAACTTGTACTTTTCTCTCCCGAGGCGCCGGCTTAAATAGTGCCACCGGTGCATACGGTCGGGGGTGCGATATCGCGTCACAATCCTCGTCCTCTTGTCATGGACCAGTACACGTATTGTAGGAGTTGTGAGAGGGAGGCCGTTGTGTGCTGCGGGAAAAGCAGGTTAGGGTGCCGGCAATTGAACGTCGGCCAGATGAGTATCGGTGGCCGGGTTTTCGGGATTGGTGAAGAGCGGGATAATGGCGTCGAGCGCGGTGGTCGCTTGGTTTTGCGAGGCAGAAATGCGGTATGCTGCGCGTTGGCGGGGGATGTCGTCGTGGGGTTGTTGATGTCGAGTCTTGTTGTGTCGAAGAATTGGGCGTCGGTGGATTCGGAGGCCGGAGGTGGTGGGAGCAGACGTGAGAAACAGTCGTGGGAGGACCCAGATTGGCTTTGTTGCGGGGAGAGAAGATGGAGTTTGATGGACGTTCTCGGTGGTTGATTCCAGTGTGCCCAGTCACCCACCTGGCAGTTTACAGAACGCAGTACGCAGTAAGTAACTATGTAACTATGTACTCCGTACCTTACGTAGTGGTGGGCGGACTGGCGAAGGGGGGAAGCGACGTGATTGGGGGCGGCATGGCATCAGGGCCCACGGCTCGGCGGCTGTTGTATAGGCATGTTCCTCTTGGAGCGAAGGAAGCTTGATCGGTACCTAATTACGTCCGAGAGATACTTGGCTTCACCTTGCCATCCACTTACCTTACCTTGGACGTGGGCGGGCAGCATTAAGGGCGAAAGAGCGGACAGTCACGGTCGCTTCCATCATTTGAGAGCCCGGTGCGCTGGAGTGGACCGGGGATGCTGGGTGCCACTGCCTATTCCCTTGCGGGTACTTCTCAGGTTGGGTTTACATTGGAAAGACTCGGCGCGTTTGGGTAGCGACGGACTGGGACGGGGACGGGGAGGAAACGAGACGGGGAGGAAACGAGACGAGAGGTCCCTGACACCTGGGAGTCGTCTACCTAACCACCCTTTCTTCAATAGTGCCCGTGCTGATCCGGCATGTTTTGGCGGCGGGAGGTTGCCTGCCCTGCGCCATGCACACAGTAAGTGCCTACTATGTTATATGCCTATTCCTGAATCCTCTGTGAGTCTGTGTCTGTGACTGAGGTATCGCCCACCGCCGGAGGAAGACCACCGAGACAGGGCATGCCGGCCTTGGGATCTTCGGCATGGCACATCGTTTCTACTGTAAGTTTGTACGACTCCAGGCCCCGTTCTCTGTCCTTCTCCTCGGTTCTTGGCCTTCACCGTATCCGTAATAAGGTACTACCTTGGTTTCACCGGGCACGTGATGGCGATGGGCCATCATGCCCCAGACAGGCTCGACAGGGTGAAAATGATCCGGTTGATTCTATACAATTGCAATAGTTTAAGCAGCCTTTTATGCGAGAAATCAATCAACACGGCATGAGGTGAATGGCTGTTACGGAGAACTGCCCTACCCGGAAGTTTGGAGCCACCAGAAGCCAGAGGAGAAGAAGAAGGCCCAGATAATCCCATGACAGGAATGATGTGCCGAGCGATATGCCCTATGTGAGTGAGTCCGGAACAGAGCCGGTGGGAGAGAGTTAACACGCATGGATTGCGCATGGCAGCACTATGCTGAGTGAAGTCAGAGACTGTCTAAAGTTTGAAGACTGCGGCTAGCTGAGGTGGGTGGTGAACACGAATTGAATGGAAATGGGCCGGTCAAGCAGCTGCGATCCGCCGTGGATCTGTGGTGTTCCGATTTCTCGGCCGTGGCAGAGTCGGGTGGAATGTTGAAGATGCTGCCCGTGGCTGACGGGACGCGGGTAGGTGTCCGTACCTTAGTTTTGGTGCATGGCATGCAGCATCTCGTGGGAACAGGGCATCCATCCCCCACCTGTGTCATTGGGCTTGCTGAGTGAGTGAATGAGTGAGGAGGTCCAGTAAGGCGCAAGGCTTGGTTTTTCCTCTTTCTTGCCTATGAGAATGCGCCGACTGTAAGCCCCCGTGGCCCCCAAGGCTGCTCCCAAGAGTCCCCAACACTCAAGAGGTGCGTCTGAAGAATGCCAGCAGCAAATGGAATGGTAAGTAAGGTATGCGCCCGCCGTGCCACAGGATAACGCCAATCGTGCTCGAGAGAAACCTCTTTCGTCATCATATGGGGGGTGCTGGGTCTCAATACGCGCAATATACATCATCTTGTATCCAGGTCTGGACCAATGTGTAGGTTGTCTGGAAGTACCTCTCAGGTGGGGAGGGAGGACCCCACCCTTTCATCCAGGCTGGACGCTGAATGGAGGGAGAGGCGACAGAAGGAGGATACGTACCGTGTACCTGTATTGATTCCATGTTCCTCCAACCAATAAACGGGCCGCCACACTTTCCCATGTTTTCCATGATTCCGACAGATGAGCATTACTTGTCCCATCCAACCTTGCCAACTTGCATCTACACAGCATATTGGCTTGTTGAATCCCTTCGTTACTTTGTCACTTCTATCCCTCAAGTACCTTACAACCACATGTTATCTGACCCAACTTCAACAGGTGCCTAGGCCACCGTCTTCCAGATACTGAAAACGGCACTCACGTACGCAGCAGCATAGGAACAGGGATGGGCCTGCGAGCGGGACAAGCACGGACAGAGTTGACTTTTCCCCAGCAGAAATCCATTTCGTCATTTCTCCTGGGGCCTTGCCGCCTTGGACAGCCTTAAATTGTACCGACACTCACCCACACACACACACATACCCGGGATAATACCAGACCAACCCAAACAGCTGCGGCACCAACTCCCACTGAAAGTCTCCCACCCCCTTGGCACCCTTGACTCCTGACGTGCTCACAACCAACACTTCCGCACCGCATTCATACACTGCCTATTATTTACGGTATCACAAAAGTAACAAACATCAATTGCACCCAAGCTCGAGCAGCAAAACGAACCGTTGGTCCCATCCCATCTTTCTCTTCCGCCAACTACGGCACCACTTGCTGCAGTAGGTAGCACAGCAGGAAACCTATCATGTGAGGAGAGAACTTGAGCAAAGTGCATTCCCCATTTCATCTCCCCTAGCGTAGGTAGAGACTGCACACCTAGGCACCACGGCACCTAGGGTTTCTCCCATTCTCCCATTTCCAAATATGCATCGACACCGTCTCCCATCCATCCACTTTCGATTTCCCATGTCATCGGCGATCGACCCTCTCTGGCACTCTGCCACGCGCCCTCGATCTCTCCCTATCCATATTCGTACTCCATACACGGCTTTTCGAAAAAAATCCTTTCGCTGAGACTGGAAAGAAGTCCTGGCATAGCCTGGCAAGCCTTGGGGCAGCGGCCCGAACCTGGGTTAACCACAAACATCCTGCACCCAATGCCACCACCCGCCCGCTCGTCTCACACAAAAAAACAAAAACCTTCGTGATGCTTATTCACGATCTACCCGTCGTGCCCTCCGCCGTAAAGATCGCTGACAAGGCCCCTGAGTCGGCGGCAGCCACTTTGGCTGGCCAGCCAGCCAGCCAGCCAGCCAGTCCCCTCGGCAGCAGCCTCGTTCTAACCCCAAAGCTGAGATAGATGCCCCAAGCTCTCTGTCTACCTACCTAACCTTACGCCCTTACGCAGTATCTAGTTCTGCCTCTTTCCTGACTGAACCTGTCCTGCCGTGCCTGCCCGCGTCTCGGCGCCACATGAGACCTCAGCCGACCGCCACAAGCACCACACTCAACAGCGCACCTGTGGTCTGCCATGTGACTCTCGCCCACCAGATACCCCCAAAAGCAGTAAAGATCAGCAAAAGAATGGCATACCTCAATGATTTACTTTGTATGTTGCGAGTTCTGTTGGAAGTGATATCCGCCAATCTGAAGCGCTTCTCATCATCCAGATGAGCTTCTCAACACCATTCATATAACCATGTTCCGTCGCGTGAACCAAGCCATGCTGCACCCACGAGCTTGAACCCTCTCCCGGGTATTGGAGGAGTAGACACAGCAATCACCTTTTAGGCAGCCCAAGCCCGACGTCGTAAACGGATGCGAATCCGACAGTTCCTTCTCCTTGCAGCGAGCTGAGGCACGCGCACTTAAAGATAACGTAACGGGCATGCATCACTAGCATCTCCCCTCGCTCCGTCTTTGAACACCAACCGTGAACCTGACGTGCCCCTACCTATGCCCTCTGGTTAGCAGACCACAGCTTGAAACCAAAGTGCGCTTTCCGACGGGGTTGACGAAAAGCTCGGGAAACCACAATGCAAGAGAACCGTTAACGAGCAACACAAGAGCACCTCGCACAACAGTGAATCATTAGTAGAGACCCGCAGGCCGGGTATGATCCGAATATACCTAGTCATCCTTAGAAATCGAAAGCTCGGCGGCGTGCGTGATGCGTGTCTTTGTGTCTCTGTACGACGACGACGACGACGACGACGAAGGAAGCAAGCAATCTCCCGAGTAACAGTGCCACACAGATCCCCGTACCCAGCATGGCATTCTCACAATCGATGCAGAAGAGAAGAAAGAACGCGGTAACACCAGAATTACGCTTTCCCCCTTCGTGTGCCCCTCCTCCGCCTCCCCGCCATCCCCAACAATGGGAGTACGAAGAGGAAGAAGAAGAAAAGCAACGACCTTATCCGACTCCCGGCCCGACTTGACCTTGAACTTCCGAGATAGCAAGACCTGTCAAACATCTCACTAACGAACCGGGCCAGCCGAGCCAATACGTAGCCAAGTAAGAAGAGGAGTCTTCCCAGTGGCTTTCTCTACCACCTCTGTGTATCTAAAGTGTGCAGTGGGGTGTCAAAAGTTCGTGTGCAGCGCACAGTATCCCGCAAAAGTACTACTTTTCAACAGCGAATAAAACTTTAAATATAATAAGAAAAAGAAATCGAAAATCACTATATAACTAATTAACTATTATATTAGTATATATTTAAGTTACACTATGTTTTACTCAATTATAAAAGCGTTAAATAAATTTTTAAAAAAAATAGGTTTTGCGAGATTTTTATTATAGTAGATTATAGGGCCTTTTAAGTGCGAATAGCACTGTATCTCTGAGTAAATTCTTTTTTATTTTTTATTCTACTTTTATATTATATTATAAAGTACGAATATAACGTATTTTAAAATATATAAAAAATAGTTTTATATACTTTATATACTTAAATATTTTATTAAAACTTTAAATTATATTCTTTATACTTAAGTTAAAAAGATATCTATAGTAATAAAGAGACGCAGTTAGTGGGCTATAGGTGACGCACTGGGAGGGTGTACACGAACTTTTGGCACCCTACTGTATGTCAAGTGAGGTCCAGGGTGTAAGTCTGAACCACCACCCACCCCGCCATATCCGATTTCCCATGCCATTCGGTCCAGTAAGGAGGGGTGGCGAATAGACATGGCAATCCCATTTGCCCATGTGCAATTCTCCATTACCTGCCTTTTTTCTCCTTCTTTCTCGCTGAAGGATGTCATCAGGTATCCAATCAGCTTTATCAGTCCTGTGGCTCTTCAAGCAAACATCGTAACCCACCACTAAACATGCCACTGAACAAAAACGTCAAAAAATAAAAACATACAACACCAGGTATTCGCTGATCGTCACCGACTCAACTACTAATCTGGCCCTCATCGGCTTGTCTATGGGAGAGCGGACGGGATCCCGAATTCTCCGATGGGTGTGGTCGTATGTGCTTGTTCCCAGGTAGAAATTCTATTATATCGGACGTGAACGAGGGGAAGGGGGGGGGGGGCGTACCTTTGACCCCGGGACAGGATCATGATCAGAATACCGAGGAAGAGTAGAATAGAAGACAAGTCTAAAAGGCTGGCAACGCAGAGAAGAGTGACTCACTCAAGCTTCGTCCGTAAAGTCCCCAAAAAATGGTTCGATACGCCCCCCATCTCAGCTACCCCAAGCCCAGCACGTAAAAGACGCCATTCATTCCATAGCCACGTTCCAACTTGAGCTTCCTAGCTTCAGCTTTCGGCTCCAGCCTCAAAAGAATATGGCCGAGATGGTAGGAGTAAGACCGTTCAGTATCGTATACAGACTACTAACCTGCCTAGACTAAGAAGCTGAAGCTGAGACCCCTCCAAACCAAGTACGCCACCCAAGGCGTTTGGGCGTCAGGCGTTGCCGCTACTTTTCTTTCGAGATTGCCATTTCCGGTGCTCAGCTCGTTCAGCCTACTTCGGACTTTTCTTGACCAACGCCAGTGTACTGGGTCTGACAGGCATGGTTGGGAAGGCGAACAGATCACGGGTGCCAAGGAGGGACATCTCTTTCGTCGAACCCCATCGTCTTTCGTTTCTAACGTCACTCCGCCGTTCCTTCCCGGTGATACCTCACGATGAAGTAAACACTAACACCTGCTCGTTCAGGTTGACGCGTGTTCGTCCTTTTCGAGTCATGTTTCCAGTCATTGGGCATATCTCATCTGCGTGAATTTCTATTCGTAAAACAACCACTCCTCTCTATATCATCGTATTGCCATCACTTATGGCGCCGCTGAAGAGGGGATCGCTTAATGATGAAACGAGGGTTCAGTAGAACTAAACCCCCTGACAATAATGTCCGCCCCTCGCTGTTTCCTCTGTTTTTGCCACCGATATCGCCCTACGCCGGAACTTGGCTCCGAGTCTGCTTCAGCAGCTATCCAAGCCCAGCGCTGTTTCTCGTGCCTCATGGACCCTCCCTTAACCGTTCGGTGCTTGTGGTATCATCAACTGCTTCTCTTCTAGTACAGCGGCCCGCGGCGCCCCCAGCGCGTCTTCTTCGTTACGGGTGTGTGCAACACGTCATCCCAGAATTTCCTGCGCAAACTCATCTCCTAAGAAAAGTACGAGGTGATCGCTCTTTGAGATTCGGGCGAGAATTGCTGAAGCAGCGGCGTGGGGTCCACACCTGCCTGGGACAGAAGAGACTTGATGGCGGATACTACGCGGCTTGCAGTCTGTCCTGCCAGAGAGTCTGCCTCCAGAGCCTGTGCAGTGAGCACAAAGATCTTGCCAGCCTGGCCAACGACAGCCGGATGTTGCCTGAATTCACAAATTAGTATCAGTCATAGTTGACTACTCACGTCTTGGAGATTTACTCACTTGTCAATCAATTCTGCCAGGTAGGCGTAGGCGTAGGGTGCGGCCTCCTCGTCATTTGTGACGGGAAGAGTCTCGATCCACTGAGCCACAATGTTGTTGGGGTCCTGAACTGAGCCGGCGTTGAAGTGAAGAATCTTGGCAATGGCAGCACAAGCATTCTCCGTTGCGTAGACGTTGTCCTCACTCCGCGCCTCGGGAACCTGCGTCACTTGGAACAGGAAAGGCAGGGCGCCTCCCAGGAATTGAGCCCAAGGAAGACCGCCGCGGTGGGCTGCCACACCAATGCCGTAGGCCGCGGCCTGGCGGATGGCGGGCGAGGAGTCCCTGCAACCATCAACCAGGGGCTGGGTGATGAGGTTGGCGTACTTTTGGCTTTCGGTGCCGCAGTACTCCAGCACATCGTCCATGATGCAGAGACCCCATTGGCGCTGGGTAGGGTCTTCCGACTTGAGGAAGCCCTCGTACGTGGGAAGCAGGCGCTCCCATGATGGGAGGAAGGCGGCACCGTGGTTCTTGAAGATGGCGTGGAAGGCCTTGTTCATATCAGACAAGAGGGTCTGGTCATCTTCGATGGCCAACAAAACGTCCTCGGCCTCGTCTTCTGCATCCTCAGCCGGGAGACCCTCCTTGTCCTCAAGACGCTGGGCAACACGGTCCTTGTAGTCTTCGATGGCAGAGTGGACTGAGTCAATGAAGCGAGAGAGGTGATCGGCGGTGAGGCACTCCTTGCCAACGACTTCGACAGACTCGTAGAAGCACTGATACATCTCGGCAAGAGTATCAATCGCAGGTTCCGCGGTCAACACCTCGAGAAGCTTATCCACAGTCGCAGCCCAGAGCCCGGCGAGCTCATTTGATGGGCTACCGTACGTCTTCTTGTAGGAGCTCAGAAGCTGAGGCACCAACTTGGCCGAGATGAATCTGACGGGGTCGTGGAAGAAGAAGGCCAGACCAGGGAGGGCAATCTTCTCCATGATCTCGGCCACGTAAGGGGCGAAGCTTCCCTCGAGTACCTGAGCGTACACAACAAGCAGCTCAATGGCCATGTTCTTGTCCTCCATCGTGCTAGTCCGGATTCCAATCATCTTACCCTTGAGGGGGACGAGTTCCCAACCATCCTCCTGCTGGATCTGCTCGACCTGGTCGTCGTCATCCAGGAGCTGAATGTCGGCCTTGGCGCTGGCGAGCTCGAGAAGAGGTGGCATGACGTTGGGCAGGAAGGGAAGGAACTCCTGGCCGAGGACTCTGCACATGCGGCCCCAGCAGTGCATCAGGTACTGCGCTTGAGGGTCATCAGGATCGGTGATGTTTTGCTGGATGGAGGCAAGGAGCTGGACGAGAGTCATAGCATCTTGGCCAAGTCTTTCCTTGCCGACAGCCAGGGCGATCAGTGTAGCGCACTCCATAGCCTTGGCGCGGAGAAGGCGGAACTCCTTGTCGTTCTCTCTTTGCAAAACGCTGACCAACAGAGGCATAAGGGTATCGTAGTACTTAGAGAAAGCAGCCTCAGCAGCGTCGGCGATGGTGGCGATGGTCGACAGAGCCTGCTCCTGGACGTAGCGCTTCTCGTTCTGGAGCAACTGGAAGAGGTGAGACAGGAGCTCGTCGAGGTAAGGCTCCAGAATGGACTTCTCGGCCTCCTCGCAGAAGTTGACTAGGGCAGCAGCGGCGTGCGACTTGACACGAGCCTCGGGAGAGTCAAGGACCGGGATGATGGCCTTGAGAACACGGTCGTAGTAGTCGGTCTGCATCTTGGGCGCGAAATCAGTGCTCATCTGGCCAAGAGCGTTACAACCAGCCCAGCGCACACGGGGATGCGGGTCCTTGAGCGCAGGAACAACCAAATCGAGAACCTGGCTGAGCTCACCGATCATCAGCTCCCGGCAGCCTTCAGAGATGGCGGAAATGGCCATCAGAGCCGCATGTCTATCTCTCCAGGCCATAGAGGTCATCATGCGGGGAAGCCAGTTGAAGGTCGGTGCCAGGATGGTCTGGCCACCAAGCTTGTTGGCGAGTCTGTCCATGCACTGCTCTCCAGCGACGTGGTTCTGGTCGCTTTCCTCTTGATCCAGCTAGAGAAGTGTCAGTACTCCAATGATGCAAATTCTGGACAGACCAAAAGTATCACTCACATCGTCAGATGACAGCCAATCAGCCGCATCATCATCGTCCTCGCCAAGGTCAGTCATGAGACTGAGGCACTGTGTGATCATATCGTTTGTGTAGGTCTCGTCCTTGCGGCACAGTGATGGTGCGTAGTCGGCAAATGTGGCCATCAACTCAAGAGCGTTTTGGCGGCAAAGGTTATCGAGCTCCTTGTCCTGGATAACGGAGATACTGAACTTGACCAAGTTGCCGAAGAGAGGCTTAAACATCTTGGGCGCGGTCTCGGCCATGTCAATGAGAGCGACAAGGGCGCTGCTAAGGTCCTCAGAGTCATGGCTTTCCTTGATAGGCGGCATGATGTTGAGAACATCGGTAATAAGAGGGTAGTACTTGGGCTGCGCCTTCTTTCCCAAGCTCCTGAAGAAGGCCGCAAACGCCTCCATGGCGGCCAGACGCACCTTGATGAAAGTCAGCCGGCTTGATATCGATGGCGAATGGATGGGAATTCTCCTACCTGAACGGAATCGTCCTTGAAACCCTTCTGGAAGGCCTGGATAACCGTGTCCTCGTGCTGCTTCTCAATAATACCCGGAGTCGTGGCAAAGACGCGGAACGCCGTCTCTCTCTTCTCGGCGTCGGGCGCTATGCTAAGCTGGAAGAGACCGCCCAGCAGCTCGGGCCAGGAATCATCTGCCATGGTGTTAGGCTCGGAACGTCCCAAAGCATGAAGAAGCAGAATGTGGGTGTCGACGTACTGTTTTCGGTGTATTGCCTCGCGACTTCAGCGACAGCGTCACTGATCTTGTTTCTCACGGCACGCTGGAAGTCACCACCGAGGCTCTCGAGAAGCTTCTGGCGGATGACGGCAGCCTGGTCCTGAGACAAGGACAAAAACATATCAACCAACTCGCCGCGGTCATTCTTGCGGCTCTTGGAGGCGATTCTTCGGAAAATAACGGCGGCAAAGGAGCGTATCTGGTGAGCAAAGTGGCGCGGTTAGCTGGAGGCCAGAAGAGCGTGCGTGTTTACATGCGCAGGAATGGCGAGGGTAGGTAGAGGCGGAGGCATGAGGTGCAGGGTGGAAGAGCGTACCGAAGCATCAGATCCGACTTGAATCTGCTCAGCAAGACCCATCAACAAAACCTCGGGTCGGGTGGCTGTCCAGTTATTTTGAAGGTGGTCTTCGGCCTGCGATCGAACCGAGTTGTCTGGAGATTGGAGAGCTTGCAGCAGCTGCGAGAGCTCTGCGTGGACGTCTGGGGGGAGAACAGACATATTTGCGACTGAGACGGGGAGAAGATGGTGGTGGTTTGTTGTCGAGTCGTCTGCTGGATTTTTGCAGATTAATTAATTACCAGCCCCAAGACAGCGCAGCCGGGGCGGTGTGAGGTTGTCGAGGGCGCAAAGCTTGTCGAAAAAGAGGTAGGGTATACGCGGGGGAGAGGCGGATAAGAGTCGGCGTCGGGTTATGTTTTGTTCTGAGGGGTACTTTTTTACCCTTTTCGGTGGCCCAATGTCTCTGGACCTTAATTTTTTACCAGTCTTGGTGCGCCAAAGTAAGCGAACGCGTGTCGGACGAGGATATGGAGGAGGGCGGGTATATGCAGTCGTCTTCTGGAAGAAGGGACTGATCGCAATGAGTTTTCTTGTGCTTCAAGAGGCACGGTTCGGGTGGTGGAGGGAGGTTTTTTTTTTTTTTGGGTCGAAAGGGAAGGGGGAAAAAAACAAAGGAACATGCGGGAGTCAAAAAAGTGAGGCAGCAAGCCCGCGATGGTGAGGGACCAGGACTGGGGGTCTTCTTCGGGTCTTCCTGTCGTGGAGGGGAAACCTGCAAAAAATGACAATAATTTTGGCAGGTTTTTGGCGGGGCTGTTGCTAAAGGGTGGGCTCCACCTGTACGTCCCTCCCGTCCGGCGTCAGGCCGTCCGTGGTCACTTTACCTACCTTACATAGTAGGTACCTACCTTGTTGAGGTGGTGTCGCTGCGAGGTTTGTACCCGTGGTGCCGCGGTGGTACGTACGGGGCGGCATTATCAGCAACTCAAGGCACGAAAAGGCGCCGTCCTGGGCTGTCTGTGGTCTGCCCGCCCTGGCCCCGGCTTGAGGAGGGGGAGGAGGGGTGACGGATGGGAGGGGTTCTGCGGTGTAAGTGCCAACGGTACCTTACGGGCTCAGTACATTGTCACGTCCCGTCGTGTGTACGTATAAAATAATTTGTTAGTAAATTGGGCTTTTGACTGGCTGTGGTTGCATGTGAAGATTGGTCTCCACCGACAGGGTCAACGTTTGATCAAGGTACCTGGCCCTCCAATGCACAGGCACGCAGACGCGCAGAGAGAGCAACACTCATCGACTTCTTTCCAAGCCGTTTGTTACCAAGTAAACCGTCGGCTGGTATGCCCCAAAATGCCAGACTCTACCCAAGAGACATGGTGACGATACAATTTTCAAAAGAGCAATGTCTATGATTTATCATCTGACTACTAAGGTAGCATCACGTTGATTAGGTAGACTGATAGCTATCCCACTCCATTGGTGTTCAATTCGCATCAACCCACCTACCAATTGCCAAACACAATCGGTAAGTATCAAAGCATCTTGGCCAAACACTAAGATAGAACCTGTCCACAGTAGTATAACGCGAACAGATGATGAGAGGCCATTAAAATTCTCTGCCGAGGAAATAACACAAAGAAAGAAAAGCCCGCTGGCAAGCTTCACCATGTCAAGATATATTGCATGAAGCCGAGAATCTCTCTAAAAGCAAGGAGCTTCCTATTTTGAGGCACTCACATTTTCGTCCAAGCTTCCGGCTGCCCTATCATGAAAGACGAGTAAAAATGGCTGTACATGCCGTATTGTGGGCAAGGCCCTTTGTTTCTACCATTGTGCCTGCCAACCAGCGTCCCTGAGGTTAGTAGGCTTGGACACATTTCCCTAGTCACAGATGAGGGGCGATGCAT
Source organism: Colletotrichum paranaense (assembly GCF_030867605.1). NCBI lineage: Eukaryota > Fungi > Ascomycota > Sordariomycetes > Glomerellales > Glomerellaceae > Colletotrichum > Colletotrichum paranaense. The sequence goes on along the minus strand of NW_026848981.1, from coordinate 166,102 downwards.
CAAGGGACGGCCCTTTCTCTGGCTGAAAGTCAAGACGGTACGGCGAGATATCCGGCCACATACAATATACGAAGCCCGTCCGAATACAAATATCATGGCCCAGGCACAAATCAAAAAGTAAGCGTCTGCTTACAATGGTGCTGGAGTTACATAAGGTGGCTGCAGGTGGCTGCCGACAAGAAAGAGACGAAACGGCAAATGGATCTTGCATAGAATCCTTCATCTGTGATTAACATTAGTCGCGACCGAGTCCCAACTTTCCTACATCTGATATAGGTATGTACCAGTCCGACATGATTAGAATGCATCTAGATATTTCAGGTATGTATTTGAGCGAAGTATGCGGAAGGGGAGGTTATCTGGCTTATGGGGTATGGGAAGAAGACATAGCCAATGAGAACCCGGTCTGCCAACATACCTGTCCAAGGAGGGGTAGCGGACAGATTCCTTGCCTACACTTGTACATACCTTAGTGTAGACAACCTCTGTCCATTCTAACGTTCAGCACCCAAAAACTCCCTGCCGGCGCTGTTTACATCCCTGGGGTTACGTCTCCGGGGTACGTAACCCCGTTGTGTAGTGGCTAAGTTTTGCCAACGTCCTCCGTAGCGCCTGTCATGATGCTTCACTCGCCTTAGGCAAAGGTAACTACCTTAGGGAGGTACCTAGCTAAGGTACCTAAGGTAAGGTCCAGTAGCTGCAACCCCTCATCTTGCTTCTTTTCTTTTTTCTTTCCCCGCCTCAGTCTGTTCGTCGTCGAGTTGTTGGTTGTTGCCGGAAGAGAACTCTCTTGAGACCTTTTACACATAGTTCAAACCACACTGCCATCTCGCTGCTCCATCATCCCAGCATCGCGACGTTCGAAGACTTCAGCGTCTTCTGCACGAGTCAAATCACGTTTCAACCAATAGAATACCATATCCAGGAGAGCCGTGGAACACCCCGTTGAAAGCGCATGTCAAGTTCGCCTCCCCTGCCACCTTGGGATCCGTCAGATCACTGCAGCCCCTCAATTGCGATCCATAGCTCTACGTAAGGCGGTGCAACTTCCCCGGCCCCAGGCTGGGCAACCGTCGCTCTCGGGCGCAATCAGCCGACCATTGACTTCTTCATCTCTCGGCGCCTCGTCAATAATCCCCTCAGCCACCACAAAAGAAGCGGCTTTGCAAAGTGAAAAGGCATCGCTCATTGAGGAAGACTCAGGCTTAGCCAACATCACGAGCTTCTAGACAGCAAGACACTAAACTGCAGCAACAACATAGCAAGTCGCCAACCACCATCGAAACCCCGCCCTCGATCGTTCTGCCCATCTTGCTACAACATCCCGAGTAGACCGTCCCATACTAGGTTGCACCAACATCTCCAGATTGAATTAAGTCATGGACGCAACACTGACGTCCGGGGCACACAATGACGAAGCCATCATAACCTCACCTCCTGCTGTCCCTCAGCGAACTCCCTCCCAGACGAGCCTGCACAAGACCACCCACGTCCACACCCATCGTCAGAGCTTCGCCGAAAATCTGAGAAATGCGCCTGGCTCGCCTCGCGCCCAGCGACATCCCTCTTTCACTCAAGCTGCTGTACAGGATCTCCTCAACCATCCACCTGCCGCCAACAAGCACTCGAACCCGCGCTTTGCAGGCCGCGACTGGCGCGACATCTCGGTCAACGAGCTCGTTGCCCAAGATGACTTCAGATGGGTTACTCTGGACACCAGTGTTGAGGAGGCCTCGATGGTGCGTTCTCCCTCCCATTTTATTCAAGTGCTTTGTATCTTTTACTAACGCTGTGGTAGACTCTTGTCAAACACAGCCCGTCCAACGTCGTTCTGATCCGAGAAGATGCATCGTCCAAAACCGCTGTTTCAACATTTGACTACAATGACCTAAACACATATCTTCTTGTAGTTGTAGGACTCGCCAGGCCCGACGAGGAGCAGGTACCCCTGTACGACGAAATCGTGAACAAGGCCCAGACGGGAGCCCGTATAGCCCTACGAGATATCCAGCCGCTTTGCCGCAAGGAGTCACTCATCACCTTGCCCTTTGATGAGACACTGGAACGGGCCATCGAAGTGTTTGGCAGCGGCATCCACCGCGTTCTGGTCACAAACCCCTCGGGCGACGTAATTGGCATCCTCACTCAGCTCAAGGTCATTGAGTTCTTCTGGAACGAAGGCATCAATTTTCCCGCCATCGACAGATTATACCCTGTCCTGTTGCGCGATCTTGGCATCGGCACGCAGCAAATCGTCTCCGTCAAGTAAGAACACTCTCCTCTTGCTAGCTTGCGACATGAACTAATGCTTTGTAGCTCCGACAGCATTCTAGGAGACGCCCTGGCGCTCATGAACGCCGAGGGTCTGACGAGTGTGGCTGTTATTGACAATGGCCACAATGTTGTTGGAAACATCTCAACCGTAGACGTCAAGCATCTGACGAATGCCGCCGACGCGCCATTGCTCAAGCAATCCTGCATGCACTTCATCTCTGTCATCCTAGGCGAGCGCGGCGTCGAGCACGGCCGCGACTCTTTCCCGGTCTTTTACGTGAACCCGTACTCGACGCTGGCGCACACTGTAGCAAAGCTGGTGGCCACCCAGTCTCATCGCATGTGGGTTGTTGAATCGGCGTCTCCGTCTCCGTCCGCACCGGCTACTCCCTTGTTGGCGCCCACAACGTCGTCAGTGCTGGTGCCGGGCATTGGTTCCGCGCCTCAGTCGCCTCTCCCGACTCAGGTATCGCACGTTGTACCTGCCGCGGCCATGCCAGGCGCCCATCTTTCCGGCCGTCTGACCGGTGTCATCTCGCTGACCGACATCTTGAACATGTTTGCAAAGTCGTCGGGACTGCGGCCGTCGGACCCGGGCGAGCAGCGAGCGCGCCGTCGCAGGAGCTCCAGCAGCTCCATGCGGCCAAGTCTCGACTCGTCGAGACCGAGCCTTGACTCACGTCGATGAGCAAGACTTGGTCTTTGGCAAATATGGAGCAACAATGAAATCCTAGAAAGCTTTACATCAGCTTTTAATGACTGGCGTTTACGGGTTCGTCACATGGGGCTTCTGCTTTCGCTAGAGCATGCTTGTGCTCACTTTTCATGCTTTTTTTTTTCTGTCTCCATTAGACGGCCGAAGCTTCAGACGAGATATTCTAGATCACTGTCGATAACAAGCGCTTCCCGCACTAAATGTGATCTGAATATTTTCCCACTTTATGCTGCTCGTCCGTGATACATGGGGTGAATCTCTGTCATATTCTGGGCTCCGTATCTGTATGGCCTCTGTCGTCTTCTAGGCAAGTGTCCATATCTTACCAACGACATCGCTAAGAGGGCAATGATTCACAGTTATCTAAACCGAGAGCCGTTTCTCCCCACTTGTAGACATTGACGACTTCGCGTATAACCAAGCAGAGCAGACCGACCAATCTCCTTTGATCGTGACGTGTTGAAAGACCAAGCACGTGCTCAAAGGTGCTGTCATCAGCGTGCCGGCCTCCTGGATTCCAGATCCAAGCATGATGATATACCTCTCCTCACCTCAGGACCCGATGAGCTGCCATGGGTTACTACATCATCTCATGAATAAACATGGTCCTTAGCAAATCTCACAATTTCCAAGGAAGTCAAAAAAAGAAGTCCCGAGAACGCCGTCTCTCTTTCACAACAATTTTCCAAATAAGTTGGCCGGATGAAACTAAATAGCGTGTGACATTGAGAAGGGTAGTGAGTGTATAAGTTTAAATACATCATAGTGAATACAAGATACGAGGTAGCATACACAAGAGACGAAAAGAAAGGACCAAAAAAACAAGCTATCCATGGCATTATGTAGGACCGTGAGCCAACATCCAACCCCTAGCTAACGAAAGCCAGAATCATACCGCTCGGCCATCGACTACAGCGGACGATGCTTGTTGAAAAGCAATCCTACTTTGCGTGCCTATGAAGGCATTCCCCCTGCCAATCCCAACCCTCGATACACCAGCCATTCAGATCCAGCTTTTCATGCCTCACAATCAATGAGACGGATATTTGCTAACAATGGTTTTTTCTCATTCTGCGTCGTATATATGTACTAAGTTGGAGTTGTGGTCCACACACTGAATATGTACACTTCACAACAAAAACTTCTCCCATACCTCCCCCATCTCCCTTCCACTCATGACCTCCTCCAAGTCGGATTCGAAGCCGTGGCTAGCTTCAGAAAGTGGGAGTTTGTTCGAGTTCCACACTCTAGATGGGAACGCCAGCAGCGGCGCAGGTGGCCTGAGCCCAGGAAGAGGCAGCAAGACTAGGAGCCCAAGAGTCAGTATTCGGAAACGCTTGATCCCTGCCTCTATTCGGGGAGATAGAGACATAGAGAGGAATGGAATGTCCACTTACGCGTCGGTAAGCTCGCAGGCACCTAGGACGCAGGTGGTCACGGCGCTGTTGTACGCGGAGGAACTAGATGGTATCCAGCACATATTAGTGAATGGGCTCGTGAGGGGGTTCCAAACAGGGGCAAGAACTCACGCGCAGATGCAGGCGAAGTCGGTCTGGTCAGTGCAGCCGGAGATGGGGAAGTTGTCGACGAAGCAGGGACGCTGGATATCATAGGTTCTTCTCGTTAGCCACATGGTTCGAACTTGGGAACACCCAGAGTCGTCTGTCTATAAATCTGTCTTGAGGTAGACAAAACGAAGGGGGCACTGGAGGAGATGAGGTGTCTCATACCGCGCAGTCGGGGAGGGTGGAAAGGTCCTGGGCAGCGACGAGGCTGGCGAAGAAGGCGACGGCGACGGTGGTGAACTGCATGTTGACTGATTGGTCGTTTTGAGACGGGTGAATATGGGCTTGGTAGTGTAAGTGATCTGAGCTGGTGATGTTGTGCAATTGGAAGGGTTGATCACGACATCTGGGGATGACGATGGGTTTATATAGATCGTTTTCCGTCCCTTCTCTTGTCTGATTATCCTTTACTCTTTCAACCTACATTGCATCGATACCTTGCCAACGTTAGGAGCCCATCATGGTCCTCTACCCCGCAAACTACTACCCGCATTCTTCCTTTCCCATATTTTTCGATGTCTCTCCTCTTGCTTACCGTTAGAAGTGCATCTCCAAATTTCACATGATGCCGAAGAACAACAACGAGGAGGGACGAAGCTCCAAGCGGGGTTGGCCGTTGAGGGCAAGCGAGGAGGCTTTCGCCAAGATGGTTCATCGCGGCATTGGAAAGCAACCCCAGACGGATGTCACGTCCCCCAAAGGGAACTGGCCAACATCGGCGACTTTGCCGGATGGAGAACCCACGGGGGAGACAGGCGTTTGGAGGTTGGGAAACTTGATTCAGATGATGTGGCTGTACGTATGTCTGTTTACCTCAGCAAGGGGGTTGAAGAGTGATGGAGGGCATCACGCTGACTTGAACCACATCAGACCAAGGATGAACCCCCCTCGAAGTTGGGCTTAGAGACGTCCAACTAGACGTTTCTTCATGGGACCAAAGCATGAGACGAACCTCTAGGTGGTAGCAGACAACCTCCGCTAGCATTTCCTTAGGCTATTGACCGGCTCCGACATACGCTTCCGCCTAGAGTAGTCACTCGCAACGGCGGACAGCTCCTCAGCCCATACCATATCACGCCAAGACCTAGTCGATTAACACGAGCACATATAATGCCAAAACCTCCCCAAGTTCCTCCCTCCGCTCTGGCCCGCAAAATTTCGGCCGATCACAAGGCCAACTCGGACATGGAGGCATCTCGACCGATGTGACATTGGCTTAAAGTTGCGGGGAAGCTTGTAAGTAGACAGGCCTATCCGTCACTTCCCAGCCGCATGGCCAGCAAGCGATGAGCGGACGAGAGCGGTTCATCTCACGTAATTGTCTGTTCCGTCTTAAGACGACTGCAGACCACCCACGTCACTGTCTCGAGATCCCCCTCCAAGATTCGGCCAGGCACATCACGGCGCAGCGGTTGCTAGGTGATCGGCTCTGCCAGGAACTTGGATAGGGAGGTGGTCTTTCCCCAAACCCCGCTTGTGGACTGCTGCAAATCCGGGGATTGCGGGGGCGGGCGGGGAGGGAAAAGGGGTGGTATTCAGTCCAAGTTATTCCGGGGGTGTTGCGAGGTTGCACTCGGAGGTCAGTCAGGGTGTGGCCAAGGACGAGTTCCTGCATCGGGGGAAGCATCGGGGGAGGGGAGGAGTTCGGGGCGCCGGCGCCGCCTGCGCCTCTGTGGTGAGTTGATAATACAAGTGTAAGTGGCTTGCCGAGGCGAGGCGTTCTAAGAGGAGGCGGATTGAAATAGCTTCTGATAATGTGACTTTAGACCATGGGACCGACTGGCTGCTCGCTATACAATTTTCGAATAAGCTGAGATGAGTCGTCTGTAGAGGACAAACAAGGGGCGAAGAAAGCTGCTTAGAGCTCGGAGGAATGTCGAATTCATCACTAGTTGGACAGGGCTTCCCCGCGCCGGCACTTTAATGCCGCCTTTGGCATCTGAGATTGCGATTGCAAGGGCTGGGGGGGCAAATGACGGCTTGAACTGTCTGCAAGTGAATGAATGACATCTTGTTTTTAATGAGGTTAAGCTGATGCGCCCTTTCGGAAAGCCCGAACAGAGCGGAAATAATACTTTGACGCAAAAATGGTTGTCAAATATACACGTATAACTTAGTTCCAGCATGGCAAATACAATGAGGCCGAAAATATGAACTCATGAGCAATGAATAGGTCAAAACCAGACCGGGATGTTAGATATAAGAATGTAAATCGTGCTAATCGGGGGGGAAAAGGCAAAAAGTTCCGAAACCGAGAATCGAACTCGGGGCTATGCCTAACCTCTCACTGAGATGAGAGGGCATCATGTTGGCCACTACACCATATCGGATGTGGATACCTGAATTCGCCAAAAGAGTGTTTAGGTAGAGAGCTCATCTCGCGGTGCGTGAAAAGTGCAGAAACGAATTCGCAAATTGGATATCTTTGACGTGGGCTGGTCTATTCTTGTATCGTTCTCCTTTTGTCATTCAAACTCATAAGAGATAAAAGTATAAGACACTGCATGAACTAAACCAAAAGTCCAGCTTGAATTGACTTTCAGAAAGGTTCGTATGCGCTTAGGTGGGTGTTATCTCAGCCGCGCACTGTGCCTTAACACTGTCTTTCAAAACTTTCAAACTTCCAATATCTCACAGGTCATCTCATCTCAGAATTCACTTACAGTAACCCCATCCCAACTGAAATCTCACAACAAAAATCATTACACACGCGCACATACGCACATTTTCTTTTTCTTTCTGCAAGCAAAAGCAAAACGGAACAAGCCCAGCATCACATATCCCTATACCCATATCTCATCATGGCGACCACAACATCCCAAGACTTCACAACCTACTACCTCCAACGCACAACCCAGGAATTCGCAGAAGATCTCGACAAAGTCCGCGCCGCCGACGACTTCAAGGCCGAGTCGCTTCCCTTTCTGATTCACGCCCTGCAGCAGGGCACCGCGCTCTACTCCGCCCGGGACCAGGAGCGCGTCGTCAAGCCTGCTTCTGCTGCTGCTGCTGTAGATGAGGATGTAGAGATGGTGGAGGCAGCCGAGGAGGACGCTGCCCCAAAAAAGGAAAAGAAGGAGAAAAAGGACAAAAAGGAAAAGTCCAAGAAGAGGAAGTCGACTTCTGGTTGAAGAGGGGGGTCACTGCGGTTAGTTCCTTGATGTGAAGGAATTGGAAGGCGGAAAACGTCCTTCGCATGGCAACAAGGGCGCGACTTTTCGACGACACGCTCATTCATCAGCCCGCCAAGGAGGGTTCTCATTCCTCAGGGTGTTCTACCGAGCCTCGCGACTGAGCCGCCATCGAGGAATACGCTATTCGTTACGCAGTATCGAGGCCCGACCTCAAGTTCTGTAATAACACGAGAGCGAGCGAAACGGGCAACGCGGCAGGAGCGCAATTAAGGAATCTCGGGACAAAAGAGCATTTTCATTCCAAATAGCCTTCATTGAAGCTGCACTGGTAGCTTGATAGATACTCATCCTCCGGGGGTTGAGGAAACTTCGGGTCACACGGATTTTGGGGATAAGGCTCGCTGGAGCTCAAAGGAGAGCATGAGGAACCCAGAGTCAAAAGGTAGATATCCTCAAGGCATTCGAGAAGGAAAGTCTGGTACAGGCACAGAAGATAGATAACGGTAATGAGCTACGGGGCCGTAGCAAGGCTAATACAAAGGAGTCTCACGCCTAACATATCCCATTGCTACTGTGTCTTAAATCACGGGGGTTTATAATTCGTTACGATAATCAAGTAATCATTCGACTCTCCAGGCTGCCATAAGGGTATCTCTAGGATTAAAGATGAAAAAAAGAAGAAGAAAACGCCCTTAGCCATGCTTCACACGTGCCGTCGCTGTCTAATGCCCTTGTCGACCGCATATTCATTACTGCGTCATTACCGTCGTCGTTCCGCACCAACACTTCTGACTACTCAATGCGGTTCACAAGCAACCCAAGTCTAATCATTCGTCGATAAATCAGGGCAGCCGATAAGACCGGCGGCCGGCCTCCTTGCGCACAGCCCAGCCTTTGATGGCCAACACAATGATGACCCAGGCCATCAAGACGCCTACAAGACCCATGGTCACGGTGTACATGAACATGGCATCCAAATTGTAGTGCTCCATGCCTTCGACTGTGTCGCTAGCCTGAGGAATTGTAAGCTATTACTCGTTCGGAGAAAAGTAGGTGAAAGGGGACTTACGCTCGCCATGAAGATGATCCCACCAGAAATCAGGCCAAATGAGGCAAGGAGCTCCGTGGGTGGTCGAGACGGGAGAATGGACTTTGGGGGCTTCAGGTACATGATGACATACGAGAACCCACGAGCAAAAGAGGCGCCGGTGAGGAGGTTACCCCACTGCTTGTGAATCATGCTCGAAACCATAGAGTGCTGCGTGTGCGAGCTCATCATAATGCCCAGGAGAAGGATGACGAGTGCTGGGATGGGGTTAATGGAGAACTCATATTGCTTCGGCGGTTGCAGGTCCTTCTTCTGCTCTTCCTCGTCGCGGTAGTGCTCAGAAGCAGCGTTGATGATTGATGTGTTCAAGAGCTCTCGAACCCAACTAGATTCGATAAGCATGCCAACCTGTTTTCACTTGTCAGTCAAATGAGCGACTCGCGATGCTGGCGAGAAGAGGCTTACCAGTCCACCACCAATGAAGAGAACAGTGATTGAGATGTGCTCCAAATCCTGCGCGCTGTATTCTCCTCCCCAGTTTCCAAGATGCTCGAGGAAAATGTTGGTCGATCCGTAGACGAAAATGAGGGCGCTCTCGACAAACTCGGCCGAGGGCCGCCACTTGCCGTCGGCACGCTTCGGCCGAACATTCCACGCCTGCCGGAGCAAAGTCAGCAAACTGATTCCGAACACGGCCGGCAAAGCACCGTTGACTTACCCATCCGAGTTCACCAAAGCTGCCGGTCCATCGACCAAGGGTCAACAAGCCAAGCCAAAAGAAAATGCCGCCCTTGACCCAATGCGCCAAACCGCTGAAGATGCCGTTGCCCTCCTGTGCATGATTAGCTTTATAACTCCAGTAAGCTCGTTCGTGCATTGCTTACAAAGAACCGCCCGTAGGTCACAAGACCTAGGCACAAGGTGACAAACCCCAGCGGCAAGATAAGCCTATCGATTGAGTTGTAGAAAAAGACCAAGCCCTTCAACACGCGCGAAGGAATCTTCCCCGCCACTCTTGCAATCGTCGACCTGGGGTTGGCACCGGTGTTCTCGTCCCTGTTACTCGGCATGGGCATGGGAAGGCCATCTTCAATATCGTCCTCTTCTTCAGCGTACTCCTTTAGGTAGGCGTCGGAGTTGCGCGGGGACACCTCATTGGACGATGAGGAGCGGGAATGACTCCGGAGCGATTCGGTACAAGGCTCGGTGCCCTGCCCGCTGTCGTTGGACAGGCGATACTCGCTAGCATATCGAGAGCTGTTGACGCGGTGGTGCTCTGCCATAGCAGCCGCAGTTACTGGAATGAATGACTGGTATTGGTTACTGTCGGATGTTCCGCGCCTGTCGTGCCTCAAAGTGCCAGCAACTCTTCCAACAAGGCCGATCAGGACCTGCGCCAAGAGAACCCAAGTCACCAGCCAGCCCAGTTTGTGGTGCGCATTGTTGGGGTAGAGGTCAGGCGTGCTGGCATTGTAGATTGTTCCCAGGAGAACTCCAAGCGCATTGACGGCCATGAAAACAAATTGCAGCGCAAGTGTATATCTAGAGCGAGCAATGGAAAGCATCACAGCTGCGAATCGCGTGTAAGTCGGCGTAAAATTACTGGCCAGAGCTCGTCAAACTTACCAATTGGCAGAACAAATACCCAGGCGAGCACCATAAGTCCAATGTGTGCGTACATTATTCCGGCATGGTCGGCGACCGCAAAGTATGTTGGAGGATAGCTTTTGGATTCGGCTTTTGACTCGTCTACGCCTTGTGCCATGCCCATGTCCATCTTCATGGCGTCGGCGCCGGCTTCGTGAGCGCCATGGGCAACAGCCAAGGGCGCAATGCCCAGTACCACCACCGTGGTGATTTGGCTAGCTGACAATTTCATCAAGGGCCCTTTTGCGACTAAGCTATCCGTTGTCGCAAGAGGAGAAGAGGAAGATTCGGCTATGTCGCAAAGAGGAACTCGACCTTTCCCCGGGTCTATTCAGACAAGGTACGGTAGAGTCGGCAAGAGGTCTATCTGGCGCCTCTTCGCAGCTTCGTACGCAAGGACAGAGAGCAGGAGGGTAAGCTTCAAAATTACTGAGGAGACTCTATGAGCGAGAGCGAGGTCGGGTCGCCTTTATTAAACAACAAGCAGAGTGGGGTCTAGCGAAGAGAGAAGTAGAGACGTCGCACCGGCGCCAGCACCGTAGCGGAGACCGAGAGAAGTCCTTTTGCGACAAGATTCTTGTCTAGAGGTGTAAGTGAGGTACAAAGCCACGGTGAAGGATAGCCCAACGATAGCTTCTTGGAGCTGGCGTCGGTACACGGCGATGACATGGCTAGGCTTTGAGTACCTTGAGACCGGGTAGCCAGAAGTCAGGTCATACCCATGCGCATTCCCCATCTCCATCGTTCCTTATGGGATGGTGCAAGAAAGTACCGATGGTGTATCGCACATATTGTCCAGGCAGGTTTCCTGGAAGTCATCCTGCCCACCCCATGTAAGGTAAGGCGGCGGCCGCCGCGAGAAAGAAGTCACCGACCGTGGTAGACGCGAGGCGAGTGGCAGCAAGTATGCTCGGCAGCGTGTGTGTAAGTGGTGACAAGGTCAAAAAATGTGCAAAGACCGACTCCGAAGGTTCCGAAGGCATCCACGAGCGAGGGTCCGGCCAAGTCCAGCATCATCCAGTGACCGGAGAGAGGAGTTAAGCCAAGAGCTGTGCGGGATGGGAACAGTAGGTAGTAACTTGTCACCCACCTTGCGTTGCTGGCGGAGGTACTCGAGAAATGTACCCGCCCGCCGACCCGAAGCTACGGGAGCTGGCCGGTGTGAGCACGTTGAACAATGGATGGAGGTGAGAGGAAGGGGGTACACAGTAGGTAGTGTAAGCAGCTTGAAGGGGTGACATGTGGACGACATGGAAGGCGCGAGAGCTTCATTCCCTGAGATTCTATGTACATACCTTGCCTTCTTTCCTCTGCGCCGTTAGTGATGTTGGTGGGGCAAGCACTACACATCCTGGGAATCTAGCGGGGGTGCGGGGAGCTTTCCTGCACCAGCTTACCAGACCAGCTGCCTTACTCCAGCGGATTTCGCGGCAGTGACGCCATGAGACCCTGCCAGAATTTTTCATAACCACCTCATTGGAGAGAAGAAGGTTGCGATGAGTGCAGTAGCGTGCAGACCTAGACGGCCAGACAAGGTAAGTAAGGACCGTAAGGTGAGGTAAGTACACACCTCCTTACCTGCCTTGAGAAAGAGAGGGTATTCCTGGGAGTAGTTGGAATCCGTACTCTCACTCATCCGTTGGCTCACTCACACTACTTACACGCTTAGTCATTCAAGCTCATCCTTCAAACGTCCCCAATCGTGACATCAAAGTGAGACTCTCGTTCCTGGTGAGTGAGTGGCTGGATCTCATCAAGATACATAATGCGCCACTGACTTAACATTTCAGCCTCATGAGGAAGAGAAGAGAGGGCAACTTCCAGCATCGAGATGTACTCCCTTGAACAAGGAATCCGTGACCATGCAGCTATGTGTAACTCTCCCGGGATCAACGGGGACTAGGGAACCAGGGGGTGAGTGGGTAAGGTAGCGACTACGGAGCAACAGACCAACACCAAACAAAACAACCTTATCGCCAAGATCGCGGTAGCCGAGTGCCGTTTTCTGTCGTTAGTGTAAATCACCGATGACGTGCCTTTTCTCTCCTTACCTCAGGCCTCAAACGCCCTGCGAGATGGTATCTGACCACCAAGCCGTCAATAACACGCGCGTCGATTCGTGGTGCTCGCCGCAGCCACTCAAGCGTCGTCGTCAGATGTGCGAGGCTGTCTTTGCTGTCCACCCATGGTACTAAAGAAGGGCTCATTGAATTTGTAAGTCAACTTTGCTACGGACCAACATTGCTAGTGGTGTGTGTCCCACCATGTCAGATTCTTACATGAACGTGGCGCCCTTCAGAGACCCGAAGACCTGTGAACACTTTCGTCTAGGCATGGGAGTTGAGTCACACGGGGGAGACGGGCGAGCTACCTATCGCCATCACATAACTCCGTCGCATCACCTACCTATCCCTGTCCTGCCTTGCCTGCGTCGATCTGTAGTGTAACTTCCGTGGAGGTTGTGGTGTGGTGTGCGTCGTTCCCACTCCACCGATGGGTGCGGTAAGCAGAGACTGAGAAGGGCCCGGCCACGAGCTAAAATGTCATAGGGCAGAGAAAATGTTTTGTTAATAAGCAGAACGAAAACGTGCAGGACCCCCAGTGCCGGCCGATGCGGGAAGCGCGAAGTACCGACATGAAATGTCTAGGTAATCCAGAACGTAAGAACAAAAGAACGAAACCAAAGTTTTGGCCGCGCTTCCGAAGCTCCGTCCGTTGGGAATAAGCCCTGCGTCAAATCCTTCTGACGCCCAGCTCTGCTATCACTGCAACATCATCTTGAGGCCTGAAGGCTGTGTATTTTTTCTCACCCCGAGTTGGAAGTTGAACGACGCCCGGCGGGCGGCCGAGCCTTTGCCAACGCGGCGCCAAGACGAGTAAAATTTGCGGACACGGAGGATACACGAAAGCTCCGTACGAACAGGCCATGTACGGAGTACGTTACGGCGTGTCTCACGTCCCGTAACCCCCGCAGACCGCCCGGCCATGGGGTCGTGAAACTTCTGAACTTCTGAATTCCTATATTGATGATGCTGAGCTTGTTTCCCTGTAACTTCTATTCTGCTGCCTGCTTGCATTCTGCAATGAGACTTTGCTCTGCTTCTCTCAATGGTCTAACCCCAAGGGAGCCAATGACTTCTCCTGCTTCTCTCTGCGCCATGCCCTTGGCCTGAGTATGTTCAACCTGAGCGGTTGACCGAAACCTGCAATGAGCCATACCCCACGTCAACAGACGCCGGCCCAGATGATTCACTTTGATTCATCACGTACAGAAACCTGGGGGGAACAACATCGCGGTACGCCATATAGTGACCGTATTACAAATGGGATGGCACCTAGAAGCCAAAAAGTAGAGGATAAGTCAGCAAAAGGAAAAATTAAAGCAGCCTCATGAACAACTAGTTCGCCCAACTCCACCAAGAAGAGAGCAAAAATCCACATGGACGGATGCAAGCAGGAAATCCACAACCCATCCGCCCACCACCTGGCCAAATCCACATGAGAAATCCGTAAGTGCGCATCCTTGCCTTCGATCCGCCCGTCAAACCCACGATCCCGCTCTCCTTCTTGGCTCCACATGACAGACTGGCGGGTACGTTGTACCTTTGATGTACCTACCTGAAGTACCTTGGGTACCTCTCATGGCCGACCGGACCTGATTGTTGAAGCACTGCGAGACATCATCAGCGAAGGCCCCTCTTTTCCCGCGGCTTGGGGTCGGTGGCTCCGGAGTCAAGTCGGAGTCCGACCCGCATCGACACGGGGCATCGTAAAATTCGTAGGAAGTTTTTGAGGCTACTCTGCTTGATATGGATGATGACGCTGTTTCTCGATAATATCGAAGGAATATCAGCTTCTATGCAATTGTAAAATAATATTGATCGAGTCACATCTGCAGTCGAAGGGCGGATATCTCGGTCACCCTTCCGACTACAACACCCAGTATAACAACTTGAGGTGAGCTGGACATACAAAGACATACCGCCGCACCAGTTTTCTCTGACATTCTAACATTCGATAAGGTGAGATTGTGGCATATCACCCGCAATGCTCTAGTCTATTCCATGTCAACTACTGCACCACACCGCCCTCAACCTCTGCTGCGTTGAGCTTGCGTCACAAGATATCGGAACAGCGCATCCGTTTCGATGCTACCAAGAAGAAGAGAATCCTTGGAGAGATGCAGACCGCGACCGCTGTTTCTAGCCTTCCAGGTGGCGCCCCACTTTCATCGTACGTCCCGCGCCGTCACGAGATTCGACTTGTCCGAACCTTCCGGCGGTCTCGTTGCGCTGTGTAACCTTGCCGCAGAGCCATCGCGATGCACATGGCCCATCTAAGCTACGCGATTCTTCCAATCGCCGGCTGACTATGGCAAACTCGAAGCTATTGTAGAAGTATAGTGTATTGCATTATACGCTCAGCACACATACCCTCATTGCGGGATCGTCTGGTTTCTATGATATGCGTCGTCCTCAAAGCCATGAGGTCCATCCCCACTTTCCTCCTACTTAAGTATGACATATCACGGCGTCAAATCTGCCGTCTTCGGATCCGAGGCTCCGACCAAGGTCCGCCAACACCTCTGCCCCGTTTCATCATCTGGACGAATTATAACGCAGATCGATCTTTCAACTTCCATCTCTCATCACTCTGGACCACCTTGTTTTCCTTTTCGAGCTTTCCCAAGATCTGTATGACCCCACCGCTCGCCGGGATATGCAGCTCCTCAGGAACGTCAGCGTAAATTACTTTGACAAGCTCCATGACCGTCCAGGCGTAGGGATCGCCCTCGATACTAGAGCCTTGCCTCGCCGTCCTTAGCGTACGAATGACCTGCTCCTCTCGAGCCTTCCTGTGGATGATGTAGTCTTGAATCTTGGACGGGCCGTTGTCAACCACGGGCCCGTGACCCGGATACGCCCTTCCCTTGAACAGGCTCTGCATTCTCTCGAGACTGTTGAGGTAGACGGTCAAGTCCTCGAATACTGCGGTACCCTGGCCCAAGACGTTATCCGCCGTGAACATGGCGTCCTCCTCCTCCAAGACGAAGGCCATGTGATCGACGGTATGCCCCGGGGTGAAGACAGCGGTAAGGCTGACACCGTCGACAAGAAACTTTTGGCCGTCCGAAATGTCTGACTGGCCCTCCTCGGGTTGGTTCTTGAAGACCTCTGAGCTCGGAGACAGCTCTAGCAGCTGCTGGATGCCGCCCGTGTGATCATGGTGCCAGTGAGTGATCAGTACCTTCTCCACCGTCGCCTTTTCCTGCTCGAGGGTTGACTTGACCGCGGCGATCCACGATGGCTTGCCCTCGCCTGTGTCGATGAGTATACGGCGGCTGCCTGTGCCGAGGAGATACGTGTTGGTGCCCTGCAGCGTAAACTTTCCAGGGTTGCCTCCCAGAATGCGAATACAGGCTGGGCTGAGGCGCTCGACCTCGGGTAGCGATACTAGTTGTGAAGCCATTGTGTTGTTGTTCTTAGTACGATTCAGACGGGCAATATGTCTAGTCCCGGTTGTAGTTGAGTGAATTGGCCGTCTTAGTCACAAACCAGCGTTGCGATTACATGGGGAAAGCACGCTGAACACAAGACCCCGCATGTTCCTTCAGGTATGCGACAGAGAGTTAGCCGCGACGTGACGCTGGGCATTCAATCTGGCGAATAGAGGATAAGTTGGTGCTCCATGTACGTGAAGACGCAATGGAGGGGCAGTGAAGATACCGAGGTTGAACCAAATGCGCCGACAGGCACTTTGATGATGGCTCTTGTAAGCGGCTTACCTCAGCAATGTCTTCATATAGAATTTCACCAGTGAAAGTGACCTCACTGTTGCCGCGTTGCGACGGGAGGGTCCTTCTCTGGACCCACCGAAAAGTGCCCCGAGGTTCTGTGGGAATTCAGGGGCATAGGGGGACTTTCGGCAGGCGGATAAGCAAAAGTTGTTATCGATAAGAAACCGCCCGATCAGGTGCCGATAAGACCTGGATTTACTGCCTGTTGGCCGCTGGCGCCACGGAATCTACCCGTCTGTGCACCCAGTGCCAGCTCCAACATTTGCAACTTCCAGGGATTGTTTGTAAGGCCTTTTGGGAACTGTGCCCTCCCGACGATCCTGAATCACTTTGCTCTTTGCGCATGAAATCTGTCGCAGTCTGGAGCCTTTGGTTCTGTTTTCCTTCTGCACCACCAAATTTGGCCTCGTCCACAGCTGCAACTGGGACTGGAAGCGACAGCCCGCGCGGACCTTCTCGATCTTCGGCTTGCGCCATCCACCAAAGCTCGCCCACCCGCCCACTCTCTGGGGAGCTTCACCACGGCGCGAAATCGCTCCTTCCGACAATCCAAACATCCTCTACTTTGCTCAGCATCACTGGCTCGGCTTTTCTAGCCGGTAAATCCTACTCTCACTTTATGTTTCCGTCTCTTGTCTACCAATTGACCCATTGTATTGCGACGAACTCGCGGCTAACGGTGGATGTCCAGTAGTATTGTTGCGCTGGCCCGACTCCGGCCGTTACCAATCCACGACGCCTTCCTTGCCCATCGTCGGAATCACGAACTTATCTTTTCGATTTTGGATCACATTTTGCCTCGGCTTTCTTTGCGCAATAGGAAAATCCCAAGTATTTTGCTTTCCAGGTGCTTCAAGGCAAGAGCAAATAGGCGAAAGAGCAGGACGACCGACCGATTAATTAAACAACACCATCCACAACATCCAAAATGTCTGCTCGACCAACGACGCCGATGTCCCCAAAGACCGCCAAGGTCAAATCGCCCCTCCCTGGCACACCAGTCTTTGGCTGCGGTCAGTAGACCCCGATTGTGACTTGCTGCGGCGGCAGGAATGGGCCAGAGTCAGGCTGACAGGATACAAACAGAACACATCCAGCGGCTGTTCACCCAGTCCACAGAGGGTATTACCCAATGTGTCCACCACTACAAGATGATCCTCAAGAACATCTTTGAGCAGACGCCTGTTGTGCCGCAAACATTCAAGAACTCTGACGGCCAGGTCATGACGTCTCTCACATCCAACTACCTCTGTCTACAATGCTCCGCCATTGTCAATGAGGATGATCGTCTCAAGCACGGCACAAAGAAGCAGCATCGCTTCTGTACGTGGCCCGTCACCGAAAGCAAATGTGATTTTCCTAACAAAGTTTAGATGTCGACTCAAGGAGTGGTGCCCTCTACTGCCAGATCTGTGATGACCTAGTTTGGGACCCCACTCTCGAGGAGCTTCGAGTTCGTAAGATGGGAACAGGAACTTTTTCCAGTAAGTTGTCTTTACTCATGAGGGGCGTCCCCCTCGTACCTCTAACTATAACCTGCGTTGTTGTATCGCCCAGCTTTGGCTCCTAGCTGCCTGACCAACATGCTAATTGATCTTCTAGACCGCAAGAGAAAGCACGATGAGATGTTCTCAGATGGCGTAAAGGACAGTTCTGCAAGCAACCCAGGCTTTATATCCAACAACACCACCACTGCCTCTTGTAAAGCCAATGGTCTGCGCGGAATCTACAATGCCGGAGCAACATGTTACCAGAATGTGGTGCTGCAGAGCTTCCTCCACAACCCCCTCCTGCGCAACTTTTATCTCAGCGACGGCCATCAGAGCACCGATTGCCAGCTGACAAACTGCCTCAGCTGTGCCATGGACGACATGTTCCAGGACTTCTATGCTGTTGAGAATACTAATGGATTCACGGCGGCTAGTATTCTGTCTGGATTCTGGATCTCGGAGAAGAAGGCGTTTGAGAACCTCGTCACCACCAAGGAGCAGGATGCCCATGAGTTCTTTCAATTCCTCGCCGAGGAGCTGCATGAGCGCAATGGAGATGGCAAGCGTCCTGAGACTGGAAGCGAGCATACATGTAATTGCATCATCCACCAGACATTCTACGGCAAGCTCCAGACTGGCACTACTTGCCAGAACTGCGGAGGCGTCACCAACGCGGTTCAATCCTTCCTGGACCTCAGTCTTGGACTGGAGAACCTCTCTCACAGGAGAAAGAAGGGAGGCCAGAAGATGCCCAGCCTGACTCTGCAGGAGTGCTTGGATGAGGAATACGTCAAGTCAGACAAGTGCGAGTATCGGTGCCACAACTGCAGCTCGATGCAGCAGGCCAAGAGAGCCACCAGCATTAAGCGGCTGCCAAATGTGCTCGCGATACAGCTCAAGGTATGTCTAGCCGCATGATTACGGTGCCCTTGTCGCCAGCTAACAATCATTACTAGCGATTTGAGTACAAGCAGGGCCGCCATGACCGCGCATCAAAGATCGAGACGGTGGTTAACTTCCCCCTTCAGCTCAACATGCTGCCATATACTACCAGAGGTAGAGGCGCGGACTCCAAGGATGCCTTTGACCTCGGAAGATCTTGCACGTACGACCTCCTTAGTGTGGTGGTCCACGTGGGCGAGATCGACACGGGTCAGTTGACACATGACGAACCAATTTGAACGCTGTTACTGACTGAGTACCTAGGCCATTATGTATCCTACTGCCGAGTAGGCGACCAGTGGTTCAAGTTCAACGACCACAAGGTTGAAATGGCGTCAAAGTCAGACGTCATGAGTGCTCAACCCTATCTGCTCTTCTACATTATTCGTTCACTCTCGTAACCTCATACCTCGAGAGAGAATGAAACGTATCAAGCCTAGCAGTGTAAAACAGTAATGCCACCAGGTCAAACGAGGTCAAGACGGTGGCCCGCCGAAAGTATGGGGAAAAGGGGCGCTTTGGAATGGCGAAGGCGGGGGGCGACGGAGGATCAAGCATCTTGTCGGCGTTGGAAATGAACGTGGGTAATGCATCATCTTGGGCCCTTTGGCAAAGGCGAACAACAAAATCCGCATTTTGGATGGCAATCCTAAGGAGCCATCATTGTATAGAACAGCGATCAAGCGTATGTACTTTCTATTGAAATCTCGCAAGCCAGAAATATGTGCCAAATCGGGCCCCGTCAGGGCAAGAGGGCAGGCCTATCATCATGAGCTCGCCACCCCATGTGAGGAGGGTCGCGTTGCCTCGGTCTACTTTCTAAGGATCTGTTCCCCCTTTTTTCAACTCGAAGCCGCCTCCCGCCACGTCCAGTCTTTGCACTCAAAGTTTGCGTAACACCAAAACTCGTTGCTGAGCCCTCGCTCGTGGCTCGGCTCGTATGTGACGGTTCTGACACCGAGGGGCTTGTATATCCTGTTCACCAACTCGGCCATGCGCTCGCCAGTGCTGACGATGACACGGCCCTTTTCGGCGACATCCGGCTTCATCATCCACCGGACCGACATGGCGGCTGAAGATCAAAGGACTTTATCAGCATGGAGGCGTTCTTTCTTCTACTTGAATCCCGGGAGGAGGGGGTTAAGCTTACTCTTGGTCTGGCAGTCCTCACTGAGGAATGGCGGGTCGATGACGAAGCGGTCTACGACACCCTTGAGCTCACTCGGGAGCTTGAAGGGCTGCGCAAAGTCGTAAAAGACGAACTCAGGGAAGACGTTGAAGCGGTTGTCGTGTTCCAGCAAAAAGACGTTTGGCCGGGCCTCGCTCTCGTCTCGCGTAGTCTGCAGAGTAGTCAATATATCGTCCAAAGACATGGCGAATCGCCCCTTGTAGCGGTGCTCTTACCAGGATATTATGCAGAGCAACAAACACACTGGGCGCAGACACAATCGCAATCGTGGTATCCGCATCAGCGCCCTCGAGGAGTTGCCTCGCCAAGAAACCCGCCGTCTCGTCAGAATACTAAGGGAACAGAAACAAAATTTCAAGTCAGAATTTTTTGCTTCCTCTTTTCCAGAAACCCTTGAAAAAAGCGCATTGCTTTTCTGCGTGCTGATGAAGGTTCCTCCTTACCCAAAATTGCGACTTATTCCAGTCCTCCATGAACGCCGCCATGGATATCGGCGCCTTCTTGGCCGCATTCGCCTCCGCTAGTTCCTGGAGCCTCTCAAACTCTTTCAGACGGGCATCCTCCTCGGCCTTGAATTCGGCCAGCGCCGCCAACGCGTGCGAAGAGAGAGCACTGTCGGCGCAAAGAAGAAGTGTTAGTCAATACTGTGCCACTTATCCGGTGGAGACGGGGATAGTTCGAATTTTTCGGTTCTTTGGAGCTGGCTTACAGAGGCTCGTCCTCGCTGTCTGAGATGCTCATCTTGACTGTGTTTTGACGAAAAGTTTTAGTGAGTTTGATGAGCAAAGTGAAAAGAGAAAGTCTGCATGTGAGCCAGCCGCGAACGAACAAAGTTTTATGATAACGACTGCAGTGACCAAGAGGGTTAAAATGTAAGAGGAAAACTGAGTCGCAACGTGAGGTGAAAGGACTGCTAAGTCTGTGTCAAGGACCCAGTTTGAACTGTCAGAAACTACACTGTATCAACGAATCAGCTTTGACATTGCAGACATACCAACTGATGCCAACACCACGGAGCAAAAACCACATTGTAGAAAGTTCGCACATTTGAGAGATGCTGTTCAAACTGTACATGGATTCCTCGACTTTTGCAACTCTGTCTAGCTGACTACTTATATACACTCTAAACGACTTGCTTGCCCAGAATCAAATCCCTCCAACAAATGAAACCCAGGCTTACTCGTCAAGAACGTGCAGGTACTTGCGCTCCTCCTTCTTCTCCTTCTCTGTTGCAGGGGGCAGGTCGTAGAAGTTGGCACTGCGGAAACCTTGCTATAAGGAAGTCAATACACGTTACTCTGATAGAGAAAATCACGGGCGTCCTTACCAGGTAATGGTATGTGAACTTGCTAATGTCACCGGGCTCGATGCCGAGGTCCTTGAATGTCTTGGCGGTCTCGTCAATCTCCTGGTCAATGAATTCACGCTCAACTTCGTCGGCAGACATGGTGTGCCACCAGAGGTACTTGTTCAGGAGACCGGCGATAGGCTTGAGGACAGCCTTCGGGAGGTTGATGTGGCGGCGCTTCTTGAAAATCTCACGGTCGGCAAACTCGGCAATCTCGGCCATCGAGTATTCCTTGGGGCCGTAAAGCTCGTAGGTCTGACCTGCTGTGCTGTCGTCGTAGAGCATGACCTCGAGAGCCTGGCCAACGTCGATGGACTACAATTGTTAGGTCTTACGCAAGGTAGGCATCATTACGGAGAGCTTACGTGGACGGGCCTGAATCTCTCTTGCATGTTGTTGGCAGTGAAGAGGTTCATGACGTTAGCGAGCTTCAGAAGGAGGTTGTCTTCGAAACCGAAGACGGGCGCCGGCCGCACAATGGTGGTCTCGGGGTAGATGCTGCGAGCGACTTGCTCGCCACGAGCCTTGGTGCGGAAGAACTCAGATGTTGACTCGAGGTTGGCGTTGTAACTGGAGACGTGGATAAAGCGATCGACATCGTACTTGGCAACAGCCTCAGCTATCCGCTCAGTTCCCTCGACATGGACATCCTCGAGGGAGTAGTTCCTAGGCGTTTTCTTAGCCATCGATCTTCAAATGCCCCTCGCTTCATAGACCTACTTGGTGGGGTAGTCACGGCCGACCAGGTTGTAGACAACATCGGAATGTCTGACGCTCTCTTCGATCGATTGGGTGTTGTAGAGGTCGTACTCCTATAGCCATTTCATTAGTCTTCCTAGACTTCAGTCCGCCGCATCGGAAGGGAGACCGTACAAGGAAGACGACTCGGCCAAGGTCACCAGAGACCTTCAAGTGGCGCTTGGCCATCTCCTCACGGAAAGGGACGATAACGGTGCATCCTTGGCGAGCTATTGGAATCGATCAGTATTGCAGTAAAAGTTCGTCGAATGTGTATCGTCGTACCAAGCCTGTTCACGATGTATCGTCCAACCTGTCCCGTTGCGCCGAAAACCGTCGCAGTGTGTCCTGTAATTCAACCTTAGACAAACGTCCCGTAATCAATTCGTTCGATCGGTTCATACCACCAAGAGAGTGTCTGTATTCAGAATCGAGTCAGCAACGTCCTATAGAAACGCAATTGATTGGCATGCCTACCTTCCGCCCTGGGTTCGCAGGATGGGTTTGCCTGTACGGGTGATGGCAATATCGGAGATGGGCCTGCTTCTCAAGGCATTGTGCGCGACCTTCTGGGTCGACCGCACGGCGGTTTGAAAGGAGGCCATTTTCGGATATCGAGGCTGCAACAAATAAGTGCGGTGGCCCCTCAATTGACTCGCAACTGAACACTTCTTGACCGGCCGAAAGCTCCAAAGTCGCGAGCTTCATCCAGAATCCCGGACGGAAGGTGAGCGGGTCACGTGGAAGCAGGTGCACGGCCCATTTCATGGTCATAGGATCGGAAAAACAACCATTGGTCGTCCTATCCGGAAGTGGGTTCTGTCCAGAAGCATCCGAATCGGTGCTGCGCTACGTACTTCTGTACCTTAGCTGACTGACCAGGCTGCTAGCTAGCCGCGTTATGTGCATCGCCCCTCCGGAGCTGCTACTAGCAACTGCTGCTGCTTGCATTCATCAACACCATTCACACAACTACCAGACGAACTCCCCGGCATTTTCCACGACGAAAGTCCGCCCCTGAGCCTCAATCCCTCTGCCCCTGAAGCTGTAATCTGAGGAAAGAACTGTCATCTGGTCTTTCTTCAACGATTCTGTCGTCATCCTCAACCCCTCCGAAGCTCACACACCCACCGACCGAGACCTCCCACCAAGATGAGCGCCGACGCAATTCCCGACTTCCTGGCGGAGCAGCGCGACGAGGCCCCCGAGGAACTTCAGCACCTCGTTCTGGAGTTCGAAAACTACTGGGAGAGGAAACTCTGGCACCAGCTCATCGATGCCCTCGGCCAGTTCTTCAGTCACCCGGGCAGCAAGCCCCAGCGACTCTCCTTCTACAAGGTCTTCATTCTCAAGTTTGCGGATAAGATCAACCAGCTTAAGCTTGTCGACTTGGCATTGAAGGCTGCCACCGAATGCTCTGGTAAGGCTTAGCCACACAGGAGTTAGGAGAGGGCATGAAACTGACGGGGTCGTTATAGATGATGAGGAGCGCCTCACATTCCTCCAAGGAGTCGCGAAGAAGGTAGACAACGAGAACTCACAGGATGCTTTGGTATACGCTTCCGTCGCTGTTGCCAGAGTAAAGCTGGATCTGGAGGATATGGATGGCGCCCGCAAGGACCTCGACACAGCCGAGAGAATACTGGACAGCTTCGACTCCGTCGAGACGATTGTCCACGCAGCGTTCTATGATGCGAATGCCAACTACTACCAGGTAAGCACTTCGCCCACCTTCCCCAAGCAAGTACAGGACATTTGCTGATGTGGTTTCCAAATTCAGCGCAAGATGGAATTCGCAGCCTACTACCGCAACGCCCTTCTCTACCTCGCCTGCATCGACATCAACTCCCTCACACCCCAGGAGCGACACAGGAGAGCGCTGCACCTCAGCATCGCCGCATTAGTCTCCGACACCATCTACAACTTTGGTGAGCTGCTGTTGCACCCCGTCCTCGACGCCCTCAAAGGCACACAGGACGAGTGGTTCCGCGACCTCCTCTTCGCCTTCAACCGCGGCGATCTACAGGGCTTCGAGGCTCTCTCGGCCCGCATGCGGGCCAAGCCGTTGCTCGCCGAGAACGCCGGCCACCTCCGCCAGAAGATCTACCTCGCGTCCCTCACCGAGGCCGTCTTCCGCCGGCCGCCCCACGACCGTGCCATGTCCTTCGCCGATATCGCTCAGGAGACTAAGGTTCGTCCCAACGAGATCGAGCACCTCATCATGAAGGCCCTCAGCCTGGGTCTGCTGCGCGGCAACATTGACCAGGTCGACGAGGTGGCGCACATCACTTGGGTCCAGCCCAAGGTGCTTGATATGAAGCAAATTGGCAACATGC
Source organism: Colletotrichum paranaense (assembly GCF_030867605.1). Classification (NCBI taxonomy): domain Eukaryota; kingdom Fungi; phylum Ascomycota; class Sordariomycetes; order Glomerellales; family Glomerellaceae; genus Colletotrichum; species Colletotrichum paranaense. Next base: position 141,879 of record NW_026848981.1, on the reverse strand, counting down.
GCCAGCGGCTGCTCGACTGGGACTCGCAAGTCAACCAGCTTGGTAACTGGATCGAGACCGCCGGCGGCGACGTGTGGGCAGCTTAGTGGACAGCAGAGGATACCAGGGTTATGGGCGGAAAGGAAAAACTATGCCTGTAATAAAGGTCTACGGTGGCGGACGGGGAGACCAGTGTACACCACTAGACTTAGAAGAGGAATGGAATTTGGCCTCCAAAAAAGGGCCGTAATGATTTTGATGACAATGCTATTGCCCCTTTTCCCGATGCGATAATTCTAAAAGCTCAAAACGTTTTTGGTAATTGTCGTTCCTTAAGCTCCGCCAGGAATGATGCTGTCATACAGACTACGTGACCAACACTATTAGTATCTTATTTGTCTTTATATTCTACCTTTGCTGGCTGCTCGGGCGGTTCTCGATATCGTTTATACAGTATTAATACACAGTATCAGTGAAAACTCTCACTGTCTCAATAGACTATCTATTAGTATCTTATATCATGCACTCTTTGACTTGGCTGTAGGTTGTCCCAGCACAATGACGGATCCCATGAGCCATGCAGGCCACCACACGCCCCAGATAATGACAGGTGTATACATGCCCCAGACATCCCAACCAAAAGCCGCTTCCTTGAGGACCTCGCCGATACTGATACCAAAGTACGACGAGACAGAGTACAGCGCCGCCGTCGGGGAGGCGAATTGGAGAAAAGCTGCGCAGGCCCAGCGAACGGCCGCGTGGTTTGGCCACGGCCGCATGAAGGACAGCGGGCTGGCCATGACACCAACGAGGAAGGCGAGAGAGAAGTTGAGGGTCGCCAGAGCTGAGAGAAACATGCCGAGCAGGAGGAGGGAGAAGGACTTGATCAGCTGGTATTGCTGGACCGTAGGGTTGTACGTGGATTTCAGGAGCGAGGAGATGAAGAAGGGCAGGGCACAGTTGGCGAGGGCGAATGCTGTGTATGCGCTAGCGAGCATCTGTGGGATTGTAAAGTGAGCATTTGAATCTTGGTTGAGCCGAGAATGGGAAGGAGAGCTTACGTTTGCAGGCATATGATTGAAGATGTACAATGGCACGACACCGAGAAATTGACAGACGGCAACGAGACCCAGAGGAAGAAACAGATCGCGTTCAACGGCGGGAACAGAAGGTGACGACGTGTTCGTTTCCTTTGCGGTTTCGAGTACCTCCATAGACGCAGTGCCCTCCTTCTCGGATTTTACCACCGAGTTGGGCGCAGCTGACGGCTGATCCTGGTGGCCACTCTTCACCCAGAGGGAGATCGCAGTTATGGTAAAGCTGGCGGCTAGGATCATGGCACTTGGCAGGTACGTGCCAATGCTCACAAACCTCTCCTTCTGCATGAGTAGGTAGAAGAAGAAGCTCTGGTGGAGGTGCTCAAGCAGGTTGTTCAAGCTGCGGAAAGTTCCTTCGACAAGGCGGCCCATTCCCATTTCATCATGCCACCCTTCACCGAATGGTTGCAAAGTTACGGCATCCACGTGGTAAGGGATGAAGCTGCTATGCGGACCAGAGGCGTGGCCGAGCCCCTGGTTCAACATGCCACGAAGCATCGTGAGGAGTCGGTCCCGGTACTTGTCGGAGTGCGACCACATCTCCTGAATGGCAGTTCCCATGCCCATCTGTCCACCTGCGATATTAACGACGGAGTTGATGAGATCCAGGTTGGGGAGCTGGCCGTTGATGCCGTCGTAGATGATATGGATGGACTCGAAACGGTCTTCCTGCGGATAGTCGATGGCGATGGCGCCCTGCAAAGCGCCAGACTTGAGTGGAAGCGAGTTCACCCTGGAAGAGTCGTGCGAGTCGTGGTATGCGTCGACCCATGCCTGAGTGCCCGTTCTACTGTCAGGAGGAATGACGAGGATGATATCTTTGGACCAGAGTGACCACCGCTTGAAGTACCTCGCCAGTGTCAGCGCCAGTGGCAGACCGTTCTGGTTGAACTTGTCGTCGACCGTTTTCCAGGCTGCGATGAGCACAATAGCCTCCGTGGCATCGCCGCGAGGAGCTTGAAGAATGGCGTAGATATTCTCTCCGGTGTATACGTCGCCGGCGGATTCGTATGTGTAGTTTTGGCGGCCGACCTTCAGACCAACGCTCTTGAGGATGCCCTCGAGCTTATCATTGATTCTGTCATGTTTCAGTGGTTAGCCCAAATCGTAAAGCAGCCGTAAGGATGCAATTGCGGTGCACCATACTCGTAATTTGACTTGTCCCTGACCGAGTTGACCTCATGCTTATACGCCCTCAGCACATGCTGATCACTTCCACCGAAATACGTGTGCACTTGACCCGGAAGCAGCGCATTCTCGGAAATGTAGGTTCGTCGTGAATAGTCGTTTAAAGGCAAGAGAAATAGCCATGCGATCCCACCAAGAATGCATGCGAGCGAGATGTAGGGCGGGAGCTTGAGGATGCGCGGATCGCGACGCAACGACAGTGCCGAAGCTGGACAGATGCGATGTCAAGTCAGCTATAACCGGGGTAAGAGTAGAGGGGGATCAAGGGGTTCTCTTGTTTGTTCTTACAGATGAGTCGCGACATAACGGAGGCTGTTGTTCTGCAGCTTCCGAGAGCTGCGCAATCGCACAATTAGTTCGTCTTTGCTGTGCGGTGACTTTCCGAAAGGACAACCGTCATCTTTCAAGATGGGTTGTAAGGGCGTCCCGGGGATGGAGGCGGAGCTGTGTTGGAGGTACAAGTGACAGGAGTGCCCATATATTCATTTATCCGGGCGCGTCCCCTCGCGTTCCATCCCCGAGTTTAGTTCAAGCTTCGGGCGACTCTGCCCGCCAAGTGCTACTCGACTTTTTAGTGGATTCGGTACTACGGAGGCACTAATCCCCGTCTTTTGTGAGCGGTGAAGCAACTTTTTTGCGGCTCACCACCAGAATTCTGCCCCGCCATCACCATCTCGAGTCTCAATTTTGGGATTCTGCCACCCTCTCCAATCGATTCCTGACGCAACTGCGACACCTACGGTCCTTAAGCGCTTTCTCTCGTCGTACTCGGCGAACCAGAAGAATGGGCGTCACCAACAAGAAAACTTTGACCAAGACACGAAGGAAGACAAGGTAAGGGATTTTACAGGAGCAGACCGAAGAAAAACTAAGTCGTCTTTCGGTTCCTAACAAAGCATACTATAGGGATGTCGACCAGATCAAGGCCGATCTGCGCTCGCCGCGCCATCTCCAACGTTTCACGGGATCAAAAGCAAAGGAGGATCTTCCAGGACTGGGTCAGCATTATTGCATCGAATGCGCCAAGTGGTTCGAGACCGAAGTCAGCCTCGTAGGCCACCGTAAGGGAAAGCCTCACAAGCGCAGGTTCGTCTTCTCCTACTACACTTCCATGCCTCCGCTTGGCCTATATGTGCTCTCGTCTGTTGCGGCCCCGCTAACCTAGTCATTTCCAGGGTCAAGCAGTTGAAAGAGGAACCGTATACCCAGAAAGAGGCAGAGGCCGTCGTCGGCATTCGAACAGACGACAAAGGTCCCAACAAGGGAGGACCTGAGAAGGCCCTCGACCAGGAGATCGAGATGGAGACCTGAGATGCGCTTGCCTCCTGCCCACAAGTCTACCGTGGCTCAAGAGTAGACGCTAGATGATACCCTTTCACGACATAATGTACTGGAATTGCCATCCCCCCTTTCTCTTGACTGCACCCTGAAGGGCCGTGCTCGGGAAATTGAGATCCAGCTTGCGATGGCTCGGGGCTCAAGGCAAACAGGCGGCGGCGATGATGCCATCAGTGAGGTTCTACAGCGGGCATCTGTTGTAGCACTTTCACCGGATGCCACGGCCGCGTGGTCTGACGATCCCGGTACCCCGGCCTCTCGTTGTCTCGGAGCCTCCGCGGCCTCCCGCGCGACCACGCGTTGTGCCTCCACGTGTAGAAGGTGCCGGCACACGGGAACCTCTAGTAGCTGTGCTGGGGGTCTTGTATTTCGGGGTTGGCTTGGAGGAGGCGGGCGGGTTTTCAACGAACGAAACGTCAGTGGTCCTGTAAGTGATTAGCAGGATGCTTGCGAAGCCTCCAACGGAGGAATCTAGGGTATGGATCAGTACATAAAAGTCGTCTCGCCATCAAAATCAGTGCTAGGCTTTTCAAACGCGCGAGGAATGCCTGTGAATGTGCATGTTAGAAATACCGCCAAGGTTATACCAGAGATTGTGTTGGGGCTCGTACCTGATCCTGCGGCTGCGTTCATCTCTTCCTGCAGCTTCGCCCTCTTGAAGGACTCGGGAACAGGGCCCTAGAGAGGATAACGAGGTAAGATCAGCATTGGCAAGTGCGTCAAAAGATAGCTGATGGAACAATCGCACCTCTTGGAAATCGACGCAAAAGGCATTCATGTTCAGGCCGTACATGAAACTCGCAAAAGATTCGCTGAAGCGCGCCAGACTCTCGTGCATCAGCTGGAAGTGCATCATATTGGCCTCAAGGTCGGCCATGGCATCCGAGAGCTCAGCAAAGGCGGGCTCAAAGGTGTTGAGGGGAAACGACTCGCCGCCGCCGTGAACACTATCTCTGGCGGACTCGCGAAAGGAGGATCGCGAAGAAGGGCGCAGAGGCGTGGTCGGGCGCATGGGGGTTGTCGGACGGGAGTTGCGCGTGCGCGAGCCGGACCGCTTCTCGTGGGCGTTGTAATCTGCCATGATGGGCAGTGGAAGTGGAATTGAGATGTACTGTGTGCAATACTTTGCGTTGGGAACTCGGCGAGAGAGACGTCGTCAGATTCTTTGGTGTCGATGGCAGCTGTCGGTGTAACGCGGGGTGTCGAAGTACCTTAGTTGTGGGGTAAGCTGTGGTTGCTGGTTGATGGAAGTTCAAGTGAAAGTCAACATCAACAAACCCGACGGCTTTGGTGGCCCGACGTCAGGTACAAGGCACCTCAAGGCTGGAGTCCCGGACTGTGTATCGTTTTTTTATTTTCCTGGCGGGGTTCAATCTTCCCAGGCCCCACACTCAGCGCAAACCAAAACTGCATTTCAGCACGTGTACGGAGTAGTGGCTTCAAGAAATCGCCCGTCATCTCTAAAAGACCCCGGCAGACAGCTGGTCATCAGGCGGGATGACGCAAATTTGGGTTTCCTCAGGCCCATCCCAGGTACTCCTTATTGAAGCTTGGGCAGGCTTTTGTCCTGGAGTCAAGCTACCTACGTTCCATGTTCACCCAAGGTATCGAGCGCGTCTCGCGTGACTCGGCCCCGAAGTTCCATTAAGGTAAGGTACCGCCCACGGGGCACCTCGCCTCGCGTTCGCTCAACCAGGGAGGGGACACGCACAGGTAAGGTAGAGTAGGTAGGAGGTACCTGGCGTCCCTGCCTCATCGCGTCCGACGGGAGGTCGCGTGGCCATTTCTGATGATTTTGGTGGACCTGTTGTAATGAGGAAGGTACGGATTCAGATACCAATACTCGCACCCGCACTTCCCCTGCGACCCTGAGGCATCTTACGGATTCGAATACGGCGTATTTTATTGTGCTCGTTTACGGTTTACGATTTACGGTTCACCACACTTCAGCGCCCATGTTCACCATTTTGCAAACCTGAACAACCAAAATCGATCACCACGTTCCATTTCACCATTTCACTGCACTGCAAAAGGTTGCACGCATCAAGCCCCCCGCTCTCAACGACATCCCACCTCAATCTACCCATACCTTACCCCTCCTGGTCGGTGTCGGTCTCCTTGCTGGGTCCGCAAAGCTGTTCCTCTCCCACCACACCACAGCACCACAATAGCTCGCCAACTCCAAGGTACATTGGGCAAATCCACAGCTGACACCCAAGTACTACAACAAAAGAGACCAACTAAGGCACCTAAGGTCCAACGGTACTCTTGGAATCTGTGCCAGTCCGGATCGCTCGGAAATTGAGCTACATCTGCGTCCACCAGTGACCAAGCTACCAACTCCGTGAAGTTTGAGCAGCTAAGGGGTACCAAGTACAGCGCTCGACCCTCGCAACATTGCGCTTACCTATTGTCGCTGAGGTGTCGTCGTCCTCCTCCTCCTTGTCCGCCGCGTCTAAGCCTCCCTCAATCCCCGTCGCCCCCGACTTTCCTCTTTGCTCAAAGCTCCGTCCGCAACGCTGCCCCTCCGTCGCACATTCACTGCCCACGTAATAGACCCGGTCTCACTGCGTTATCCATCAACCTCTCTGTACCCGTACCTGGCTTCGACAGTCCTCTCGACTTTGCTCTTCTCGTCTTTCTGCATTGTTACTCCTTGGCCGCCAACCGCATAGACGCCAGTCCCTGAACTCTCCATCAGCCGCGTAACCAAAGTAGGTACCTACCCTAGTCTTTCCCCAATCCTCACAACCCCTCCATACCTTAACTCCCCTCCGGCGCATGTCAGCCACCCAGTCTGTCCCTCCCTCCCGTCACTTCAACCTCCGGCGCAAGCCATAATCCGGCCATCCGCGCATCACTCGGCTTGATTCTTTTTACCTTGCCAAATTTCCTCTCCAACCCGCCGCCATTTGCCAATGCACTACACTGTGGGATGACCCTGCTGACCCCGTCTCAGCACCACCAATATAGTCTGAAGCATTGACTGACGTCGTCGACTGATGCCGGTCTGTTTGAAACCACAAACCTCGGCTTTGCCTCGAATTTTCACGTTTTCGCAAAGCTCCCTCCAGTACGCTTCGGGGACTCGCCTTGCACAATTGCCATTGACTTCGCGGTTTGGACGGCAGCTCCTAGTCAGACCCTGTGTTCGGAAATACAACTGCCCCTCCAAGCCCTCAAATTACAGACGATTCCAACCACTCGGATCACCACAGTCACCGGGCCTCCCCAACCTCAAGAAACCCCGTGTTCTCCTCGAGTCACGGGTTGACATCGTCCTCTGCTCCATCGCCGTTGCTCTTGCGTGCGCATACGGCCTGTTTTATCAGCAAATCACCGGTTCCAAATCTGACCCTCAACCAGACAACGAATTCGCAGAATCTCATCCATTAGAAGTCATGGCGACGGACATTCCCGCTGGGAGACCGGGTAACCTCACGCCGGAGCAGGAGGAAAAGTTGCGCCAGCTGTGGCATCTCATTCTGTCCTTGGGCGAGGAGACCAGCACCGCCGCTGCAGACAGCGCATCTGCTAGCATAGCCCCAAGCGAAACATCGGCTGCCGGAAAAGGCGACAAGCCCAAGAAGAAGCGCACTTCATTGTTTGGCCGCAAGGATAAGAAAGAGGGCGCCGCGACATCGACAGCCATTCCAGCTGGTATCAAGGAGGATGGCGAGGACAAATACGGTCAAACGCAACAGTTCAAGGAGGCTTTGGCCAACCAGAGTCCCGAAGCTTTGCGCGCTACGATATGGTCGATGGTCAAGCATGACCATCCCGATGCCCTTGCCCTGCGATTCCTGAGGGCGCGAAAGTGGGACGTTGAGAAGGCTTTCGTTATGATGATCTCCACGATGCACTGGAGATTGACGGAGATGAAGGTTGACGACGAAATCATGAAGAGTGGTGAGGCTGGTGCGCTCGAAGCTGCGCAAAATTCCGAACCCAAGATTAAGCAGTTGGGAGAGGACTTTATGGCCCAGGCTCGTTCAGGCAAGACTTTCATCCATGGCCTTGATAAGGGAGGACGCCCGATCTGCCAGGTCAGAGTGCGCATGCACAGACAGGGGGAGCAATGCGAGGAGAGTCTGGAGAAGTATACTGTCTTCTTGATTGAGACAGCTCGTATGGTTCTGGCTCCTCCCGTCGATACTGCTGTAAGTTTATCCGTGTTTTGGCGGCCTGACTTGTGCTAATCGGACAAAGACAATCGTTTTCGATATGACCGGCTTTTCACTGGCAAACATGGTTAGTCACCCCCATACAGCGCGACTTGATGGGATATTTCCTGACCCTTGCTCTAGGATTACACCCCTGTGAAGTTCATGATCAAATGCTTCGAGGCAAACTACCCCGAATCTCTCGGTGCTGTTCTGGTGCACAAGGCCCCGTGGGTCTTCCAAGGTTTGTTTCCCCCATGATTGGTCTTAAGTAACACAACTAAAGGATGACCAGGTATCTGGAAGATTATCAAGGGTTGGCTGGACCCGGTCGTAGCTGCCAAGGTCCACTTCACCAACAATGTCAAGGAAATGTCAGAGTTCATTGAGCCAAGCCACATTCTCAAAGAGCTTGACGGCCAGGAAGACTGGGACTACAAGTACGTGGAGCCAGTCGCTGGAGAGAATGATAAGATGAAGGATACGGCAACCAGAGACGCGTTGCTTTCTGGAAGGGAAGAACTGGTCCACGAGTACGAGGAGACAACCCTCCAGTGGATCAAAGAGGCCGGGACAGACAAGGAGGCAGCCATCAAGGCACAGCGGGAGGAACTTGCCCGCAAACTCAGGGATGACTACTGGAAGCTCGACCCTTACCTCCGAGCAAAGTGCGTCCTGGATCGGACTGGCGTTATCCAGGATGGTGGCAAGATCGACATGTACTCCAAGGGGGCGCCTGCTCCCGCCACTCCCGCTCCCGCTGCAGCAGCTCCTACGCCGGCTTCCGCACCCGCACCCGCGCCGACGAACGGAGCTCCCGCGGTCGAGACATCGGCCGATGATGTAGACTAGAGACCGTCACAGCCGGCATTAGATTCACGAAGGACGTACACACAGGTTATGAGAATTGGTCGGGGGGATAAAAGAGGTTGAAAGAGCCAGGGACGTTGAATTGCGGGGAATTGATATCCCTGCTATTGAGTTGGGGGCGGGGGTGTTGATAATACCAAAACTGGCTTCTCTACATCTTGGACTTGATATCCTCAAAGAGGGCCTTGAGCTTGTCCATATCGGTCGCCTGCTGGGGCCAACCCACGCCGAGACCCTCAGTCTCATTTGGCTTGGGAATCTCCAACTGGTGTCAGTACGAGAATTGCAGGCGGTGGTGAGAAGTGTTACCATGTGGAAGTGAACCTGTGATAATTAGCTATGATGAATGGCAAGGTGGATGAATAAAGGGGGAACACTCACGTGGTCGACCATTTGGTGAGCGATGCGGCCGTTGTTCTGGAGGATGTTGTAATCGGTGGCACCGGTCGCGGCGACAAGCTTCTTCACAACAGGCTGCAATAACGCAAGGGGTCAGAATGAACACACAAGGGGGCGCGAGAGAGGCTGGTGGAAGGCCTACGAGGAGTTCGCTGAGCTGATCGTCGGGGATATCAGCCAACTTGGCGCCGTGGTGCTTGGGGATGACAAGCTGCGGAGACAATGTAAGTGGATATTTCACAGGATGATTATTACATGGGTGAGTTCTTACAGCATGGCCGCGGCTGAGGGGGTTGATGTCGAGGAACGCGAGTGTCTTTTCGCTCTCAAAGAGCTTAAAGCAGGGAATTTCGCCTGAAGGGGGGCAAAATGTCAGTTGATTCTGCGGTAGCGGGGGTTCGGAGATGTCTTGGGGTTGGAATCAGATGAGGAGCGGGAATGGGGACGAACCCTTGATGATCTTGCAGAAGATGCACGAAGCCAGGCTGGACGTCATGATGAGGGGATGTTGAGTCTTGCTTTCGTATTCGAGAATTGAAATGGTCTAGACAAAGTTGAGAAATCACCGTATCAATTGCGAGAGGGAAAGGTGAGTGAGGATGATGAAGTTGAGCAAATGAAAGGACGGGATTGAAGAGATGCGGAGGGCATATGCAGTGAGGTGGGCGGGGATACGGAAGCTGAGGAAGCTTGTATGGGGTGGTTCGGGGATTGCTACGACCGGGAGATAGTGTGGAAGGTACTTGGAGAGCAAATTGCCTCCAAAAAGTCGGAGTGGGACCTCCTATCGAACTCACCTCTTGCCTTTTACCAGATGTGACCGTTGGATGGCCCAACAGACTCCATTCCACCAATCTTTGGCACAACCTCATCTGGAGTACCCAGGTTCGAAATTTTGTTTTTTGAGTTCTGAATGTCTTGCTCGACAGGATCCAGTTGTCGCTTTTTCTCTGCGACGGATATTGCAGCTTGCAGTGCCTTTTTTGTCATGCTACAATTGAATTGCGCATCAACCTGTCAAGTCGCGCGCGAGGTCTTGAGGGTTAGAAGACAGCGCCCGACCAACACAGCGAGCGCAGCGCACGGCGTGGAGTTGCTGAAGGAGCTGCTGGGCTACTGCCGGGCTGCTGCACGGGTGACCTACCTGGCGCATCTGGAGACCTGATCCCTGGCACCATCGTCGTCATACCCCTCCTTCTGCTGCGCAAACGCCAGGTCCTTTTTTTCCTACCCAAGCCGACGTAACCCCACCTTGGAGTGACTGAACAGCCCTGGCCGAGTCTTTTGCTCGGCACCTGGAAGCAAGGCAGCCAGCCAACATAAGGCGGGCAGTCGGACCAGAACGCCGTTGCTCTTCCTGGAGTGACATTCTTGTTGCAGTAACCTTCTTGTGATACCCAGCCCGTCCCGCGTCCTCATTGATTCCCGCCTTACAAGCTTCGTCAGGCTACCTTACAAACTATACCTTGAGCACATCGATCGCACCTGTTGCGCCAGCCCGTGTATCTCTATTACAACAGCACCTACGAAGGAAGCCCCGTTTTACGAGAAGAGGGCAGGTCATTCTATCGAAGCAACCATCTGCAAACGCACCCATCACCTGAAGCAAACACCATGACCCGATACAAAAGCACCCCTCTCTACGGCGGCGCTCTAGTCAGCGACTTGCCCGACAAGTTCGCCGACGTCAGGTTGGTCCCCTCCCTATCTCACGTCCCTCGCCTTCCTCTTGTCACTCTCTTTCAAGCTCCCAGTCACCCGCCATACCCTATACATATATGCAGTAGACTAACAACCCCTTTCCAAAATCCACAGCAAACTCCGCGAGGTACCCGACAACCAAGAAGTCTGGATCGACTCGGACGGTTTCACGAGCATCATCTTCGACATCACGGAGCGCGTCGGCCCCGCGGGCTCGAGTCCCGAGATCGACGGCCGCGCCCTGACGACGCACCTCGAGGAGCTCGTCGGCGAGGACGTCGACACCGTCAAGGTCTGGAACACGACCGAGACCTCCTTCTCGCGCCTCAGCTCCGACATTCCCGCCTACACCCTCATCGCGACGCAGACCCCGCACGCGAGCAAGTCGTCCCGTTCGTCGTCGTCGTCGGCGCCCGATTTCACGGCCATCATTCTAACCCTCGTACGCCTTGAGAAGGAGTCGACGGATATCTTGGTCACGATTAACGTGCCGCATATCAAGGGCGAGTACGACGAGGCCGATGTCGATTTGGAGCTCGGCAAGCAGGGAAAGCTGATTGGCGACGCTGTTGAGTATGCTGCGCGTATTTGGGAGACGTTCAAGGTGAAGGACTGGTCTTTGTTCCAGGAGGTTTGAGAGGCAGAAAGAGAGAAGGAGTGAAAAGAGATTCGATGAGATAAGATGGAAGACGGAATATGGATATCCCCAAAGTGGAAGACGGATCGAAGATGTGAATGGCGAGGAGGTGCACACCGCATGAAAAAGCAGTTGACAGATTTGGGTAGTTTCCTTCCACCGTCGGGTTACGTGAACACGGCGGGAAGGACAGGCGGCGAAATTTGACGATGAAACGAAATGAAAGCCACGCCATCTCTTGGGTTCTTTAGGTGTCACTAGTTGAGTTGTTCTATGCTGAGAATTATGATGTCAAGAAAACAATATCAGATTTGTGAATGTATATATCTATGAACTCTCACTATGTTATGATCTTTTGGGCCACTGCCTCTGTGGATGTAAACAAATGTTGGATAACGAGAGAATTATTTTTTGATGACTTGTTGCTAAGCTACGTGTACACATATTACGACAGCTAGGTCGACTAGCTACAACTATCGTACTGGTCCCTGGTATATCGACGGAGCTACACGAGCACAACAAGTCGAACAGTGATCACCATTTCGTGCAAGATTACTTCCACCATACTAGATGATAGTTGTCACCTTCGTTTCGGATAATTCAGTCCGCCTTACGTTGACAGAGACGTTCGAAACCCAGCATTTGAGTTGTATCTTGTTCAGCAAGGGGGAAAATAACGAAGTCGTCTTATAGACCTTGGCAACGATTATCTTGCCCATGATGGAGCCGGTGCGTGATACCAGAAATGTGAAAAGTTCTTAGAGAACTACCGAAAATCGCCGTAGATGGAAGTTCAACTTGAAAACCTGTAGCCTTACTTGACTGGCAAAATTGACGTAACCTGAACTCTGGGCAAACAACCCCGTTGATTAGAAGTCACCTTGCGGTTGGGACTTCGCCAAAGTCGATTGGGACAAGTTCATCATGATTAATGACACCATTGACGTTGCGTAAATATCGTCGTAGCGCTCTTGTGTATATAGATAGAGCAACACGAGAGGTGATGGTCTAGTTCGAAACCTCCTACATTCAATAATGTGTAGAACACTACATGATCATCCGCTTTACGGTCATCCTCCCCTCTATGGTCGTCTACTTCCCGGCCACATGCACCGCTTGGGAACTTTTCTGGGCCGCTCTTTGAGGCTCTCTCCAATCTCCTTGCAAATAGGGCATTTGGCCAGTGGGAGTATATATACTCTATTGGATTGAAGTCTAGTTCATAGATTCTTCCCTCCTCGGCAGTTATGTGGTCACCAGCGACCGCAAGTTGGTGCTGAACTTGCGGGTGCCAGCTGCGTAGGTCATCTGCTCAATGTGAGCTCATCCCAAGGTAAGTAGCCTTGTCACGCTCCACCTGGGCGGTCTCGTACTTCGTCTATGCTAGCTACTACGCCCAAAGTATGTTCCTTGTACTATACCTAGAGAGTATTTGCCATCGGCGAAAGAAAAACATTGACGGTAGTTGCGGCAGAGATAACGAAAAGGAAGGTGTCGAGCAGGGAATTCGTATATCAAGCCGCTTGAGCAACTGTGTAGCATATCAGATACACATCAGTAAGCTGGTCCTAAAAAGTATCCATGTGCTTGCTTCCCTGTCACTCGATGAACTCAGACGGGTTCCCCTTTATTGATGATGACATTGTCAATGCTTATGATGATGGTGTTCTGCGCCACTGGATAAGAATTGGAAAAACCATGAGATTTGGTGATCAATCACGAAGCAATGGGCGATAAACTCTGTCGACTCTGCCTGATTCCAAAGCCAATTCCTCATGTCCTCCTACAACGTCAAATCTACCAGCTGAGAGCCAACCTTGTTCACATCCGCCTCCGAATCGGGGGTTGCCCGGGCACTGCCACCTCGCTTTGCCCACCGTTCTGCAATGATCTTCATTACCTCCTTCTGCTGGCTACCAGGGTGCTCCTTCTTCACCACTTTCATCTGCTCCTTGAAGAACTGCTGATACTCGGACGGCTTCCCGGCGGCTCTTGGTGTCGGTTTCGTCTGCTTCAACTGCGCCTTGCAGGAGCCACACCGATGGCGTTCGGGGTTGATGCTCTTGGAGTGGCGCTTGTACTCGAGCCCGCATTCGGTGCATTCCCACATGTACTTGAAATCGATCTCGTACGAGTGCTTCGTCGTCACCTCGATGCCACGATCCCCGAACCGCTGTGAGCACTTGACCGCCCAGATCTTGAATTCTTTGCCGTGCGGGTTACCAGTGATGCCGTTGACCATGAAGTTGGCCAGATGGCAAAACTCGTGTGCGACGACGTTGAGGAGACGATTTTCGTCATCAATCACCTTCTCCGCGAGCTCAATGGAAGCATGATGCTTGTGCGTGACCGATTTCTCTGACCCGTCGGCGTTCTTGGTACGGACGGTTTCGCGCCTCCAGTTCGCTCTTCCCGCTGTGGTGTTGAGTTTGGCCGACCACTGGATCTTGACTCCTCCTGTAGACTCGGCTAGGGACTGCAGTTTGCCCTGGGTGATGGTATCGTCAAGTTCTTGGAGGAATGTCTGGGCGATGTCGTGTTTTCTCTGCTCGAACGCCTTCTTGCTTTCTTTCCGGTTGGCCGTATTTGTCTTCTGTTCTTTCGCTTTTTTGGGACTTTTCGCCGGACTCCTTTGGGCCGGAGGCAATGTTAGTTTCTTGGGCGAGTGCTCCTCGTTCCACTCATCCACGAACTCCTGACTCCAGAACATATCCATACCAGGCCCATGGGGTGTCTTTGGAATACCTGGGAGCTTCTTAGGGGATATCAGTGATTTGGTGGATGGCCTTGGCGGTGTCAATGGAGGAGTTTTTGGCGGAGCATCATCTTTTCTAGCCCTGCCTTGCTTCTTTGGTGGCTCGGCTGTGCTGCATTTTCATGTTAGCAAGGCAACAATGCCACTTACGAAGTGGCTCTTACATATCTAGCCGACGAAGAGCATCTGCCATATCGTCAGTGAGGTCAACGATCGCTGATTGTAGCCGTGTCGTTTTCCTCCCGGGCACACTTCCGGTGCTTCGTTCCTTCGCTTTGGTGGTCTTTTGAGGTCTGCTAGGCCTGGAGTCTGGGAAGTCGATTTCTGGTGCAGGTTTTGTGACTGGCTGACGCTCCTTCTGTCTCGGCGCGGTTGTCTCCTGACTGCGACCCGATACTGGACCACGAGCTCTCGAAGCCGTAGAGTCGTGCCCAAAGAGTGTCGGAGTCCCATCGTCCTCGAACTCTGATGCAGAATCACCAAAGAATTCAGAAATGTCGGCCTCGGTAATTTCAGTTTGCTCGTTGGTGCTGCCGTCTGATTCATCGTCTGACTTTGATGATAGGTTCCCCGTCGGCGTCACGTCTCGGCTTCTGACGCGCAGCTCCCTCACTCCTACACGAGGCACCTCCTTGGATTTGATAGGAATATCGAATAGATTCTGTCCCTCATTTCTCGAAAAAGTTCCGAATGGCCTCAATAAGGCGTTGTCTACCCTTGCACCAAGCTTCCGGCGTCGCACAGTCGGCGGCGCAGCCTTGACCGTTGATTTCCCGGCATCCAAATCTTTCGAGCTTGATGCATTCCACTGAAGAGCTTCTTCTTCGAGCTGTCTCGAGGGTGAAGCATCGTCGTCGCTATCAGTGCTATTGGTCGTTGTTTGAGCAGGTGCTTTGGTAGGTCGGCGGAATTGTTTACTCCTCTGCAGGACGGCATCTAGGTCGGGGAATTCGTCCTCACTAGACGAGGCAAAGTCGACATATCCAGTCATGGTGTCGGTACGATTGCCGATTGTAGCTGTAAGTCAGATCCTCTCTCCAATTCCGGTACTTTGAGCTTGGGTGTGGCTTGACATTGCACGAAAGTGTTGCAGAGCCGTCTTGTAAGGTAGATCGGTGCATGTCTCTTCGTTGCGAGGGGCAACCGCCTGCTGGAAGTGGAATGGTCATTCTGGAAGATTGCCCAACCAGGCTGGTGGAAGGCCACACAGCACGTGACTTACGAGCGAAGGCATACAGACACGTGATAGCACTGCATAATGAGTACTGTTTAAATACCTATCGGGTAGAAGGTATGGCAAAGCATGAATCGGGATTCGAGTAAGCTTTGGCTGGGACTTAAGAATCACTGACACTGAAGCTGTGCCTCGAATTTCACGTCTTCTGAAGGTCTCCAAGCGCAAAGCCTCCCGTTAGAGCATCAACTGTCAGGACTCTAAAGTCTGGAGAAGCAAGGAGCTTTCAGATCACGGTTCGGACCAAGAATGGCGGCCGTTCGAGAGGCTAGTCCTGGGAGTGGCAGGCCCCAGGTACCCCTGCAAAGCTGAAGCTCTAATGCATTCAAGAATCCGACTGCACAGCCCTGCACGGAACAACAGAAGACGTTACAGATATGTCCATCAGGGACCATTACTAAGAAAGGAGAGAGACCTTGAGTACACCGACCTTTGCTAGCCATTGTCACGAGAGAGGCGCGTCTCACAGGTCGGTGGCCATGAGGTAGATCTACGTTCTACCAAGGACAGTGATAAGATGCGACCGCCGATAGGATGTCCTGTAATGCAGTGGCCGATCAGGGACGGGGAATGCTATGTGTCAAAACACCGGACCGCATCTGAGCAGGCAATCGGCACGCACGGAAATTTGATCCCTCTGCCCCAAAAGATAAAGTACCAATTATTACTGTGTGGTACCAAGGGGACCCAGCCATATGGAAGCGCGCATTGTTCAGGAAAACAAGATGAGACCCGCTCCCGTCAATGGAGAGTCGCCAGCGTCCCGAGACTATCATACTCTTGCCGAAAGGCCTACGCATGGTCTTCAGGAGTCTAGATGCCACGCCGTCATAAGGTCTCCGTAGACAAGGAGAGAAAGGAAATGGGGAGAGATATGCTGCCCGTGGAGAAGAAGGCCGCGCGGTACGGAGTACGGAGCATGGCACAAAGAGTACAGACTCAAGCCCAAAGTTCTGCCCTTGCTAACTTACAGAGTAATTGTTAAACAATCTGATTTCCAATTGCCGCATCAAGACTCTGCAAGAACACAAACAAATCGTCCATACGGTAAGGTGTCCCAACGCCAGCTATATGCTGACAGTCACAACAACGGCACTGTACCAGCATCGCGAGACAAAGAACAAGAAACAGACGGATTGTGTGGACTTGGTGTCTTATCTGGCCCCTGTTCGCGGCGGCGGAACATTTCGACAAAGAAAGGAACCCCTGGAAGCCCGTTGCTAAAAAGAAATTCCGGCTTTTTTTTTTTTCTCTTTTTTTTTTTTTTTGGGAGAGCACCGATGCCACCGAACCGTTGTGCGCTGCGCCACGAAAGCCACCCAGCACCGGCGGGAACTTGACGAGTTGGAGAGGGATCTAGCATGAAACCGTAGCCCATTCTGGGCGGCGATGCTGACGCTGACGCTGACGCAAATGCTGTTGACCGCCAAGTATGAGGTGGTTGAGATTCACAAGGAATTGATATCCGTAGATATGCAATAATAATTTGAGAGTTGGATCTGCTTCAGGACCGGATGGAAGATGCCCGGGTCTTGCTACAACCCCATGGCAGCGGGCTTTCTGTACGGGGCACCCATCTCTACCACGGTTCAAAATGCACATAGCGAGGTCCATCTGCCGCAAGACAGGTAACAGACTGAACGAACAATACCAATTCTTCGAGAAAGACTAGCATGCACGATTTGCCATTTGCCATTAGCTAGTTGGAGTGACGTCAGGTACGAACAGGTGGTAATTTCGGAGGCAGCCCGAAAGCACACTCTGCCGGATCGTTATAGCCCAGCAGCTTATGATATTAGGATGTCACGATGTGTGGAAAAAGACTTGGTGAAGGACTGGAGGTGTAGACGGCGGACGGACGCCCCTCCGATCGAGATCGTTGTGCAAACTCGAAATCCGGCTTTGCAGAGGATTCTTGCATGGTAGAAAATGGATAGCTTAACATTTTGGTATGCTGCGCTATCGTTCGCAAAGGGCAAAAGTCGATTCGCTAGGCATGCCCGGAAAATGCTGTGGCATGGAGCGGCACCTACCTGTGCTAATCCAATTTGGCTGGACTGCGGTCCAGTCACTTCAGTTTGGTGTCTTTTTTTTTTTTTTCTTCTTCTCCAACCAAGTGGGTTGAGGGACGTGTGTATGACAACATCATCGCGGACCGTGCAAAACATTTGATTCAAAAATCGAAGATACTCATATCCGTATATGCGTATGCATACTTTGGACGAATAAGTGTGTATACGAATCGGAGAAGAGACATTCAGGCAAGAAAGGAGGGGCGGGCAAGAGGCAGTTGCGAGGGCCCAGCGCCAAGCACAGCACTGCGCCTTCCACATTGTTTGAATCTTCTTTGCTCGGTGAGTTGTTCAACGGAAGCGTGCCTTAGTGCCCACTGCCCATTGCCATGGTGGTATCTTTCCAAGTCTCTGATTGACTCGTTACAAAGCCGGTACCTGCATCCGAACAACACATCCACATCGCGCCCGCGTCCAATTCAGGTTGGATTTCCCACCCATTCGTTATCGCTAGGCGCTTTAGCGTGGGTGCATCTTTTTTTTCTATCCATGAATCCAACCTTAGAGGTGTGCACGCTGCAGGCCTCCTTTTCGGCTTTGATTAGCACCCCCGCCAGCCTCTTTCCCACGTACCTTTTGCCCCCACTCTCCCGCCTCCGCCCTCGCGGCCCCCCTCACAGGTTTCTTGTCCCAAAACCCAGGCATAACCAGGTGCCAGGCTCAAATCTTCCGGATGGCTCCAATCTCAATGGATGCATGCACGGATGGTGAGAGCATTGTGCTCTTCACCGTTATAATCTCCTTCGTGATTTCGTGCTATCGCGTTGGCCTCTGAGGGTTTTCGAGGCTGTGATTTATACAGAAAACTCCCTTGCATCCATTCCGCTGCCATTCAAAGGAGGCAGAACCATGCACAAAAATCCATGAAGTGAGGGAGGAACCCATTCAGCTTACTAGTACTTCACACAGCACATATGCGAATACATCTGGATTCTTGACAGAGGAGGCCGTTCTTGAAATAAATAGTGGACCATCAAGCGCAAGCTATGGGTCTTGATTCTCGACTCTGTGCATCGAAATCGACAAATCGTTCATCGCCTTTCCCCTGGGGCAAATTTCGCACTCGGCACAACTGTCGTCATTCCACTGCACCACCATGGCACCATGTGCCTGTAAGGTAGCATTATACCATCTTATATACCTCAAGCACAGGGCATGTACTCTACTCAAGTCGCGTTCCTTCTGGAGTGACCGTGAAGCAGGTTTTGAGTAGTTCGTGTGACGGAGTACAGATACGGGTGCCATGCGCAACTGGCAATTGCCACGGGCCATAGCGCCCGAGTCGAGGGATTTCGACCATTGATCGTCCCGAGTTTAACATGGCATTGTTGTTATCCAATTCAGCCATTTGCTGTTGACGGTTGTTGATCTTTTCCTAGCGGTGCTGATCTGCTGTCGGGCCGCCTGCTAAAGTGTAGGTCACTAAACCGACGCGTTTCCAGGGCCTGAGAATCAGCCAACACGACAATCTTCTCTACTGCGTACGTTGAGACAGTGCGAAGAGTGAGCATCCCAAGATAGATCAATGTGGGTTCACACTAAGGCAGGATGCAGGCAATGTGTTGGCCGCAGGTACTCGGGATTCGTACGTCTGTCTGCGTATTGGTATGCTTCCAGTTCGGTGGTGCAGCGGTGGCAAACCCAATGCATCCTTTGTCGGCGTGAGGCCACTTGGCAGCCGACAGACA
This sequence comes from Colletotrichum paranaense, assembly GCF_030867605.1. Lineage (NCBI taxonomy): Eukaryota > Fungi > Ascomycota > Sordariomycetes > Glomerellales > Glomerellaceae > Colletotrichum > Colletotrichum paranaense. Next base: position 122,758 of record NW_026848981.1, on the reverse strand, counting down.
CGAAGTGCAGCCGGCATTATTACGAGCTATCGACTCTGGAGGGTTGACAAGACTCGTGTACCAGTAGAGACACAACGCTTCTCGTGTTGTTCACGATATAGCGCAGATACATAGCGGCAACTGAGATGTCTGTTTGTCACCAGTCGCTTTGGGCAAACTGCCGCAGTCAACTCACGTCACCAAACTTTGTCTGTACTTGCTGTCGAGCGGCATATCCGATACCTCACAGACTATTAAGTCCAACCTGCGATCAATCCGATCTCTACTGCAAGAGGTCAGAGTGTGCTGAAGTCCACCTCTGTCTCTGCTTGCGAGCTGCAGCTGACAGCTCGCTCAGTCCGAAGGTCAAAGCGAGCGGCCTAATCAACTCTATCCGTATGCGAGAGAAGAAACCCAGATGTTCTTCTTGCTTCCTAGAGCTGGTCCGCGGATGGTGTTGCAGTACCGAAGTACCCAGCAGGACAAGCCCGCCGAGGCGCAGCTGCAGTTACTGAGACGGCGATCTCGGCTGCCCACCCACAACCATCTGCAAAAGTCTGTGTGTGTATGCGTACCTATTGCTCAACTTGCTTGTCCTCTAGCCTTCCAGAGCCTTGGCTGAGGCCGGCTGACGGGGACAACCGTTGTGGCTCGGAAAACGCACGAGGGTTGCCGATAATGCGGCAGCTGCACATCTGTGACAGAAGTAATGGCAGATGAGTTGACGGTCGAAGGGAAAGTCCGCAAGGCCCATGGGCTGAAGTGGATATCTTGTCGGAGAAGTTGAGAACCATGCTTCCACTGCTTTGGTCTGGCTTGAACCAATCTCGGGAAAGATGATCTGAGGTCGGGTTCATGGGGAGAATGATATGGTGCGGAGCGAGACGAGTTTGACCGTTGACGGGATCTCGGGAACAAGATGCTCTGGGCGGTCGATAATGCCCTAGGATTGCCACCTATTCCTTATTATCCTCGCTAGCTCATGGACGATGTACGCGTCCAACTCGTATCGAGCATTTCGAGATGTATACGGCGTTAACGGCAACCGCGACGGGCCGAGAGGGAGGCAGAACGTCCAGTCCACCAGTCTGACAGCGGACTTGACGAGCAGCATTTTGCTGAGCTGGAAAAACCAATTCCCTTTTTGGCGAGGCGGCGGTGCGAGAACTGAAGGAATACAGGTTTGAGAGGTCAGACGTAGCTGCGACGAGATGAACACTCACCCAATCCCCATGGATCTCGGTTGTGATCTGGACAGGACAGGACCTTGACACACTTGAGTCGACCCCTGCCCTGGCTGTTAATTACCTAGCAGCAAGTACCGGAACGCCCGGCCTTGCTCTGGAAGGCAGGCCAAAGATCCAGGTACGCAGCACGCAGTAGCGTCCCCTGTTGCGCGGATCGGTTGCCCCTTGCCCGTGAGAGACCCAGCCCGTTCTCCCTCGTTGAGACATTTGTCCACAACCAATCGAAAGGGAAAGACAAGATTCAATCAAAAAAGTATTGAGGGAAAGAGATGGATTGATAATCCGATGGAGACGTGTTTGATGGAGTGCCTCATGGAGTCAGCATCCAGCTGCCAAGGAACGGAACGGTCGACAGATAACGATCCTGCGTAGTACTATTATGGATAAGGAGGTGCGGTTCTTTCAGGCTTCCAGAATCCAGATTGCCATATTTGCTAGGATTGAAAGTGAAAGTACCAACCCATGGCGACGCGTGAAGTGACCTACAACTTTCGTTTTGAAAGTGGCTGGGTGCCCGATGACATATGGATACAATGCGACTCCAGAGCCGATAACTTTGTAGAGAGGCCTGGCATATGAACAACATGGCTCCTCGCTGGACGAGTGAAGTAATCTCTAAGGTACTGTGTAGGTCGGGGATACCAAAGTGAGGGCCGAATGAACACACAGTAGATAGAAATGAAGAGACACTCATAACTGGGCTATGAATAGTAGCAGCACCTGTATCTGTACGCGTAGCTTCAGGGTAAGGAGTGAGACTTCGAGTGAAGTGAAGAGTGCACAGTGAAGTGAGTGAGTGAGTGAGTGAGTGGGCGAGTGAGGGCGGTGTTTGACGTTCCTCTACGCAGTATGGTGGAGCCGTGCCCCCCAAAAGGCAATTCGCATCCAATGACATTGGACGTTCATCGCCCCCCTTCCTTGGCCTGCCAATTCAACATAGCCCCTGTAGGGTGCAGGTGGCAGGTCGGAGGTCTGAGCCTTGAAGTTGGAGTGGAAGGTGACGGGAGTTTTCTCGCCTTGAATCTGGCTGTCTGGCACAGAAGTCTGGCACTGTCACTGCCAGTCAAAACTCAATGACGGCGGGCTGCAGGCCTGCACTTGAACCTCACCCTTCTGCCGGGACCAGCCCCCTGTTCGTCGTAATTCCCCACCCTCTCGAGGAACGTACCTTTTTTCACAGTGCGACACTGAGGGCAGAGTGGGCAGGTACTTTCTCGTTCCTGCCCGCCTTTCCAGCCCGCGGACAGAGCTTGACTGGCCAGGACATCCCACTCTTTCCGCCCACAGACACGACACGCCGTTTTGCCCTGCTCCTTGCCCACCTGGACTTCAAGTTGTCTGTTCTTTTCATCTGACCAGTCAACGTGCAGGAATGCAGTCGCACAGCCACGCTTTCTTGCTGGAAAACTCAGAAGAATCTATGCAGTACAGTGAGAAAGAGACGACAACTTTGAAGATCGAGACAGCAGAGACGTCTTGCGATTTGCGACTGAAGAGAAAGGGCAAGGAAGGAAAGAAGAAAAGGCGAGAACAGTTGCCCACTCCTCAACGCGTTCCAACTTTCGAGATGCTGCTGCCGCCTGCATGAGGCAAGGCAGGTGTCTGTGGTATCGTTATGTGCCTGGATGAGGTACTTCCTTGGACGAGGTCAATCCTGGACAATGGGTGGGCCACCTCCATCATCACCAAGCCCTGTCTACGGAGTACCGCACTATGAACTCTCCTGTCCTTCAACCGGTGGCATGTCTGGATCTCGTCCAGGTCCTGAAGGCGCTTCCAAAACAAAAATTACTGCTCCTGCCTGTGAGTGTAGTGTATCCGTACGGAAATTTAGTTGGTCTTCCCCTTCGTATTATTCTGACCCGTGCCTGCCTTGCTGGTGCAGATTGCAGTTCTCTTGATTCTGGTTCTATCCTGTGTAAATAGAAGGCTCCCTGTGTGGACCCACCCCCTGTTCTAATTTTTTCCTGTTTGCTGCAGCCCGTTCAGGACGGGCCGTCTGGGATTCTGAAGGGGGTGTCTCTCCTCCTTTTCCTTTTCCATATTTTTTGGTCCTGTTTTTGGTGCATACCTACGCAGTACGTAGCTACCGGCGCGACTTGCGGTGCACTGTATGAATAAGGTAGGTACAGAGAGAAGGGAGCAGAGCAGGAAAGGAAAGGAGACCGGACAGGTCCTGCCTGATTCTTGAATGGTCCCTCTCCTTTTCGTCCAGTTGTGCATCTAAATGTGCCTAAGTACTAGCAGCATCCCGTCCCTCTCCTGTCCGTCGTTCGTTAGAGAACAACCATTACACTGTACTGTACAGGCCTGTTGCGGTTTCCCTCCCATCATCTCAGGATCTCAAGTGCCTGTCAACTTCAAGGTTGTGTGCTTGTATCATCTCTCACTGTGCAGCACCCCCAGTCTTATCCCTTAACCGCCCATCCATCCACCTATTATCCATCCATCTGCCTCCCCCCTTTTTGGAAGCATTGTGGCGTGGGCTGTTACTTGTGTATGTATTCGTAAAGGTACCGTCCCCTTAGCCTGTCGTCTCTTACCTTAGCACCAACAGGCCCGGTGTCACTTCCATCCACTCCCTCTATCCGTACCTTACCTACCTCCTGCTCCTCCACCCAACCTCTTCTCTCCCGCTGCCTCACCTCGAACCTCGCCTTTTCACCTCCTTCCACACCACAACAGGTTCGCATCTTCCATACTTCGCGTTCCGTCCACCCCTTTTCTTCCCTCCTTCCACCTGCGCTTTTTCTACCCTTAATTCATCACGCTCGTTTGTGAGACGGCCTCCCTGGGCAGTCGCGGATTTCAAAACAACAAAAAAAAAAAGTATTACCCATCACCAGTCAATCGCTTCGTCGTCTTCTCCAAAGCCGGCCAAGCTTTTGGGTCTACTGCAAGAGGTCGTGCTTTGCCCTCCTCTCCTGAGCAGTCCAACGCATCGTGTATCCGGCGCCAACCTTGCCCAACCTCTTTGGTTCACGGTTTACCACCTCCAAAGGAACAATCACCAAGCCAACTACGCCAGTCGGCCTTGCCGTGCTCCCGCAGCTCCCTTCCTCCACCTCACGCCGCCGAGCCACTAGACGGTTTACGACTTTGCAATCCAAATCACTGTCGCTATCTACTCTTGTTGTGCCGGCCACATCAGTTTGGGCTCACCATCGTCAGCCCTCCCACTGATCCCACCACACTTATTTCGAGAATCCTCCCTGATGACTTTTGGACGGTCAGTAACCCAGCCTCTCCTCTACTCCCCTAAAGGCGCTTCTACTTTCTCCCCCCTCTCTCCACAACCCCCGCTTGCCAATGGATGTGGCTTGAAATATTATCGATCCGTTCGTACTGACTCTGATGCTCTGCTAGATAATCGCTTTTCAGAATGTCGGGATACCCAGCCGGTGGTGCTGGTGGCGGTGGCCACCAGGGCTACGATGACGGCTACGACCAACAGGGTCGTGGCCATGGAGGAAACGGAACTCAGCAGACCGATTCCTATTACCAGGACGACCAGCAGTACTATGATCAGCATGGTGCCTACGACGCCCACGGTGGTCACCCCCAGCAAGGTGGTGATGGCTACTACGATGAGTCGTATGTTCTTCGTTTTTGCCGACTCTAGTTGAAGGATTGTGCTAACGATACTCTCCAGGGGCTACTACAATGCCGACCCGAACAATGCCTACCACCAGGATGGCGGATACTACGACAACAACGAGCAGTACCAGGACGGCTACTATGACAATAACCACCCCAATGGCTACTACGACCAGGACTACAACCAGGGGCATGCCGGTGGACAACGCCATCAGGGCTCCGAGGAAGACTCTGAGACCTTCAGCGACTTCACCATGAGATCCGACATGGCTCGAGCTGCCGATATGGATTACTACGGCCGCGGCGACGAACGTTACAACAGCTATGATCAGGGCGGTGCTCGTGGATTCAGACCCCCTTCCTCCCAGATCTCCTATGGCGGAAACCGCTCTTCTGGGGCTTCGACTCCTAATTACGGCATGGACTACGCCAACATGATGTCGGCTGCTTCTCGCGAGCCGTACCCTGCCTGGAGCGCCGATGCTCAGATTCCCCTTTCCAAGGAAGAGATTGAGGACATTTTCCTCGATCTTTGTGCCAAGTTTGGATTCCAGCGGGACAGCATGCGCAACATGTACGACCACTTCATGATTCTTTTGGACTCGAGAGCTTCCCGCATGACCCCTAATCAGGCGCTGCTGTCTCTCCACGCCGATTACATTGGTGGAGACAACGCCAACTACCGCAAGTGGTACTTCGCCGCTCACCTGGATTTGGATGACGCAGTCGGCTTCGCCAATATGAAGGGCAAGGGTCTGCGTCGCAAGGCCAAGAACAAGAAGAAGAAGAAGGGTGAAGCTGAGAACGAGGCCGAGGCTCTGGACGACCTTGAGGGTGACAACTCTCTCGAAGCTGCCGAGTACCGCTGGAAGACGCGTATGAACCGCATGTCTCAGCATGACCGCGTTCGCCAGCTTGCTCTGTACCTGCTCTGCTGGGGTGAAGCCAACCAGGTTCGCTTCATGCCCGAGTGCTTGTGCTTCATCTTCAAGTGTGCCGACGACTACCTCAACACTCCCGCATGCCAGAACTTGGTGGAGCCTGTGGAGGAGTTCACCTTCCTCAACAACGTCATTACACCAATCTACCAGTTCTGCAGAGACCAGGGCTACGAAATCTCGGATGGCGTCTACGTGCGACGCGAGCGTGATCACGACAAGGTCATCGGATACGACGACTGCAACCAGCTCTTCTGGTACCCCGAAGGAATCGAGAAGATTGTCCTCGAGGACAAGTCCAAGTTGGTCGACATTCCTCCTGCCGAGCGATATCTCAAGTTTAAGGACATCAACTGGAAGAAGTGCTTCTTCAAGACATACAAGGAGACTCGGTCATGGTTCCATTTGCTTGTTAACTTCAACCGTATCTGGATCATCCACTTGACCATGTTTTGGTTCTACACTGCACACAACTCTCCTAGTTTGGTCGTCGGTCCTTCGTACGAGCAACAAGCCAACCAGCAGCCGACGACGGCCCAGAACTTCTCTATCGTTGGATTCGGTGGTACGATCGCCGCGCTCATTCAGGTTTTGGCTACTCTGGCTGAGTGGGCATATGTGCCGCGCAAATGGGCTGGCGCGCAGCACTTGACCAAGCGTCTGCTGTTCCTGATCTTCATTCTCATCATCAACGTTGCGCCCTTCGTCTACGTCTTCGTGCTCCCGAACCCCAATGAGCAGATTGCTAAGATCCTCGCCATTGTGCAGTTCATCATTGCGCTCCTCACCTTCATCTTCTTCTCGGTCATGCCGCTCGGCGGTCTCTTCGGCAGCTACTTGACGAAGAACTCGCGCAAGTACGTTGCCAGCCAGACATTCACGGCAAGCTACCCGCGCTTGAAGGGCAATGACATGGCCATGTCCTACGGTCTCTGGGTTGCTGTCTTCGGTGCCAAGTTCGGAGAATCCTACGTCTACCTGACTTTGTCCTTCAGAGATCCCATCCGTTACCTCACCATCATGAACATCGAGTGTCTCGGCGACAAGATCATTGGCGATGTTCTGTGCAAGAAGCAGCCGTACGTTCTTCTGGCTCTGATGGCCTTCACCGATTTGATCTTTTTCTTCCTCGACACGTACCTGTGGTACGTCTTGGTCAATGCGATTTTCTCCATTGCCCGATCCTTCTATATCGGTTCTTCCATCTGGACACCTTGGAGAAACATTTTCTCTCGCTTGCCCAAGCGCATCTACTCCAAGATTCTCGCTACTGGCGACATGGAGATCAAGTACAAGCCAAAGGTTCTCATCTCCCAAGTGTGGAACGCCATCGTCATCTCCATGTACAGAGAGCACTTGTTGGCCATTGACCACGTGCAGAAGCTTCTCTACCACCAGGTTCCTTCCGAGCAGGAGGGTAAGAGAACATTGAGAGCGCCTACTTTCTTCGTTTCTCAGGAAGATCACTCGTTCAAGACTGAGTTCTTCCCTACCGACAGCGAAGCCGAGAGACGTCTTTCCTTCTTCGCTCAATCGCTGTCGACTCCTATCCCGGAGCCTGTGCCAGTCGATAATATGCCGACCTTCACCGTCCTCATTCCTCATTACAGCGAAAAGATTCTGCTTTCTCTCCGTGAGATTATTCGCGAGGATGAGCCCTACTCTCGCGTGACTTTGCTTGAGTACCTCAAGCAGCTTCACCCGCATGAATGGGACTGCTTCGTCAAGGACACAAAGATCCTGGCCGATGAAACCTCCCAGTTCAACGGCGACGGCAACACCAACGAGAAGAACGAAAAGGACACCGCCAAGAGCAAGATCGACGACTTGCCCTTCTACTGTATTGGTTTCAAATCTTCTGCCCCCGAGTACACCCTCAGAACCCGTATTTGGGCATCTCTTCGCTTCCAGACCTTGTATCGCACGATTTCTGGCTTCATGAATTATAGTAGAGCTATCAAGCTTTTGTATCGCGTGGAAAACCCAGAGGTTGTCCAAATGTTCGGTGGCAACTCCGACAAGCTCGAGCGTGAGCTCGAGCGCATGGCTCGTCGCAAGTTCAAGCTCTGTGTCTCCATGCAGCGTTACGCCAAGTTCAAGAAGGAAGAGATGGAGAACGCCGAGTTCCTCCTTCGTGCCTACCCCGATCTTCAGATCGCCTACCTCGACGAAGAGCCCCCTCTGGCTGAGGGCGAGGAGCCTCGTCTGTACTCTGCTCTCATCGACGGTCACTCAGAGATTATGGAGAACGGCATGCGCAAGCCCAAGTTCCGCATTCAGCTTTCCGGCAACCCCATCTTGGGAGACGGCAAATCCGACAACCAGAACCACTCGCTCATCTTCTACCGCGGTGAATACATCCAGCTTATCGACGCCAACCAGGACAACTACCTCGAAGAGTGCCTCAAGATCCGATCCGTCCTTGCCGAATTTGAGGAGATGAAGACTGATAATGTCAGCCCCTACACTCCTGGTGTCAAGAGCAAGATGACCAACCCTGTCGCCATTCTTGGTGCTCGCGAGTACATTTTCTCGGAGAACATTGGTATCCTCGGTGACGTTGCTGCTGGAAAGGAACAGACATTCGGTACCCTCTTCGCCCGTACTCTTGCTCAGATTGGAGGCAAGCTTCATTACGGTCACCCGGATTTCCTCAACGGTATCTTCATGACGACCCGCGGTGGTGTTTCCAAAGCCCAAAAGGGTCTGCATCTCAACGAGGATATCTACGCCGGCATGAATGCCATCTTGCGCGGTGGCAGGATCAAGCACTGCGAGTACTACCAGTGTGGTAAGGGTCGTGATTTGGGTTTCGGCTCAATTCTTAACTTCACCACCAAGATTGGAACTGGTATGGGTGAGCAGATGCTGTCTCGCGAGTACTACTACCTCGGAACTCAACTGCCTCTGGACCGCTTCCTCTCTTTCTACTACGCCCATCCTGGTTTCCATCTCAACAACATGTTCATTATGTTGTCCGTCCAGATGTTCATGATCTGCTTGCTCAGCTTGGGCGCCCTCCGGAAAGAAACAAAGGCGTGCGACTACAACCGCGACGTTCCCATTACCGATCCTCTCTTCCCTACTGGTTGCCAGAATACCGATGCTCTCATGGATTGGGTGTACCGCTGCATTCTCTCCATTATCTTCGTGTTGCTTTTGGCTTTCGTGCCGCTGGTCGTCCAAGAGTTGACTGAGAGAGGTTTCTGGCGTGCCGCCAAGCGTCTTGGAAAGCAATTCTCTTCCCTCTCGCCGTTCTTCGAGGTCTTCGTTTGCCAGATTTACGCAAATTCGGTACAGCAGGATCTCTCGTTTGGCGGTGCCCGGTACATTGGTACTGGTCGTGGCTTTGCGACTGCTCGCATTCCCTTCGGTGTCTTGTACTCTCGTTTTGCCGGCCCTTCGATTTACTTCGGATCTCGTCTACTAATGATGCTTCTCTTCGCCACCGTCACCATCTGGCAAGCCGCACTCGTCTACTTCTGGATCTCTCTTCTCGCCCTGGTTATCTCGCCCTTCCTGTACAACCCGCACCAGTTCGCTTGGAGCGACTTCTTCATCGACTACCGCGACTTCTTGAGGTGGTTGTCCCGTGGTAACTCTCGCTCTCACGCATCCTCCTGGATCGCCTTCTGCCGTCTGTCTCGTACCCGTATTACAGGTTATAAGCGCAAGGCTCTCGGTGACCCGTCTGCCAAGATGTCGTCTGACGTACCCCGTGCGGCTATCACCAACATGTTCTGGGGCGAGATTCTTACTCCTCTGCTCCTCGTGGCCGTCACTGTCATTCCGTACCTGTACATCAACGCCCAGACCGGCGTCTCTGCTTCCAACAACCCCGATGCCTCATCTTCGGCGATCAAGCGCACCAACTCTTTGATCAGAGTCGGAGTTGTCGCACTGGCCCCTATTGCAGTCAACGCCGGCGCGTTGTTGATGTTCTTCTTCATGGCCTGTTTCATGGGTCCCCTCCTGAGCATGTGCTGCAAGAAGTTCGGTAGTGTCCTTGCGGCGATCGCCCACGGCATTGCCGTGATCATGTTGCTTGTCTTCTTCGAGGTCATGTTCCTGCTCGAGTCTTTCGATTTCGCCCGAACTCTGCTTGGCATGATCGCCGTGGTCGCCATCCAACGTTTCGTCTTCAAGCTGATTATCTCGCTCACTTTGACGCGTGAGATCAAGACGGACGCGGCGAACATTGCATTCTGGACCGGCAAGTGGTATTCTATGGGATGGCACTCAGTTTCCCAGCCCGCCCGTGAATTCCTCTGCAAGATTACGGAGCTGAGCATGTTCGCGGCCGACTTTGTCTTGGGCCACTTCCTTCTCTTCATCATGCTTCCGGTCATCCTTGTGCCCAAGATTGACATGTTGCACTCGATGATGCTCTTCTGGCTTCGTCCTGGGTACGTATCACCATCACTCGTCCACAATCCGTTCCCGCAGCATTGCTAACAAACCCCTCACAGTCGCCAAATCCGCCCGCCAATCTACTCAATGAAGCAGTCCAAGTTGAGACGCAAGCGTGTCTTCCGTTATGCCATTCTCTACTTCACCATGTTCATTCTCTTCATGGCTCTCATGATCGGCCCTGCCGTCGTTGGTGACAAAATCCCTATGAGCATCTTCAAGTCTCTGGACACGACGGACCTGGCCCTGATCCAACCTACCAGCCTTAACAACGACAACACGCGTGGGGAGACTGAGACTGGAACTGGAGCGGCAGACTACTCGGGAGCCTACCTTACGATGACTTCATCGTCGGCAAAGGCGTCCAAGACTAGCAACTCGCAGAGAGTGCGCCTTTTCTAATTGTACGAGCTGTATCATAGACGCATTTGGGGGTGGTAGAGAGAGTCGTCGTTCCACAAGCGGTTTAGGGACGTTCCGAGGAAGGACGAACAACCTAGACTTCGGCGGCAGGTTTTTAATGTCCATTATCAGGCGTGTATTGTGTCTTTCCGACTGCTACCTATTCATTTCTCTTTTTGTACGGGCAGGAAAACATGGCTGGCATGGAATCACGGCTGTGAAGGCCTGCAGACTACGTATATCACCAAAGGCCAAGAGTGAGACTACCTTAGACGGGTGTATAATCAAGTCCCATTTTGTTCACTTACAAGCCCTACCTACTAAGTCGTAACTTGCCAGCATTTGATGTGACCCACTGCAATTCGTCGCCCGCGACGCGGGATGTACGTAGCTACCTGTGTTGGGTTCAGGTGCCGAGTTGAAGGCGCCTGCTCTGTGCATATCTGCAGGAGACCAGACTAACCAGTCCCTTCGCTTAGGTGGGCTGAGAGAGAGAGGAAGTTGCGAAAGATACGAGTCATGCCTCCCTTTATTAGAGTCTGTTTTAGGAGTGAGAAGAAGGACCGTATTTGCCCTCGGAGAACTAGGTAAGGTGAATGGCAATAAGTGAGGTATCCGTATCCTAACCACAAGTGTATTATGCGTGGAAATGCAATAATGAGCATTGCATCCTTAAGAGGTATAGATGGATTATGCGAAGACGCAGGGCTGTCCAGGAACTCAGGGGCAGAGAACCTTGTGGGCCAATCAGAAGTTTGTTGAAAGGACATGAAAGGATCGACCGCCAGGGGGCGCGCTCGGGGAAAAAAAACCGCGTCGGAGGTGCTGTCACTTTGGCGCATTTTCAAGACCTGAGCGCACTTGTGACTTGGTCGATTTGTCGATTTCTTGCCTCGGGTTCCCTTACCAACCTAGGCACCTTGCCAACCCGTTGCTACTTCAGGTATTCTACACGAGCGTCCCGAAAGGAAAGTCTACATCATTGTGTGTCTTGCGCTCCTTTGACTGTAGCACCGAGGTTCCGTACCTATCACTCCAGGGCTTCATACATCAAAGTACCTTAGCAGACGCAAAGCACCTATCGCACCAGGATTGGCTGACGGTCCAACGCACCATCCCGTCATCCTCATTTCCTTCACAAAGCTACCACGTCCGGATTCTTCGGCCGCGACTACTCACAACTTGAACCATTCTACAACACATCAAGTTGTCGACCCGCCTCCCGCATTCCTTCGTCTCTTTCAGTCAACTCGTGCGATCGAACTACATTATCCCACCTCTGCCATCTCGTCAAAGCCATCATGGACGCTGGCGAGGCCCAAACGAAGCTGATCGCCTGGCTGCACGAGGCCTCCGAGGCCTTTCAAAAAGTCCCTGGATCAGCCGTTCTAATTCGCTACATCCAATCGAGCTACCAGAACGATCCCATTCGCTCCGGCATCGAGCTAGTTCTCTTCATATTCTTCGTCCGCTATCTCTTGTCGCCCTCCTATTCAACCCAGAAGCAGAATTTCATCAAACTTCGCGATGATGTGCGTTGAATTCGACATCCTATCCCGGCCCCTTGGCTCTGATACCCCGAGCCTTTTACTGACACTGGTGGCTAGGAAATCGACGAGTTGGTAGAAGACTGGACCCCGGAACCGCTTGTGGCTCCTCAAACAGCTCTTGAGGAGATCGAGGCCGAGAGGTTGCCTGTGATTGTTGGGTACGACCGACCTCCCCTTTCCTGTTGATGATCCTTTGCCAGGGAACCTCTTGGCTGACATCTTCCAGACCGACCGGCCCCAAGACCAAGCTCGCAAACGGACGCACCGTCACGAACCTCGCTTCATACAACTTCTATAACTTCAATGCCAACGAACAGATCAAGGACAAGGCCATCCAGACGCTGCGCACCTACGGCGTGGGCCCATGCGGTCCTCCCCAATTCTACGGCACTCAGGACGTGCACATGAAGACCGAAGCAGACATCGCCGCCTATCTTGGTACTGAAGCCTGCATTGTTTATGCCCAAGCCTTTTCTACTATCTCGAGTGTCATCCCCGCCTTCTGCAAGCGCGGAGATATCATTGTCGCTGACCGCGCTGTCAACTACTCCATTCGCAAGGGTATGGAGGCGTCCCGAAGCACCATCAAGTGGTACAACCATGGTGATATGGACGACCTTGAACGTGTCATCCGGAAAGTGGTTAAGGACCAGAAGGGCAAGAAGTTGACGAGAAGATTCATTGTCTCTGAAGGCCTATTTGAGATCACGGGAGACAGCGCGGACCTGCCCAGACTCGTGAGTGATTCGTCTTGAGCGCTACTTTCGCCACCACAGAAAAGAGAACATTATTGGCTGACAAGGCATGCAGGTTGAACTGAAGCACAAGTACAAATTCCGCATCATCCTCGATGAGACTTGGTCTTTTGGCGTCCTCGGCCGAACTGGCCGGGGCCTTACGGAAGCGCAAAACGTCGACCCCTCCCAGGTAGACATGATTGCTGGCTCTCTCGCCGGCCCTCTTTGCGCTGGAGGCGGCTTCTGCGCCGGTGCCAAGGATGTTGTTGAGCACCAACGTCTCACGGCAGCTTCTTACACCTTCTCGGCTGCTTTGCCAGCCATGCTTGCGGTCACCGCCAGCGAGACTCTCAGCGTTTTGCAATCTAACCCGGACATCCTTACGCAGTGCCGTGAGAACACCAAGGCCATGAGGGCACAGCTGGATCCTCGCAGTGACTGGGTCGTCTGCACCAGCTCGCCCGAGAATCCCATCATGCTGCTGGTGCTTAAGGCCGAGGTCGTCGCTGCGCGTAAGCTTACACGAGAGGACCAAGAAAGGCTACTACAAGACTGCGTTGATGAGGTAAGCAAGCCATTGACATATGAGATTCCAGAAGAAGACGATGCTAACCGTGGTTTGCCCATCAAGGCCCTTGCAAACGGGGTTCTCATTACGCGCCTCAAGAGCATGCCCATTGCCAACGACCTGAACCCGAAGGATGACAGCTGGCAGATCCAGCCAGCGCTCAAGGTTTGCTTGACCACCGGCTTGCCCAGAAAGGACATCGAGAAAGCAGGTGTCACGATCCGACACGCTATCACAAAGGTCATGACCCGGAAGTCGAGCTCCAAGTCATCATAGCGCACTTGACTCATACTCTGCTTGGAATGACTTTACGGCATGCACTAGAGTGGATGACTTTATGCGGGTGTCGTTTTCACATGCGTACTGGGACTTGTGTCGAACATAGATAATGCCGGAATCGAGATCACGGCGGCTGGGGACTCGGATACCCTAGAGAGTTCGCGGGCTCACTTGTAATGACATACATATACATACTAATTAATCACAGAAGCTGGAACAGCAGTCAAATATTTACATCTCGGACGTCTCCTGTCGCACAGGAATTTGAAACAATCGGGGTGTGGAGCTATGCAAGAGAGAGCTCGGAACGCTAGACAAAGACTGGAGAAATTTTGCCAAAGGGGATATGAGTGATGGCAGCAAACACAAAGGCCGTACTGCCAGCCACCACCCACTTCCCGCTGTCAGCTCGGCCCCGGATCCGGCATCGGGCGGACGGTTAACTGGCCCCAACAACTCGGCATTATGCCGCCCTCCACCTTTGTCGACGGACTCCGTAGGTCCAGACCTTTCGGAAAGTTTCCTCTCTTTCCCCTTCTTCATCCGGCCAAACCGCAGCTTTGGGTCCTGCAAGTGTTCTAGACCAGCGATCCATCTCTTAGACATGCTCTACCATCCGCGTTTTGCCCTCTTCCGATGGCTTTTAAGGGTTTTTCAAGACTAAGCCCCAGAAGTCGGGGGAGTGACGAGTCTTCTTCGAACACGCGTCAAGGTCTTTTTGACTAGGTACAAATTCGTAAATCTATTGCGCTACTAGGCACTTGGATCGGGTACCTGTATGAAATTGGCGTTCAAAGACCGGCCGCCTCTCGAAGACCGGGCACCGCCTTTGATTACCTACACGGCGCCGATGAGGGTTTCAAGCGAGAAGCCTTGACAGTACCTACCTTAGGCAGGTTGTTTCGTCTTCCTCCTCGGAGGTTTGAAGAGGTAGAATGCAGGAGGCTCTAAATCATGTGTGTGGAGCTGGGTCCAGGTTATAGAGTATTTTGATCATACGGTGACCTCTATAAGATGCCTCGATGTCGTTCCTTTTTCATCTCATGAGCTCTCGAGATCCTCACACATTCATTGAACCGTCTGAGACGACCATCTCTATTGCCTCCCTTCACTTTCCCTATGCTTCTTGAGTAGAAACAACATTCCTTCAGTTGCAGAACCCAATCCTACCTAGCATACAAGTGCAACGCTTCCCATACATTGATCTACTGTAAGTTGGCGCTTGCCTCACAAAGCGTGTGTCGATCACAGGTAGAAATTCCACGTCAAATGCTGACCTACATTACAAGATTAAGGCCCTTCAAGCATCGCGTTCCTTGGCTGTACTTACTCGGAGCAATCGAACCTACACTGGTCGAACTCAGAAGACGACATTGAGGACCAGAAACTCATTCACACCAACGGCTCGACATTTGTTCATCTTTATCTCCAGATACTGAGAACAAAGTGTGACCAACACTCTACAAATCAACAACAACAACAACAACAACCTAAGCTACGAAACCCATTTTCGGAAGTGAGTTAAAAAGTCTACATCAATTCCTTGGTGATTTTGAATTCCTCGGGAGAGGTTCCTCGGCCCCCTAGGATAAGTGTTGGCTCTTTCCACAAGTGCAATGTGTTGCTTGTTACAAGTGGGAACCAACATTCCTGCCTCTGGCTGCGCTGTCTCTCCCTCCGCTCGTTACTCCCTTCCCGTCTCATCTCCTAATTCAATTGTCTCCCGTACCTCATTTTATCCCGTTCCTGCAGTTCTTGGAACAAGACATTAAGCCCCTGCCGAGCAACTTTGTTGCATGATTGGGCCGCGAGAAGTCACAGCCAGGTACCAAGGACGCCCCCGTGGGGGTGAAGGACTGACGCTACTTGAATACACCATGCCCGCCATCTGTGCCTCTTTTGGTGTTTCTCGTCTTTTCCATCTTCTCGTCTTCTTTCCCTCGTCCTATACTATTGCTCGTCGCCGTTGGCTTCGTGTAGTGCAAAGCTGTATCGACAGCGATTCGTTCCTTTCCTGCTGGTGTTGTTGCTTTCGTTGTAGTCACTCATTTTCTGACCCTACCATTCTTCTCTCTCGTTCAATCCTGATTCCAAACCTGTTTAACTCACGATTCTATCGCTACATAGCCTGACTTTGAACAATCCTGTTCCAGCGAAATCCAACTTCAACAGAAGCCTAGAACCACGGGCGTCTACACCACCATATTCTCTGGTATATTTACTTTGCCTAAATCGGGCCCAATCACCACGCGTCACTACGCTATAAAAGTCGCAAATCGGACATGAAGTCTACCGGTATATCGTCAACACTGGCGCTCGCTGCCTTGTTTGGGCTCTCGGCTGCTCATCCCAAAGGTGAGCTGGACTTGTTCGTTGCCATGGAGTTCAAGAGCATATCTGACACTTGTGTAGGCACTAGAGATGTCAAAGGAGCAATTGTTGGGCCTGAGAAGATCCTCGTGACTGATTCTTCACTCAACGAGGCGACCGAAGCCCCTCAAGTAGTTGTCTACGTCGACGAAGAGGGTACCCCCTTGGAAACGACCGTCGAAACGGTCCGCTTCGTGCCGCCATCGCAATCAGCCCAACGCCCCTCGAAGCCTGTAGATCTCAAATCCCGATCTGAGGAACTAGCCACCCGCGTTACCTCGTCACGAGACCTTACTAGTGACCTCCTAGGCTCTTCTTCTCCGTTGGTCGCCTCGACGACCGCTTCACTCTCCGTTTCTTCAACATCATCCTCTACGCCAACACCTTCCTCCCTCACTTCGAACTCCACTCTCACTTCAAACTCGACCCTGAACGGAATTGCATATGCCCCTTACACAGCAGCGGGACTGTGCAAGACAGCCGCTGAGATCGACGCCGACTTCACAGAGCTCAAGGGAAAGTACTCGGTAGTGCGCACCTACGGTACCGACTGCAATCAGATCGCGAACGCCCTTCCCGCGGCTAAGAAGGCCGGTCTTAAGCTCTTCTTGGGCATTTTTGACATCAGTTCAATCTCTGACCAGGTCGCAGCCATTAGTACGGCAGCCAACGGCGACTGGTCTCTGATCGATACTGTCAGTGTCGGCAATGAATTGGTCAACAATGGCAAGGCCACGGCGCAGCAAATCGTAACAGCTGTCGGGGAGACACGCCAGCTCCTCCGCGCTAAAGGTTACACCGGCCCTGTCGTAACTGTTGATACCTTTGTGGCGGTTCTTGCCAACCCTTCACTTTGTGATGCTTCCGACTACTGCGCGATGAACATTCACCCCTTCTTCAACAGCAACACGGCGGCGAAGGACGCTGGCTCGTTCATCACCAACACGGTTGCGCAGGTCCAGGCCAAGCTCACTGACCGAAGCAAGCGTATCGTCTGCACGGAGACGGGCTGGCCATGGAAGGGAAATTCTAACGGTGCCGCTGTGCCAGGTCTTTCTGAGCAAAAGTTGGCCGTCGACTCAATCAAGAATGCGTACGCAAGCCATCCGAATGATGTGATTCTCTTCTCTGCTTTCAACGACCTCTGGAAGCACGCCGAGGCAGCGACCTTCAATGCGGAGCAGTACTGGGGCATTGGAGCTCTGTACTCGGCATCTGGAAAATAAGTAGAAGGGCTGCTAGAGGAGGAAGCGAGATGGTCGTTTGTTTCTGCTAGGCTGCGGGCAAGCCAAGGACGAGGCGGATACGTATGATTTTTTTGGTTGAAATGACGGGTATCAAAACTTTCGTGTAACATGTATTACAAACCAAGTTCTCTTTGGGAATGAACGTCTGTTCAACTGCATCTTCCTTCGTGGCCTAGGCCATGCGTGCATTTTTATGTCTTCAGAGATTCTTGTCTCATGATCTACTGAAGTCCACCAGGCTGACGCAGTCTGAGTTGTGAAGAGACCGGCGCAGCATCTTTATGGTTCCCAAATTCATTCTAACGGGACCTCTGCAAGGCTACAAGTGAAACTCGTAGCTTTAGGTCAGGCAAGGTAAGTAGGTAGAACTGTCATTGTCTAATCCGATGGTCCTCCGTGGCCCAAGCACCGGTCAACCGGGCCGTCCGGACCCACACGTCTGACAGTACCTGATGAAGCCTGTTCGATGTGGTCTTTCGATGGGAGTGACCCCGGGGAAAGAAGACGAGAAAAGGTATACATGTGATCGAGAAGGGAACAAGTGAGGGCAGCTCAGGAAAAGAAAAAGAAAAGGAGTGAAAATTGTTTGCTGGATTTACCCAGTTAACCTAAGTTCGAATGATCATCGGTACACGTGTATCTATGTACTCTCAAGTGAGGAATGGGGTAATGAAAGCGCACTCGCAGGCAGATGTGAGCTGAGACAACTGGAAACACGCTATGGTGGGACTGATCAGTGATGTTTCTCGAACGATTTGTCTTGGGAGGAAAGTGGCTGTGGCTGTATATTTGCAACGGCCAGCGGACTCGAGCGGCCCCCGATCACCCGATTCGTTACTTGGCTGAGATGAGGCGGTACCTGGCTAGCTGGGTGGCTACGGCACGGTACTCCGTAAAGTAGGTAGATACCTATTCAAGGGCAAGCATGGATGCGCAGCGCCCTAGGCCTAAGATAGTGGAGGTATTACAGAGCGGGATGGGTTTTCGCCGCGGATCCCGGCGCAGAGGCCGCGCAGAGCCCCTCCAAAGTGCCAACCTCGCTCCCTGTCCTCCCACTTACACTCGAACTCAAGTGCCGGTATACGTTGTCTGTACCGCGTAGGAAAACACTCTTGACACACTGGAAGCATCTCAAACTTTCAATAGCTGAGGTACCTTAATTAGGATGCCACTTTTTCTGAGGGCAACGGGGACCACTCTTGGCCTCATTGACAGCTACCTTTAGGAACGTGCCTAGTTACTGGACATAAGGTACCGTCCATACCTTGATGTACGGTCCAAAGTACCTTGGACGGCCGGATCAACATGGAAGATGCGGTGAGCTTCGGCGAACCAAAGCTGCAGCATCCCTTACCACGTTCCGATTAGGTGTTTTTCCCTTTCCTCCAACCACCCCTCCAATGCACCACCTCTAACTTCCCCCATTCATTTATTCCCGGAAGCTGCCTTTCTTTTACAAAAACTCAAATTCGTTTGTTCGTTCGTTCCATTGGTATTTCAGCACCTGCTCCAGCCATTCCTCGTCCCAAGCTCCTTTCTGAGCTTTGCCGCCTTGCACATCCGACAGTCAAAACCCAATTGCAACGTCACAAGACGGTCGTGCCGGAGCCGCGAGCGCAAGCGCAATGGCTACCTCCGTGGGGACAGCTTCGGGTGGGAAGCCAAAGAGGACGAGGGAGTACCCGCTCATGTCGCGCCGCCAGATTGAAGATTTGATCGCACAGGGCAGAGTTGTCACAATAGTTGACGATTTCGTCGTCAAGTTGGACGGGTGGCTAGCATACCACCCGGGCGGCGACAAGGCTATCCAGCACATGGTCGGTCGAGATGCCACCGACGAGGTCACCGTGTAAGCGCACCCCTGCTCCTCTCCCGATTCCCACCAGATCCTTCCCCGTCGCAGGCTGGGAAGAGGGAGAGGAAGAGAAACAGTAACCGAAATCACAATGGCTTATTATTGTCTTGCATCCCGGCAGACTGCATTCTCCAGAAGCCAAGGCGCAAATGGCTCGGTATCGAATCGGAAGAATCGAGGGCCACTGGAGGAACTTTGTCCCACCCATTCAGGGAGGCAAATTCAGGACGATTGAGCAGGGCGGTCCCGAGTTCGACCATGCCGAGGACGACGACGCACTGCGCTTCTTCGGCGCCTCGTCTCCCAGCGACGTCAGCTCACGAGAAGCCTCGCCCGTATTCGACACCACCGAGAATCACGTCCGTCACAGAAACGGCGCTGTGGCGAGCCCGAACTCAGCCTCTGGCTCTTCGGCCACGTCAGTCATCGACGATGGTCACGACGACAAGGAGATGGACGGCACTGCTTTCCTCGACTCGGAGACGCGGAAACAGATCCGTCTCGACCTCGACAAGTACCCTGCCCTGGACGACGAGACGCAGTCAGACATTGTGCGAAAGTACAGGCTCCTCGACAAGCGCATCAAGGCCGAAGGGCTTTATGACTGCGACTATCGTGCTTACGCCATTGAAGTATCACGGTATACGGTTCTCTTCGTCGGTATGCTGACGTTTCTGCGATGGGGCTGGTACTTCCCAAGTGCAGCTTGTCTGGGCTGCTTCTGGCACCAGCTCGTCTTCACCGCCCACGACGCCGGGCATATGGGCATCACTCACAACTTTCACGTTGACACGTGTATTGGCATCTTCATCGCTGACTTCATGGGCGGTTTGTCCATTGGATGGTGGAAGCGGAACCACAATGTCCACCACATCGTCACGAATTCTCCCGAGCATGACCCTGATATCGAGCACTTGCCCTTCTTCGCCATCTCCCACCGCTTCCTTGGTAACTTGACGTCGACCTACTACGAGCGTGTGATGGAATACGATTTTGCGGCCAAGCTGTTCATGAAGGCGCAGTCGTATCTCTACTACCCCATCATGCTCTTTGGCCGCTTCAACCTGTACAGACTCTCGTGGGACCACCTCATCATGGGCCGCGGTCCCAAGAAGGGCATCGCCTGGTGGCACCGCTGGCTCGAGGTGGCTGGCCAGGTTTTCTTCTGGGCCTGGTTCGGCTACGGCATCGTGTACAAGTCCATTCCCACTAATTGGGACCGCTTTGTCTTCGTGATCATCAGCCACATGTTCCAGGCCCCGTTGCACGTCCAGATCACGCTCTCCCACTTCGCCATGAGCACCGCAGACTTGGGACCCCACGAGTCGTTCCCGCAAAAGATGCTGCGGACGACCATGGACGTCGACTGCCCGACCTGGCTCGATTTCTTCCACGGCGGCTTGCAGTTCCAGGTCGTCCACCACATGTACCCGCGCATTCCACGCCACAATCTGCGCAAGACCCAGCGGCTCGTGCAGGACTTTTGCAACGACGTGGGTATTCCCTACGCCCTCTACGGTTTTGTGGACGGTAACAAGGACGTGATCGGTCGGCTGGCCGAGGTGTCCCGGCAGGCTGCCATCTTGGCAAAATGCCAAAAGGTCGCGGCTGATCACATCCAGAGCGGCCATGGTCACTAATGGCATCCTGTTGGCTGTTTCGGTCTTGTTTCTGAATCTCACAAAAAAAGCTGGTCTCATTTTCGTCATCTGGCTGTATAATGTACTTCTCCATATAGATACCCCTCTCGCTGCGGGGAGAGGAAGACAATGACCCTGTTCGCGACTAGGGGTGGTAAGGAGGATGATGTGAGAAGAGGAGACATGCATACCAACCATGTGGTATGTGGCGCTCAAGCCAAGATTAGCTATAGTATCTGGAAGAATCGATCTGATATGACATGGAAAACTGTGTTCGAACGAAGGCGCATGCATACGGTGTGACAAACTTATGCAGCAGACCGCATGATCGGGTTGCCCGATCTGTACTTCTTCGCCCGACCTTCCTTGAGCCGCTCCTCCATCATCTCTGGAGACTATGTGACTACTTCCGAGGTTTTGGCTGTGCCACATCCAACCACCGCCCTCTGTCATGGTTTGTACCGTTTCTTATTCCACCTTGTGCGCGAGGAAAGGACGGGTGAGAAAAGGGAGAGAAGAGAGGGGGAGAGAGACAAGGGGGACTTGTTACCAGCAACTTACTACCATCGCAAGACCTTCAACCGGCGTGGAATTCTCTCCTCGCTCCCCGGTTTCCCCAACGGCCAATGAACGTTGAGACAGAACGGTGAAACGACAGGCATGGAGACAACCCACATGTCGGAATACGGAGTAACGAAACGATCTAGAAGCGCGATCGCAGGGTCTCAACGAGCCATGCTGCGAGACACAAGGGAAAGAGATGTTGATTTCCTCTCATACTTGCTGGCTTTTTCCACAAGTATATGGCATGCATGGCATGCGCCCCAGCAGTACCTCGACGGGAGCTTTGGGCCTTTTCTTGACCACCACCCGTCTCGTGCATACCTCTCCACCCAGCCGTGGCACACATGGAAACGCTTCTTATCCCGATCCATGGTTCGCGTTCCCGATCGGATGTTCTGACCCGGGAGTTATGCACGATCTGGGAATCGATGAGGCTGCTGGCCGTGAGACCCCAAACCATATCGGAACGTAACCCGGTTCAAGCCACTTAAGCTAGGATTCAACAACTCCTTGAGAGAAAAGGGGGAGGAGGTAAGTTAGAGAAGATGGAAGGGTCCCGGGAGACAACATGAAAGCTGGGGTGTCCAAATCCAAAAGCACAGAAACACCACGTAACATTGGAATAAGCAATAACGCCAAGCGGCGGGCACCCCTCTAGTTCTACACCGACCCGGACGGACGGGGAACTCCCTGGGTTCAACCTCCGTTTCCTTTTGACGAGGTTCCAGCGCCACGGCAAGTGAACGCGCTAAACCTCTCAGACCGTGGGGACACGAACGCCTTATTTGGACTGTCGTCCCTCTATCAGCGAGCAAACCGCGGTCTCTTCCTTTGGCGCTGTTCTCCTCAAAACAGATCCGCAACCACGGAACAAGAATGGGCAGAACGGAGCCTAGTTCGAGATACTAAAAGAGCCTGCATAGCAAGTCGATGAGGGGGTTAATAGAAAAAGCAAAAAAAGTAGCATGTGCCACAAGTGATGATAACAGAATAGTAAACAGTGATGGAGAGGGGGAGGGAGGATCGAGACGCCGGGCCTGCCCAGGTTGCAGCGCAAACATGAACGTAAGGCTTCGGGGTGACACGGGATGGTCAACTTCGGAGGCCAGTCCGGCTCCCCGTGCTCCCGTCCCGTTGGTACTTGAAGGAAAAAGACGTAGTCGTAACATCAGTCATGTTTTTGTAACAGCCGTTAGCCAAGTATACACAACAGTCGATGGGGCTGTACGACCCATGTATTTACTTCCCGGGTGGTCGTATTGTAAAGTAGCCATTCTCACCAATTACGACTGTCTTTGGAATCATTGGTGCCTCATTAAGACCTCCTTCGAGACAGGAGTATGGGCGTCGTTCTGGATCGGTGAAGGGATGGTCTGGATCTGATAGTCCGATAGACTCCCGTCGCCACGTTTCTGGGCACGGCTGTAGGGGGGATGGCTGAACAAAGCATGAACAGCAACTCCTGGACAGGTCCTCAACAGCTTACCGAACATGGCCAGGGTGCCAAAGGCGGTGGGCAGCTACTGGGTGAAGATCCCGGGCGTGTTAGTATGCAGTTCCTCGAATGCTTTGTTGACGAACAATTAAGGCGCAGGTCGAGAAGTGTATATAAGGCACTGCATATGCCCTGCCAGATGACTCGAGATCTTCGGCAGTCTCTCCAGCAGCGCCTTTATTGGCATCTCCAGAGCTCACAGTCCCTTACCTCTACAGATTCTGTAGGTGTCCTACCACAATCTGCCCGTAATCCCCGGTCATTATCCGGCTTTGAGCAATATCCGAGTCCGTTACCCAAACGACTAGTCGAAGAAGAGTTGGCTAAGCCGACGAGCAATTCGAACGGTGAAATCAACAGCTGTCGAGCTCTCTTTCCACACCGCTCCCAAACCTTTCAACCATGCCACAGGGCAAGAAGAAGAAGGCCTCAAGGGTACCGAGGCCCCCGAGTGCTCCAAAGGGGCCCAAACCCAAGCATCTCCAGGAAGAAATGAACGAGGAAGCATACGAGCGAATCCTGCTTCGCTATGGAGAGGACGTAAGTATATGAAATGATAGCTACCCTCAGAAAGACTTACCGCTCACACAAAGCAGCACGAGTTTGTGCAGCGAGCTAGGATTACTCTCGACAAGAAGAAGAATCAAGGCTCGTCGAGTAAGGATCCGCAAGGGGGCCAGTCAAGTAAAGGATAATAAGTGAGGAGCTTGGTAGTGTCTTCAGTGTGCAGACAGATCGATGAAGTTTCGTGTCGTTAGACACGTTTAATAATGTCGAAGTACTTGGCACGACGTTTCGGAGGCCAGTCCACTGGATTCCGTTATCGACTACTTACCTTTTGTATGTGATAATGCCGTGCCAACTTGTGATTTGGAGCCGAGTCATGATGATGATGGCAATGATTAAGATACTGCCTGGATCAACTATGATAGTTGAGAGTGAGAGAAGATCGATGGAGGAAGAAGCAGAATCTAGCAGGATGTCGGAGTAGGGCAAGGATAGATGGAAGTTGGTCAGGCCGACCCAAATTACTGAAATTTCGGGGTGAGAATGATACACTGTAACTGGTTGAGATCAACGCCTTCATCTTGGCTTTGGATACCAGGATT
Organism: Colletotrichum paranaense; assembly: GCF_030867605.1. Classification (NCBI taxonomy): domain Eukaryota; kingdom Fungi; phylum Ascomycota; class Sordariomycetes; order Glomerellales; family Glomerellaceae; genus Colletotrichum; species Colletotrichum paranaense. The sequence continues at coordinate 98,771 of NW_026848981.1, read as the reverse complement.
AGCAGGTTGGTGTAGGATGTCATTGGTTCACGGGTCCTCTCATGTCTCTCTCGGAGAATCCTCTCGTCGTAAGATACTGGGGTGCCAGAAGCATGTTGAATGATTGCCTTCCTTTGTCGCGACGTGTCACCGCCGAGGTTTGGTACCCGCGAATTGGCGATGAAAGCTCGGTAGCACTGGGTGAATTTGCTGGGACTTCAGGAGCGGGGCAAAGATGAGAGGCGAAGCGAAGAGGAAGTTGAAAAAGAAAAGAGCATATATAGATGCTCGTCTCTGGGAGATGCAACAAGTGACGCCATACTTGGTATTTGACGGTGGCTGAGGATACATTCTCTATTGAACATAACATGGCGGGGTTGGGAAAATGCTGTCTCCAAGTTTGTAAAGATTCCTGTCCGGAGATAAAAGGAGTTGCATCGACGCATTAATGGCAGTTCAATGCAATGATCAACGTCGTCGGTGTTTGCCTCCCTTACTTGAATGTTTACTCCCAGTAATTACCCCGCTAACCAAGGTGGGTGTTTGTCTCACGTCAACCACGTTATCAGGATGACAATAGGTTCGCACGGCTGCAGAGTCCCAGAAATAGTCACCATACTCTACCCAATACCTGGGGAGGGACCTCTTCACTTGATACTCTATTAAGGTACCTTGGATGTCCCACTATATTGAGCCATGCCAAAGCACCTTCCCTCGCACTTTCAGTCGCTGGAGATTGCAGTTCCCCCAAGGTGCCTTGGGCTGCTGTGGCTTCCTGTAATTCATGTATCCGTACCTAGGTGACTCGTCTTGAGGTGCAGAACTCGAAAGCGAGGTGTCTGGTACCTATTGTGAGTAACTTGGCTTCCCAAAGACGCGGAAAGAAGATCTGGAGCTGCCTTTCGCAAGTACCTTGGCACCTTGCTCAAGGTGCGGGTGCTCAGGAGGAAACGGAAAAAGGTACATCCCATGAGCGTACTTTGGGTGCTTGGGTGTACCTAGGTATGGAAGGGTGCCAGTGGTTGGTTCTTCGCCAGTGACGCCACACCACCTCCGACTGCCGCCTGCACCCGCCTCTTTTTTGACGTCCCACGGTCCCAAAGCCTGCTTCCTTCTTGTCTCGCCTGCTCCTAACCCGGCTGCAGCCTCACTCCCGCGCGCCTATCGCGACATCACACTTCAACGCGGCACCTCTAAACATTTCGTCATTCCCTCCATCTGCAACTCCTAACTTGTTTAGTTTTCTTCAGTGACGGCTTCCAAGTCCCCAAGTCCCCGACACTTCCCACTAAACACACGGATACTGCCACTGTGACCCGGGAGTGACCCCAGCTCAGGTCACCTAGCTCAGCTCAGTTTAGTTCTCCATTGGCTCCTGTCATCTTATCCGTATCCTTCTCCACCATTTTGACCCAACGCGGACTACTGATATTCGTGCCTACCTTAACCTCACCTGGACTTGGACTGCACCCGACTCGTCTCATACAAGGTCCTACGCCAACGTTCCGGGACATGATCCCGTCGTTGCTGTCTCGACCTCGCCATCAACCATGGAAGTCAGCATCCAGAGAGCTTTGAACGATAAGCTCTATGACAAGCGCAAGGTCGGCGCACTTGAGTACGTCTTCCCATTCCCAACTGCCATTCTCACTCACTCCATCTCACTTCGTCTCATACTCATCTCATGCTCTTCACTCGTGGCTGACTCTTTCGTTTCCCACTTACCTTAGGCTCGAACGGGTCATCCGAGAATTGGTACTTACTAGAGACTATCCAAGAGTCCAAGCAATCCTCGAGCAACTCTGCAATGAGTTCGCCTACGCCGTCCATCAACCACATGCCCGAAATGGAGGCTTGATAGGCCTGGCAGCAGCTGCCATCGCCCTCGGTCACGTATGTGCCAACATGCACCTTTCATGAACTGACTGTTACCAATGTTATCGGCCTGGACCTTTGTGGCTGATTATCAACATCATAGGAGCTACCCCGCTATCTCGAGAAGATCGTTCCGCCAGTGCTAGCATGCTTCACCGATCAAGATGCGAGAGTCAGATACTATGCCTGCGAGGCCATGTACAATATTGCCAAGGTCGCCAAGGGGGAGATCTTGATATACTTTAACGACATCTTCGATGCACTCTGCAAGGTCAGTACAATCGACGTCAAAGTCAAAAAAAAAAAAAGCACCCCTCAATGTCTCCTTATGCCCGCATTTCTGACCTGACCACACACAGCTGGGAGCTGACTCTGAGTTATCCGTTAAAAACGGTGCCGAGCTGCTCGACCGACTCATCAAAGACATTGTCTCTGAATCCGCTGCGTCGTACGTATCCGTCCTTGAGGGAGAGTTAGACCAGCAGGAGCTTAGCGACAAAGACGAGCTTGAAGAACGCGCTGCCCCTCCCACCGCCTTTTCCTTACGCCGGTTCATCCCACTCCTCCAAGAGCGCATCTGGGTCATCAACCCCTTTACCCGCCAATTCCTAGTTGGCTGGATCACATTGCTCGACTCTATTCCCGACTTGGAACTTGTCACATTTCTCCCTGACTTCCTCGGTGGTTTGCTCAGGTTTCTGAGTGACCCAAATAGAGATGTTCACGTTGCAACTAGAGCCTGCCTCGACAAGTTTCTTAGCGAAATTAAGAGGATATCTAGGATCAAGAAGGGCATCGCTGAGAGCAAGAAGTCGCGTGAAGGCGGAAAGCGGAAACGCGAGGAGTCTGTAGATTCGGGGAGTCTCCAAATCGGCCCGGAGGAGGGCGATGAGGTTGATTCGCAATCCGATGACGATGATAGTAGCGGCGAGGAAGACTGGGTACCAGGACAAGATGTCCAAATCAACTACCGAAAAATTCTCGAGATATTGACTGCCACTCTGGACTCGCCCCTTGGTAAGGCTTGCATTTCACACCGCCACGGAGCTTCAGCCTGAATCATAGCTGACTCTTTGTGTGATAGAGGAGGACTCTCTCTTGGAGTCGCTACGATGGATAGTTGAGTTCTTGGACATTTGCCCCGAAGAGGTGCTACCATTCACTCCTAAGGTCCTGGCTCACATGCTACCTGCTATGGCCAGTGGTGTTGAATCCATACGCCAAGCTGCCGCACGCGTCAATGCAGGCCTAATGGACTACGTCGTCTCCCTCTCTGATGAGCCTGAAATCGGCGGCAACTCCCAGTCCATGTCACGCATTCCACTATCCGGTGAACGGCAAGAGGGGCCATCTAGTGCACGAGCTTCTCTTTCTAGTTCACGGGATCTCGAAATGCGGAGCCCAACCCCAGCCCAGGGACACAATCGTTCTCTCTCGACACCTGTTGCGCCGCTAGCAAATAACCATCCCCAGGTAGATCTGGACTATGCCGCAGCCGTGAACGCCTTGACGCTCTTGTTCCTCAATGACCATGAAGCAACTCGCGTTGCGGCCTTGACGTGGTTGATAATGCTTCACAGGAAGGCTCCTCGGAAAGTTCTTGCGTTCAACGACGGAACCTTCCCTGCCTTGCTTAAGACGCTCTCGGATCCAGCCGAAACTGTCGTCACGAAAGATCTACAGCTACTGTCACAGATTTCTCGCAACAGCGAAGACGACTACTTTTCAAACTTCATGGTCAACTTATTGCAGCTGTTTGCTACTGACAGAAAACTGCTGGAGACACGAGGGAACCTGATCATCCGTCAGCTTTGCGTTAGCTTGAGCGCGGAGAGGATATACCGTACACTCGCAGACTGTATCGAAAAGGAGGAAGATGTCGAATTTGCTAGCATCATGGTGCAGAATCTGAACAACAACCTCATCACTGCTCCAGAGCTGTCGGAGCTGCGCAAGAGACTTCGGAATCTAGAGTCGAAGGCAAGATTACCGAATTTCCTACTTCGACTACTTTGCTTACGAACAATTCACAGGACGGACAAACTTTCTTTGTCGCGCTGTTCCGCTCGTGGTGCCACAACGCCGTCGCAACCTTTTCCCTCTGCCTGTTGGCGCAGGCTTACGAGCAGGCTTATAATCTTCTGCAAATTTTGTGAGTCTTGAGCTTGTTGCGATTTTCTTACGACCACTGTGGGCTAATGGGACGGTCACAGCGCCGAGCTGGAGATGACGGTGAATATTCTCATCCAGATTGATAAGTTGGTGCAGCTGATAGAATCTCCTGTATTCACTTGTGAGTTCCCAACAGCCCATGATCTCACTCCAGCTAACGATCAAAAGACCTCCGACTGCAGCTGCTTGAGCCTGAGAAATTTCCTCACTTGTACAAATGTCTGTACGGCCTTTTGATGCTCCTCCCCCAGTCCTCGGCCTTTGCTGCCCTGAAGAATCGCTTGAACGCTGTCAGTTCAATCGGTTACCTCCACATTGCCCCCAAGGTGTAAGTGCTACTGGGCCGTACCTGTCCCTAGGACATTGGCAACCTCAACATGTAATTACATGACAATTGCTGACCCTGACTTCATAGGAATCCACCGTCCACTGCAAGCTCAAGTTACGACAGGCCGAATAGGCTTAAAAGTAGAGAGGATAGCATCATTCGATGGAATGAGCTACTAGAGAAGTTCCGCACCGTCCAGGAAAGGGCTCGCCGAGCTCAGAGACACTCTGGCGATGTTGAGGAAGGCCGCGGCAGCCTCGGTGTGGCGGATCTGCGGCTCGGAGAAAGCCTCGACTCCAAGGGACCAAAAGAGGCACGCAACACGAGCGGGCCACCTGTTCCAATCAAAGATCCTCCTCCACCTGCACCACCGGCAGCCAAGAGATCAGGTTTGGGAATGCGGCAGATTAGGAACCTGGGAGGCGCAGTCAGGGGAAAGCGGCCTGGCTAAGGGTCGATGCAGACTGGTAGCCTTTAGCGAATCATTGTTCAAATACCCCCAACACACGCAAGCGTACGCTTGTAAGTGTCTGTATTGTAAACGAAGTAGAATAATCATCAACGGCCTTTGCGGGGACTTTCGCGTTCAACGAGTCCTTCGAATATTGCATCGCGGTGCTGCGCAACGGCCCGTACTTCTGCGCGAAGGTGTTCTAACTCGGCACGGGCTGTTGCGACATCATCGGGGAGAGCAGAGAACTGGCCGACTTCGGCATCCAGACCCTTCTTTTGGGCAAGGAGGTCAAGAAAGCCGGCCTCGTCTTGAGCAACCTTTTCGATGGTAGGATGAGAGACAGCTGGGGATTGGTTGAGGGTAGCCATGCGGTCCTTGATTTCGGGGATGCGCGCGGCCATCGTCTTAATCCTCCTCTGCATGTCCAAATTCTGCCGGGCCAGGTCAGCGACGGGTTTGTAGTCGTCGCTTCTCAAGGTGCGCAGCATCTCGCGGGCCATGGCAGCCTCTCGCTCATTATGGCTCTGGAGGATGTGCACCCGAACGCGCATCTGCTCTAGCTCTGAGGCTTCGGCGTGCAGAGCAATCATGGAACGGCCAAGACTCTCAGCATCCGGGTGGGCTACGGAGAGCTGACATGCCAGGGTGGCCAGAGAATTCAGCGCGGTGCGTCCTTCACGGGTAAGGTGATCCTGTACGGTGCCGAGAATCCTCTCCCGGACGGTGGCCGAGGTCGGGAGGTCTGATTGGGGTTCCGAGCGGTCTTGGGCGATGCTGAGCTCCTGGAGGGCGGCGGCCTCGGCTCGAGCGACTAGTTCACGCTCTTCATCTGCGGCTTCGTTGATGTTGGCAAGGGCCAGGAGGGCTTTGAGGGTCTCGGGACTGCGCTCGAAGGGCGGGATGGAACGGCCCTGGTATTTTGAAGCGAGCCAGCTATCAACATAGCTCCAGTCTTTGGCGGTGGAGGCGGCGATGCGGGCTATCGAGGGTGAGAAGATGGCTGTTGAAGGTGGAAGATGAGCCATGTTGAGATGCGGTGAGGTTCAGCTGTCTCTTTTCCTGTATAGAAACTCATGTAGAGGCACCCCTCTTTGGTATGAACAGTAGAGTTACCGGGCCAGTGACCGCAGCTATCGTTGTCGTTGTTGCCTGTTATTTTGTCAAGGAATTTGGGGTGCATTGGCTGCCTTGTCTCGCGACTGATTGGCGGCGGGAGGTTCTGAAAAGCAATGCAAGTGAAATGCAGGGTACGAACGGCAAGGTACGTAGTTCTCTGTAAGGTACAGAGCTCTACCTAATTAGGCAGAGTGTGAATGAGACCCCTGCAAAGAAGCGCTAAGTGGACCCGATCTCCGTTGTGTCTACTGAAATCTGGACACTTCAGCGCGTCTCCCAAGTAAGAGTCTCCGTCGCATTCATTGACGGAATATTGAGTTTGCGACTCGATCCTCCTGGGGTGGTAACTTCAAGGTAATGCGCTATCCAGTTTGCCGGGTTGCCATGCATTATTTACCAAGGAACCTCACGGAAAAGGAGATTCGTGTTCATTTCTATGACTTGGTATTGCCTTGCCATGGTACGCCAGTTGCTCGAGGCAATTATGGCTATTAAAAGAGCCGATTGCTGTTTGTGTACTCCTAAACAACGTACAGCATCTCCGGGAGAAGGACACGAAGGAGGCTTGTCACTGTCAGCCCGTTAAGGACTACTTGCCCCACAACCTTAGCTTTATATGGTCATATGTAGCTTTCATCCTATCCGTATTACTTGGCTTCTTTTGAGGACAACTTTTCCAATTTCCTCACTCTCTTTATACCCGCCCCAATCCTCCCCCCCCCCCCCTCTCTTCTTAAGCCTGGGTCCTGTCTTCTTTCTCCTTCGAAACCTATCCACATACTCCCGCCCTCATATCCGGCTCTGAGCAACAGATTCCTCTACACTCGTTATTCGCAATCACCTGGCGCCAGCCATGTACGTCCGCCTTTGCGCCCTGGCTTTCGCAGCCAGTCTGCTCTCGACGCCCACTCTCGCCATATCCGCCGACCAGATACCCTCCGATACCCCCGTGTCTTCCCTCCTTACCACCGCCCAAGCTCACCTTTCGAAGGGCCAGACGTCCGATGCCCTTGTGTACTACGATGCCGCCGTCGCCCGCGATCCTTCTAACTACTTGACGCTCTTCAAGCGCGCGACAACGTATCTCTCCCTCGGCCGTACGAACCAGGCAACTGAAGACTTTAACAAGGTTCTGTCACTCAAGCCGGGCTTCGAGGGTGCCCATGTGCAATTAGCCAAGATCAAGTCCAAGATTGCAGACTGGGACGGCGCAAGGGAGCAGTACAAACTGGCCAAGAAGGACCCCGCTTCAGCTGAGCTCGCTGCTCTCGACGAGGCTCAGGGCGCTGCCCATCTCGCTGAGGCAGCTGAGAAGAGCGGCGACTGGGAAGCCTGCGTGGGACATGCCGGTCAGGCCATCATGACCGCCAACCGAGCCATTTCCCTGCGTGAGATGAGATCGCGCTGCCGTTTCCAGCGGGGTGAGGTCGAGGAGGGCATGAGCGATCTGCACCACGTATTGCAGATGAGGCCGGGAGACACGACGCCGCACATCAAGATCGCCGCCATCACCTTCTACGGACTTGGTGATCTCCAGAACGGCATGGCCCAGACGCGGAAGTGCCTGCACTCCGATCCCGATTCGAAGCCCTGTAGGAAGCTTCTTAAGCAACAAAAGGCCATCGAAAAGACCCTGAACAGGGTTAACAAAGCTTTCGAGAAGAACCAGCCCATGACTGGCGTCAAGCTCCTGATCGACTCTGCCGACGATACTGGATTGATCACAGACATCAAGACCCAAGTCGAGGAATTGCGCGCTGACGGCACAATCCCCTCCAATGCTCAGTCATCACTGTACATTCAAGTGGCAGAAATGGCCTGCCAAGGTTACTACGACGTAAGTACTGCACTCAACGGAAGAAGCTGCACATGATTTGACTAACAACCGCCACAGATGAACGGCAAGAAGGCCAAGCAATACTGCGAAGAGGCCTTCGCTCTCAACGAGCAATCCTTCTATGGTTTGCTATACCGCGCCAAGGTCATGATGGAGGGAGAAGAGTTCGAGGCGGCCATCAGGTCTTTCGAGGAGGCTAGCAAAATCCGCCCAGACAAGAACGACGTTGTCCAGCCCCTCATGCAAAAGGCCCAGATTGCATTGAAGCGGAGCAAGACGAAGGACTACTACAAGGTACTCGGCGTCTCTCACGACGCCGACGAGCGACAGATCAAGCAGGCGTATCGCAAGCTCTCCAAGATCCACCACCCCGACAAGGCCGCCAAGCAGGGACTCACAAAGGAGGCGGCGGAGAAGAAGATGGCATCCATCAATGAGGCGTACGAGGTCCTCAGCAACCCTGAGCTCCGCGAACGTTTCGACCGCGGCGACGACCCGAACAACCAGGAGCAGCAAGGCAGCCCGTTCCAGGGTAACCCCTTTGGCGGCGGCCATCCGTTCATGTTCCAGCAGGGCGGCGGCGGTGGAGGCCAGCAATTCCACTTCAAGTTTGGCGGAGGAGGTGGTGGTGGCGGCTTCCCCTTCTAATGAAGACGGGGTTGTGACAGCATTGAGAAAGACTCTGAGAGAGCGCAGCATGGAATCAAGGAGTTTTATAGGTCAAAGCCTGGAGTTTCACGGGGCCTCACTCAACGGCCGGCATTACTTTTTATCGTCATTCGTAGTTTGAGACGGGGAAACGGCTCTAGGCCATGAGGCAAGAAGCCAGTCAAGTGCACGCTTCCCCAGATATCTGGGGTCGATTCCATTGTCTAAGGTGTCAGAAATATACACAATGTGCCAATGCATCTTTCCATCATGGCTTTCGGTTTGAAGCGTTGAAATATCACCAAGTCTCGTCGTCAAGACAATTGCGCTTGCCGTCAGAGTGACGGTGTTCGCAAGGAGACGAAGATGACCATACAGATCATGTTATCGACAGAGGACAAGCCTCGCATGCTGGAGGCTTTTAATAGTTTAACTCAGCGTGAATCCCGCGCGCCGAGATCACCTGAATGCTTGACAAATTCCGAAACGGTAGTTCAGTGATGTTTACCTGTTGCTGTCACAGGCCCGTGGAGGCAGAACATGCCAATGACAGATCATGGCGAATGTAGAGGAGAGTGAGGGACGGCATATCAGATTAGTTTCTATAAATCCGTCCGTGAGCATACCAACTCCAGGCAAGTCCGTCATTTCCTGACGCCAACATGTTGAGTATCCTTTCAAACGTTGCGTTTTGCCAAACCACCAGCTCCCCGGCAACAGATAGACCCGCTTGGAAGACGGCGTGTGTCATTCCTCGCGCTACTACCTAGCAGAAGAAGAGTAATGCTCGCCGGGACTGCTGGTATCGTGCTTATTGTACCCCCAAGTATAAAAAGACCAATTCGGTGGTCCGAGTTCCTCATGGGCCTCGACCCTGATTTCTAAATTTACAAGACCGCTCTAATCGGTGATCGAATCGTCAATGACATTCTTTTCTATATGCGCAGCGGCGGACCGCCTTCAAGGGTTCGGGTTGTCGTTCTTGGAGATGAAGTAGGCCCTGCAAGGTTGTTGTATTAGAATAGTGCTTTGCTGATGAGTGATTAAGGGCAACATACTTGCAAGCCTCGTAGGCAGACCAGCAAATGGCAGTGCTGGGCATGGTGGTCACCACGCGGGGGCGCACACCCTTGAAAAATCCGCGGAAACCCTCACGCTCGTACAGTAACCGGCATCCAGCCATGAATCCGTTCACGTTCCTCAATGCTGGGTCGGTGGCAGTTCCTCGGGTTTGAAGCATCGTCTTGATGACATCCATAGGTGTAGTCAAAGCGGCAGCGAAACCACCGGCGACACCACCAGCCAAGCAATGCGTTGTGGGATCGTATCCCTTGTTGGGGTTCATGGCCGTCGATATGGACTCGTACGCCAAGAATTGGAGGGCAGTGAAGGGCACCGTCATGGAGAGCGTGGTCGGGTAAGAGACGTAGAAAGCCGCCAACCCCTCAGTCTTGTAGACATACTTGGCGCAATCGGTCATGGAACGGTACATCTTGGCCGACCCCTGAATCTGCATGCGCTGCTTGATGACTGGAATGAACTCGACGTCAGCTACTGGGAATACCGAGTGGAGGAATAAGATGACGTTAAGACCACGCACCATCGAAAGGGTTCATCAGCGCATCGCTGGCGATCGTAGCGCAAGCACCACTGGTCGCAGCAGCCAGAGGATGGTGGACACCAGCTTGGTTGCCACCCATTACATGCTTGACAGCTTCGTATGTAGCGAAGTAAACAGCATGAGCGGGACCTAGAATAGTGAGCAAAAGGGAGTCATTGAGCATAATAGCGGTCGTGCTGGTAGGGAATCACTCACCGGCACCGGCAACAACACTGGACATGCCTCTCCACAAGCTCAGGACGCCCTCGCGACTAGCTATGCGGTATGTACCTTGAATCACACCATTGTAGACGGCCGAGGGATTGGGGTTCAGGACCTGCATGCGAGTCTGCAAAGCTCGGGGTTAGCGGATGATCGTCTGCGATATCTATAGTTATGGAAGGGAGCCGCATCGTACCTTGATGGCGTCAATCGGATACATGACGGTATGCTCCTGCAAATGGAATGATCAGCATCCGGGATCTTGTGGAATATCAAAGTTGAAGGCGGGCCAGCTCATTCAGAGCCGAGACCGCAAGTGAAGAGTATGCCGTACCGCTATGCCCGCAAATGCCCCAGCAGCCATGTTTTGCACGAGGGAAAAGTTGGGCGGTAGAGATTCATAACTGGTAGAGCAAAGAGTCAGCAGGAGGGTACTGGTATGGTGTGCGTCATCGTCAAGAGGAGTCGAGGGCGAAGGGTGGCGGCAGAAGATGTGGGCGTGATGAATGTGTAGATGGGGGCATTGCGCACTCGTATTCCTCGGCGGGCTCTGCATTGGGCTGGGCCATTGCGGCCACAGCAGATGCTTCGCCGTAGGGCTTGGGCTGAAGAGCCGCCAGATTGACAGCTGGAGGGGGATCGAGGGGGTCGGCGATGGCGACCACGGATGTGGCGGGAGGAGCTCTCGTTGAGGGAGAGACGGAAAATATCGCGTTGGCCGTCTGTGCCGATGGCTTCTCTGGTTTTTTTTATCTTTCCTTTTCACTCGCGATCTGCTCTCGTAGGCCTAGGGAAACTTATGGCTCTGGGCATACAATCGGATAGGGCCGTCGATGATCGATTCGGCCGGGAAAAGTCGACAAGTGTCGGGCAACGGCGTGTAGTGACGAGGGCGAGTGCAATGGGAGCTATTAGGAAGAAGCGAGCGACCTTGAAGCTCACGGCGCCGTGCGTTGGGAGTTGCGATGCACGGTTGGTATGCAGGTGGCAGTTGCGAGACTTGAGGTTGTAGGAACGGCGGAGGTAGGGAAGGCCAAACCACGTCGTAACTAGCAGGAGAGGAAAAAAAAAAAAAAAAAAAAAAAAGGCCAATTGGAGCTAGCAGAGTCAGGTAAAGCACAGGCAGTGGAGGCCGGGGCTAACGTGAAGGTACATTTGCTGTGGATTGGATGTCGGGGCCGAGAAAGAGAGGGGAGCTAAGGTATTGGCACCTGGGTACGGAGTACTGCGTACTTCGTATCCAGAGAATGGGGAGAAATCACATACCTCACATTACCTGGCCCAAGACTCCAGGTAAACAATTATTACTTGGTCGGTGAGACACGCTCTGTGTTGCAGATTCCGCACATCTATTGACTACCTTACCTAACGTAGCTATCTTGTTGAGTGGTGGATGTATCAAGGCAAGGCAAGGTAAGGTACATTGGTGGCAGTTGGAAGATACTTGGTTGGGTCATAGAAGTCATAGAAGTTTCTCCTCCCAGCGGGTTTAAGGCGAGCTGAGGTGGTTTTCCAGGGACTCCCGGGCGAACTACAGCCCGGCCTACCAAAGGTATCTTCCAACGCCAACGGACTTTTGGCCATAAGGCACGGGCTTCGATTAATATATCAGGCACCTTTGCCCTTGGAACATTGAGTATATGTCTCTAGATATGCGTTGGCATGTCCACATTGCTAAGATGCAAACAGGCATATCACCCTTGGAGTTCCTCGTAACAAGTACCGAGTGTTTACTGAATTTTTGATAAATGGCAGAGCATGGCGACACAGTGAGCCAACATTTATTTACCTGGAAAACGAGAGGAGAATGCATTGTTGTCCCAATGTTTCCGTAGACATCAGAATAGCAAGACCGGGAATAGGTCAAGAAGAAGGGGGGCAAACCCAGAAACGAAAGAGCGGTACCAGACAGTGTCCTCAAAAGTGTTCCAGCTCAACACTCAAATGGACAGTCCAGATTCCAGAGTCCAACCTCGGGTCTCGTCTGTTGCGGCCTCGGAGATCAGCGGCCCGCTTTTCCCCAAGACCCGGCTTGCCAGCAGCCAGTAGGCACTTGACCTCTTTTTTCCAGCTTTTCCATCCTGTTTTGTCAAAACCTTTCCCCCAGTCCCAGTCTCTCCCTATCGAGGCTATCATTGCATCTGGTATTTTGAAAATCTGGTCAGTGGCAGGCAGAGTGGGTCATCCTAGTAAGATCTGTGTGGATTTCTTCCCCTGACTTTTTGTTATCAATCTCATCTCTGTCTGCTGACCCTTCGCCACGTCTCTCCGCCCACATGTATCCGTAGGATCAACCACACTTCTATGTCCGTGAAGCAAACGAACGCCGCGGTCGCGGTAAGCCGCAGTGTGGCCAGTGTATGTATCGTTGCGTTGTTGGCAGTGTCGTTTCTACGTTTTCCTCCCTGACCGTGCAGATGCCAGAAAGACAATTCATGACGCTGACTTTACATCCGATGTGACCACATCCAACCCAATAGTCGCCCCCAACACCTCAGACTTTGTATCGATGTATCATTCAACCTTTTCCCTCCATTTGAGGACGCCAGATTTAGCTCGAGATGAGACCAGGGGATGGCTGGACCTCCGACTCCCATCATCAGTGCTCAAAACGAGTATCGGAAACCCCCAAGATGAGGATTACTGTGTTCATTCTTTTTTTTTCTTCGGTTTACCCGTACCTTTCTTCACTCGCTTAGCTAAGTCCGTCAAGGGTTCGGCCGACCCCCCGGATCCAGCCCGTGCTTTCAATGGATCCGCCTGGCCGGTGTCTCCAGTGTTCCGACTCTCCCTATAAGCGCCCTCCGGCAAGTGGCTAGGAAGACAAAGTGACTTTGAAGCTACCCGGTTAATGGCTGAGGTGGTGATGGGTCCCTGAGCTGGGTCTCGTTAGAGAGTGAGCACCTCCACTGCAAACAATATGTCAAATCCAGTCAAGTGGTAGTGCCCTCAGAGCCTCACAAGCACGCCCCTGCCCGGCACTCACTCTCCTGTCTCATTGTCTTTCTAGAAGGACAGAAGAAGCATCTGACCCTTGAGAAAGCTGGGTTTGACAAAAGGCTCCGGGGGGCAGTGACCCATTCGTTTGCGTCCTCGCTTCAATACTTCTTCGTAAAATCATGGAACCTCCGGCCTCGGTTCTGGAATTATCGCACCCCTTTGGCGGGTCATGTCATCTACCCCTGTCACTGATTTAGGTGATCCTGCTGCGTGGTCGGCGTACACGGTACGGATGCGAATACAGCCAACGAAGACAAGGGCACTCTCCTCTCTCTCTCGTTCTGCTGTCTCTTCCCCAAACATGGCATATGGTAGGATTCAACACGATGGGCTCACGGGTTCGATGTTTGCAGACCTGCGGCTGATAGGGGAAAGGAGACAACACGGAAGAGAGCGCCGGGGAGAACAAGTAGTCGTCTTGTCTCACTGCAATCGCAATGGTGCAATACAAGATACGATCAAGGCTTTCATATTCGTTCATCTCGGTTGTCAGTAGCCTTGGCCCTTTCACCCTTTACTGACACGGCACTCGGGCCTCCATTGCTTGCATCTAATCTCATCTTATCAATCTCCAGCCCTAGGCCGCCCATCCACCTCGTCATGCGTCCGACAGAAAACTCTTTGCCGTTTCCACTGTCCCGAGAACCCGTACTGCTTCGTGGGCTATTACTTGGTTGGTACTCACGATGTACACAGCCTACATAGAACCTACCGCCCATAGCCACTCGAATGCTCGAACCTACGCCCACTGACTTAGCCCGACTCTCTTGCAAACCCCCTATTTATTGCGAATTTAAGCTTGCGCGGCGCGCCTTTTTTGCATCCCGATCCTCTTCTGTGAACCGCCTCGCCCAGAGGCGCTCACACGGTGCTCTGGAGCACGTGTGCGGACTGCTCGGAGATACGACATCTCCCTTCCCAGTCCGGTCCGGCGTCCGCCCCGTCGGCGAAAGCAAGAGAACGTCACGTCCCCGTGCTAGTGGTTGAGATTTTCAATTCTTCTTCAAATGGTCATTGCCGTCTATTTCATTTCTATAACAATACTACCTGTGTGTATACGACTGGGCTTCTTGAGCCGGGTATCCTCCTTCGCATTCCTTTGCCAACCGTGGCAGACCTACGGCAAGGACTGAAAGTGTGGAAACCCATTGGATCCATGGCCCCCTGGACCGTTTACTCAAGTTTCATTCTCGTCTACTAAGTAGTTAACGAACCCATAACATTATCTATGGTGTTACCGCATTAGAGCCCTCCTCCACCTTGGGGGTTGCTACGGTGGGCCTGCTGGAACTGGTAAATCAGCCCCAGTACCCCGGCGTCTTGCTCGCCTGCATCAGCCATGCTGTTTTCTCGACTCAACCCTTTGGGCGGCGATGTCTCCCATACAGACTCGCCCAAAGGTCCTGAGCCCCCATACATCTCGTCTTCAAATGGTCCTTGAGAATGCAGTCGGGCGTCTGTGGCGAGCCCGTCTTCAGTTGACTCTTCAATTATACCTTCACCTTGGTATCCCCCCCGACCGGGTCGGCTCCGATGCGTACTTCGGGCGCCGAACCCTGTTGCGGCCGGTTGGTGGTGTGGATCGAGTAGCATTGATGCCATCGGCGACGGAGCCGTCATCGAGGGCCCGAACCTCGGCGTTCGAGTTTGTTGTCCAACTCCACCACCAGGAGGAGCTCGACTTCGCGATAGGTCATGCCGACCCAGTCTGGAACTTTGCATATCGGCCGCCAGCGTTGGCGAGTTCAGCCCCGGGAACGCTGGTGGAGGATGGAAAGGATGACGACTCCCTGGCGGTAAATGGCCCGGGATGCCCGTTTTCGGGTTGATCACATAGTTGTCCAAGAAGCCATAATAAGATGCTGCCATCTTGTTATGTTTCGTGGAATAATAGTCTTCTCGAACGTCGCCAGGGCCGGACTGTTGCTTGGCCTTGCCCACGCCCTTCTTGAAATCGAACTCGGCGAACGAGCAGATATAGCCAACTCCATCCACGTGGATTGTGAATTCCCGGAAGAAATCGATGATCTGATCGCTGCATTTCGGTGCCGAGAAGATCAGTACCAGCGAGGCCGTAAGTATACCAATGATCTCCTCGATCAGAATCACCAGCTTGAGCTTGTAAAGCTCCGAGAATTCACGCTTTACGTCGGCTGTATGGAGACGGTCCTTCCAGTGGTCTGGCATATAGCGCGTGTACTCAATGACATAGAGCAAGGCGTGCTCTGGATTGAACACAGTTGTCTCCTCAGAGATCATGCCTCTTGCAGCCGCCCATATGGCGGCGAACACGCCGATATAGAACAGTGCTGATCGCTCAGACGTGATCTCGAACCCGAGAAACAGCTGCGGATCGAGGAATGAGGCAACGGCAAGAACTGAAGTAATGGCTCCTGCGACGAAGGTTACCGTTCTAGCAAATTGTTCCGTCATCTTTTTCGGGAACTGGTCAATGTATCGACTCGCAAACGGATAAGACATGTTAATACGCTCCTGGAAGAGATGCGGAACCTCGTTGAACTCGCGAAACTTCCACTCTGCAAGAGGCGTGTACCTTCTATGGCTGAAAGTTGAAGGGTCTTTCTGGTACTCCTGTTGCCCAATATATTAGCTTCTCTGATGTGATCTTCGTAACGTCACAATGGAAAGGACTTACATTGTAGTACGTGAATGCATGCACCACAATGAGATAAGCGACCACAAATGGCCCAATCAATAAGTTGATGATCCCAGCAAAGACCAGCCTCGACTTCAACTTGATGCTTAAGAGGCCTCGGCGATCAGCCTTGAGAAACTCTTGGTGGACCTGGTTGTTGGAGTCGAAGACATAAGTCAGGATTGCGAAATGCAAGTTCCATTCCAAACTTCGGGAAAAGAACTGGTGTTGTCGCAAGAAGGGTATCGGCAGCGTAAGGTCGAGAATATCCTTATTCATCATGGCTATCAAGTAGTTCTCTCTCCTCATGAGACGGTTGGCAATGTCTGCAGCATCTAGCCTCTCCTTGGACTGATTGCGCATCCACTCTCGCGCAGATGGGCGCACGTTGATGGCTGTTTTGGGGTTCGCGTCCCGCAAGGCCATAACGCGGGCAACGATGTCTTGCCAGGAAACGGTCTGCATATCCTCCTCCGGTATCTCTAGTAGATGAACGTAGAAGTTGCGCATATGGTTCAGACGCCGAAGATCCATGGTGAACTGTACCGTCTTCCATATAAAGTAGAAGACGTACAGCCACAAGCCTGTGTTCCACATGAATGACATCTTTCTGGTGCACTGAGGAATCGTAACTTCTTTCAACGAGTTGCTGTTAGGGATTTTTGTGTACTCGACACATTGAGTGAGAAAGGTCAAAAATACGGCGAAGAAGGCAGATTCTCTGAAAGTATTTGGTCAGCATCTTTCACGTGTACTGTCAATATCCAGCAGACTCAAAGTCTCGACTTACACCAGGTGCAACGCCCGCGCGCACACGATACACCAGAAACCGCTCCCTCGATAGTAGTAGTAGACATCCTGAACGAAGAAGTCGAGGTTCGAGACATTAACCCATCTCCAAAGAGCCTTTTCTTTCTCGTTGTTCGACGCAAGGCCTCTGGGATATCGCTTCGCCTGGGGCCGGATTGGTTTGACGAGATCTGCTGGATGAAGCCTTTGCTGCGCTTGTGTGGCCTCCCATTGAGCATGGGTTCGTCGACTAGAGGGACCAGGTATTGCGTTCTGCCTCGACGGAGTAGCAGCTGGCTTCCTCCCCCCAGATCCTTTGGACTGCGCTACCACTTCGTGTGGCTCAACCAGCAAAGAAGCCGGGACGTCGTTATCTCCATCATCATCCTGCCCCAGCCATCGTGGACTCGACTCTTGTCGGATTCCGCCGCGATGAGTCCCGCGACCAGTCGGCCCCGGTGTGGCTCCTACAGGTGTTTTGAGCAGGTTGGCATTGCTGTCGAGAGTCGCGTGGCTGTCTTCTGCTGTGAGGCCTGGCATGTGGTCCAGGTCATAGTCTTGAAACTGCTCTTGCAGGTTCTCCTCGTCCACATCCAGACCTGCGTGTTCTTCGATATCCAGGTCGCCGTCAGTATCTCCTCTGAGCTCCTTGTAAAACGATCTCGACCCTCGAGACAGTGGGCCGAGTTGAGGGAAGATATTGGAAGCCATATCGAAGAGAGGCAAATCGGGTTTCGCGAAGGAGTAATCGGTCGTCAGGGCTTATGGCCGTCGCTCATGGCGCTCGGTCGGGGTCTGATTTGGAGGAGGAACGGACGAATGCAGCTTGCGCGACGAGAGGCAGTCGGATTTGGAGGCAAAGGTCGGTTTGTTATCGCATTCCTGAACGGTCTTTAGGTCAGCTCGGGAGAGTGGTGAGGTGTAAACTGCAAAACGGTTTGAAGGTAGCTCTGTTGTTGTCACTTGATATGTGATTTAGCGGTCATGTGGCTATCTCGGGTGGTTGCAGGTGACAGAAGCCATGGGAAGTGTTGGGGTGAAGGACTTCAGACTCACAAGCCTATGCGGAGTGACGCCTGGTCAGCTCAGGTAGGTAAGTTGACAACGCAGTGAGACAAGGAAAGCTAGCTACTGCACAGGGAATCTTTCAGTCCGATGTCAGGAGAGTACCTAGAAAGGCGATTACAGTGCGTATGGCAAGGCAGGTAGGAAGAAGAGGAAGACGGCAGCGCTGTTTAAGGTAGGCAGAGATGGATAGATGCTTTGCCTGCATATGTCTGTTATGTCAACCACGCGTGCCACGCCAAGGTCGCCAGGAACGGACGGTTTTCACCTAAGCGGCAGACAGAGGAAATGCCCAAAGGAAACCGAAGATGTAGTCAGGTAGGCAGTAGTGTCTCTCAAAGTTCAGAACGGGTCGTGGAGGGGCCAGCACCTTTTGCTTTGGCTTCCCATGTCAGTCTCCCAGGTCCCTCCGGCAAGTAGGTAGGCAGCTAGGTAGGTACCATAGCTGGTGGTGCGCACACATCCAGGTGACGGCATGGCTCAGGCGGCACCATGAGTGGGGAAGGTGGACACAGGCAGCAGGCGGTCAAGTCATTTTTGCCGTCAATTCCCCCAGCTATTAAGGTATTCTCGACCGCCTTCCCTAGGTTCTTTGGCCCAAGGGTTTGGACGTCATGGTAAGGTAAGGTGTCTTATCAAAGTGTTTACTTATCTCTTATCTCACCTTGAGGTAACTTATCTAAGGTACCTAAGGTAGGTACCCTTCCTCAAGACCAATGAAGTACCCTTAGGTGCCCATGGAACTACCTTAGACCTGTGAGGCACATAACTCAGCTTGGTTTGGAAGTACAGAGTATCTTACGTAACTCAAGGTAGGGATGGAGAAGAAGGTAGCCCTCTATCCTTCATGTCTTAGTCCCTAGTTACAGGTGTCAGTCCAACCAAGAAGGGCATATCGACTCCCCCGTAGGCAACTAGTAGCTGCAACCTGGTATCCTGATCCCTTCCAATTTTGATCATCAGCCACTCTTACGAGCGCGTTGATGATCTCCGCTGGCTCACTTACCGTTCCTCACCATGGTCTCTGCTCCGCCGCCTTCCTTGAGACCACTGCCCAGCAGAGATGTGTCCAGTTCTAGTATCGGCAATATGCCCCAGTCGCCCTCAACCACATCATCGGCGAGGGCGTTGAACCCTATTTCATCCAAGGTGACTACTGTTCTTTCAACATCGTATGCCGATTCCGAATTTCGGGATGCCTTGCAATTGCTCGACAGTCGCAACCTCAAGAATACGCCCGAGACACGCCGTCAGTTACGGTTAGGCCTACAGAAGGAGGTGATTGACAGCAATGGGGAGATTGTCTCTCAGTTTGGCCGAGTCGCCGATGTGAGTCCCTTGGCCCAAAATCACCAATTCGTTGACTAACATCCCTTTTAGCAACTGCGTCGCATAGGGGCTACTCTGGACAAGTTAAATCACAACTATCAAGATGTGAGGGGTCGGATTACTGCAGCTCAGCAGGAGACGGGGCCTATTCTGGAAGAGGCTTCATCGTTGATGAATCAGAGAGCAGACGTGGAATCTAAACAGCAACTTCTCAAGACATTGCGCAGTCACTTTATCCTTTCTGATGACGAGGTCGCCTCTCTGACATCAACCGCCGAGCCTGTTGACGACAATTTCTTCGCTGCTCTTTACAAGGCAAAACGAGTCAGCCAGGACTGCGAGATTCTACTCGGATTTGAGAAGCAGACGCTGGGCCTGCAACTAATGGAGCAGACATCCAAGAATCTCGGTCTTGCCTTCCAAAAGTTGTATAAATGGGTCCAGCGGGAATTCAGAACACTGAACCTCGAGAACCCCCAGATGAACTCATCAATTCGTCGCGCCATTAGAGTTCTTGCAGAGCGGCCATCGCTCTTCCAGAATTGCCTAGACTTCTTTGCGGAAGCTAGAGAACGCATACTGTCCGACGCTTTTCACGTCGCCTTGACAGGTAGAACGGCCGCAGGTCTCGAAGATCACTCGGTTAAGCCTATCGAGATGGCTGCCCACGATCCGCTTCGTTATGTGGGTGACATGCTCGCCTGGATACACTCGGCCACTGTCAGTGAGAGAGAGGCTCTGGAAATCCTTTTCGTCTCGGAAGGCGACGAAATCGCCAAGGGACTTCAGACGGGCCGGGCAAATGAGCTCTGGCAGCTTCTTGGCGAAGGTGACGCTGAGACAGCACCCGACTTTGATGCTCTCAAGGCGCTGAACGACCTTGTGGACCGAGATGTCTCAGGGGCAACGAGAATGCTGAGGCAGAGGGTCGAGCAGGTCATTCAGTCCAACGAAGAGACTATTCTCGCCTACAAGTTGGCCAACATTCTTGGCTTCTATCGATACACCTTTGCCAAACTTTTGGGCAGCGAGTGTGCGCTGTTAGAGCTTATGACGGGACTTGAGTCGGGCGCATTAAGGCAGTTCCGATCGCTCATGAGGGATCACATCGCAACTCTACAAGGCGATTTCCAGCAGACGCCTTCTGACCTTGTGCCTCCAGACTTTTTACTCGAAGCGCTGAAGCAGCTTACTGCGGTCATGAAAACGTACGAGATTTCGCTGGCGTCGTCATCGGACCGCGAGGCCGACTTTCAGCCAATTCTTGCAGAGGCCTTTGAGCCTTTCTTGGCAGGTTGCGAAAATATGGCCAAAGGTGTGAGGCAACCGGCTGGTGCCATCTTCATAACAAACTGCTTGCTTGCAGCAAAGCATGCCCTCGAGCCTTTCGACTTTACTCAAAGAAGAACACAGCTGCTGCAAGAGAGGGTTGTAGAGGAGAGCAAGAAGCTCACGGAAGAGCAATACCAGTTCTTCCGCCGTGGTTCTGGTCTGGCGCAGATTCTTGCATCCTTGAGCAATTTTACGACGGATGCCAGCGATGTGAAGAAGGTAGCGTCGCTTGACGAGGTACAGCCGCCAGCTCTGAGTCGAGCCAGCCAGGCTCTGGACGACTTCTTACCATCGGCGCTGATGGACGCCATGGAGAATGTTAAGCGCCTGCAAGATTCAACTCTGGCGCGAGAACTCACCGAAAAGGCTGCGGAAAGATTCTGCGACGAGTTTGAGCACGTCGAGCAGATGTTGCTCTTAGCAGACGAGCTGTCAGCCGGTGACGGTGCGTCAGCTGATGAGGGTGACGAGCCTCACTTGCTGCGAGACCTATTCCCTCGGACCACGGGGGAGATCAAGGTCCTCTTGTCTTAGGGGGGCGTGACGGAGAAGCCGAGGGTGCCTGGCCGAGGATATGGCCTCAGAGTGAGGTTAAGGCTTTGGCGTGGACTGTGTGACAGGTAGACTAATAGGTAGCACAAAGGCATTTTACACCTTCAGTACCCAGTCGTCCCCGCGTGTTGCTATCGCCCAGTGCCGTGTGCAGACCATGTGCTTCAAAATGATGCTTTGTGACTTATCGTTTACCTGAGGTACAATTTCCAGGTTTGCTATGAGGTGCTTGGGAGTCTTGGTATTTTGACCTACTCATACTACATTAAGTACCTTACCTACTTATGTGTGCGACTGATGTTGTAGGAGCATCTACAGATACCCCGAGCTAAGATATATTTATGTATTGGCAGAATAGGCACCTGACCGACGGGACCTCACGTTCATTACCTCTCCTATTAGCAAGGCACTTAGGATCCTGGGTAGTAGTGTTCCCCTGGCAGGTAACTTACCTTGCCTTTACTAAAGCTTCACTAAAGCAAGCGGGTAGGTTCATACCTACCTTACCTACCTACCAAAGGGAGAGAGCTAGCCACTAACGCGTGCAGCACTACCTAAGGTACAGATGACCTACGCTGGAAGTTGCCGTCTGCCTTTTTATTGCTTTACCCCCACTCAGCCACCAAGACCGACGTCACTGCGGCCCGCTAGTCTTCAGTTGCCCCCCGCCATCATTCGCCGGCAATCCCTCTGCGGGAGAAACAAAGGCACCGCATCCTGACCTTGAACTCTACCTGACCTCAACCTCAGCTCCAGTTCGCTCAACTCCATCCTCCGCTGTGAAAAGCTCATCCCGACTGTTTCGACGTTCCGGATCGTGACGAATTTTCTGCCCCAACGTCAGAACCATCCCGCGTCTCTACTCAGACTTGGACATACTATGGTCTGGCTTCCAGTACCATGTCACGCTCTCGGGGCCTTGCCATCCTCCAGAAGACATACGACGACAGCTACTTGAAATGCTCCACTGCTGTTTACTATGAAAGCCAGGTATATCTTTGCTTGCTCCGAAATTCAATGGCGTGGCATACCAAAGGATGATTTGTCTGTGCTAATTCAGGTTTTCCCATGTTCTAGGGTGATGAGACCGAGGCGATGCGATGCTGGAGGAATGCCCTAGATCAGCTCAACGACCAACGCATCACCAAGCTACTACCCAATTACGTTGCTGGAACCGAAACAGAAGACGCCTTGATAGATTCTTTGCGCAAGCTCGAACTGCAGTGCAAGGAGCGCATTGACCTGCTTGAAGCGTTACGAATATCCCGACAAGACGCCTTGACTCCTCAACCCAATAACCCACCCACCCCGAACCGCTCTATCTCCCCCGACCCATACACCATGTCTACTCCTGAACGAGGCTACATTGGCCAAGGCACAATTCCAGCTATAAGATATCCCGATCTCTCGCGGCCCGCGTTGCCCAAAAGACCGTCGTTGCCCTACAGAACATCATCTGAGCAGGCTGTAGTCGGTCGCGACCAAAGTCCCGTGACGTCTCCCTTTGCCGGCCCTTCAAACTCTCCCCGAGTAACGTCTAGGAAGGAGCCGACTATGAGGTCTCCGAGCCCTGAGAAATACACCATGCGGACCACCCTGCGGAGCGGGAGGCCAGGCGACAAATCTGCAAAGTCGAGTCGAAAATTGTCCAAGACCGAAGGACCTGGTGCCAGCAAAGCTGCAACTCTTGCATGGACTGCCCTGAGTTCTAGAGAAAGACTCTCCAGAGCGTCGCCAGCAGTACCAGAGGTCTCATCGTCTGCGCCTGTCACGCCTGCCGAGCAGTCCCGCAAGCCGCCGCCCTCGTCTGGCATGCAATGGGACGTACATACCCGACGGCTCGTGACGCCCAGAGAAGCTCATCCGTCTTTCTCAGATGCGACTGGTAGTGCAAGAACATCTGAGGATTCATCGCAAGTGCGACCATCAGCCTTGTCCGTGAGTGCGGCATCGAGTGCCTTGAACGCCATGTCCTATCAAGATGCTCCAGGGGCCGAGTATGGCACCCCAAGACAAGAGCGGACCTCGCGTTCAAGGGACCCAACGTCCTCAGTCTCACGATCCAGAGCATCGCCTCATGAACGGCCTCCGTCATCTGACGCTGACGAGTCAGAGTTACGACGCAAGACTACGCCGGACGTGGCCAGAATACGGAGGAAGCCAGTCGGGGACATACCTACTCGGCCCAATAATAATCTCACGAGCGGATCAGAACAGGATAAAGCCGATAGATCTCATCGTAACGTGCCATTGTCGCGGGGCCGTTCATCTTCGAGTTGCTCGGACAACGCAGAAACAAGTCCGAAGGTACCTGGCAAGAAGAGGAAGGGAAAGAGGAAAGAAAACGCAATCGCAGCTGATGCTGAAGGCCCTTCTTCCGAAGCATCTGCCGACGATGAAAAAGAGGGCTCTTCGCTCAAGACAGCCTGGAAGGAAACGAAAAAGAAGATTATGAAAAACCTTCCAACCGGCGTGGACGAGGCAGCCGCAAAGCAAATTCTCAATGAGATCATTGTACAGGGCGATGAGGTCCGATGGAGCGATGTTGCCGGCCTAGAGATAGCCAAGAACGCACTCAGGGAGAACGTGGTTTACCCGTTCCTGCGACCTGACTTGTTCATGGGACTTCGGGAGCCTGCAAGAGGAATGCTGCTTTTTGGTCCGCCAGGCACGGGCAAGACCATGCTGGCGCGTGCTGTAGCAACAGAATCACGGTCGACATTCTTCTCGATATCAGCAAGCAGCTTGACGAGTAAATACTTGGGCGAGTCCGAGAAGCTCGTCCGAGCATTGTTCTCTCTGGCGAAGACTCTGGCACCAAGCATCATCTTCGTTGACGAAATTGACTCGTTACTTTCTCAGAGGTCCGGGTCGGGAGAGCACGAGGCGACAAGGAGGATCAAGACTGAGTTTCTCATTCAGTGGAGTGATTTACAGCGAGCTGCGGCGGGTCGGGCCGTGGATGAAAAGGACAAGACCAGAGGAGATGCGAACCGAGTGCTTGTCTTGGCGGCAACCAATCTGCCCTGGGCTATTGATGAAGCCGCACGCCGCAGGTTTGTGAGGCGTCAATACATACCGCTGCCTGAGTCCGAGACTCGCTCTACGCAGTTTCGAACACTTCTGGGGCAGCAAAAGCATGTCCTGTCCGACGCGGACATTGAGAAGCTCGTTCTCCTTACAGATGGTAAGCATTCGTCGTCATTTTAGAGGCGAAACGGCCATCAGAACTGATACTGATATGGGCACAGGATTCTCGGGCTCCGATGTAACGGCACTGGCTAAAGATGCGGCCATGGGTCCGCTCCGCTCTTTGGGCGAAGCTCTCTTGCATATGACCATGGACGAAATCCGACCGATTTCATTGGCAGACTTTGAGGCGAGTCTGACAACTATCAGACCGAGTGTGAGCAAAACGGGCTTGAAGGAATATGAGGATTGGGCCAAGGAGTTTGGCGAGCGAGGTGGATGATGCAGGGCAGCAGGCATGCGATTCGCGAGGTGTTTTTGTTTCTCTTTGTTTCTGCGTGACATGGCGATTGATCGGTTGGCTAGGGGAGCGCACGTGGAAGTGATACCCTCCAGAGGCGCTTGATTATCGGTAAAGGAACAAAAAATATCAAGTTTTACGAAATATTCTGCGTAGATGGCTAAGACAAGAGACTACTGCAATAGTGTTGATATTTGTACAATGATTCACCAGTAACCTCGGATGTTCGTCTACACGTTTCCAGCCACAAATCAGGCCAAGGATATCGTCAACTGAGGTGAATACGATGCCGAGTGCTCTGTGTCAACTCCCTTTCCTTCCTCCTTTGTGTTATACAGCGTTGTGTTGTAATCCTTACTATACCTTTTCCTGGTTCTCTGTTCAGTTTTTCTTCCGCCAATCTCAGGCCTTAGTCGACCTCGGGCTCAGGAGTCGATTTTGAAGACTTCTCCTGCCGCCGCGTCTCTCGTCTAGCAACCTTGGCTTCTCTCTTTTGCACCTTGGCTGCGATTCTCTCCTCCTCGGTCGGTACCGGTGGGCGCGCTGAGATGGGTGTACCGTGGGGCGCGATGATGCTCTTTACGACGTGGCGCTTGTGAGGTGATGTCCTCCATCCGGGAACAATGGAAACGACATCTCCTGTGCGAAGGGATGAGTTGGGGTCGTGGACGAGGTAGTGCGTTGGTTTCGTGAACATCTAGGAAGCCGAGGCTGGTTAGTCTCCTCAAAGATAGGAGTCATGGACCAAGGGCTGGTAACTCCTGGTTTCTATATATCTCACCTTTTGGACCTTTTGCTTCCATTGCTGGCCACCCACGCGCACTTTGACCGTCTTCTGCATGAGCCCTGCGCTCACGACGACGCCGTTGAGCTCGCGGACGACTGCGCGGGCTTGCGCCATGGTCTGGGCTGACATGGTGGGCGGTTGGTGATATACAATGGCAGCGAACTCGGTCTGTCGAAGAAATCCCAAGAGGGAACCAGGTCGTGAGCTTGGAAGTGCTGAGGGTGTCGCGTGGTATTTCAAATAGATCGCTGGCTGTGATGGTGACCTCGATACGGTATGCTCAAGCCTCCTGGAGAGAGTGGAAAATTAAAGAATGGATCATGATTCCTCACTTCTCATTGGTCAAACGGGCCATGTTTTTACCGACACCAAGACCATTCTCTGGCCTACTCGATTGGAGTCCGACAGAGTGGAAAGATCAGACGCTAAGATAACCTTAAATTCAACAAGGTGGCTTGGCTTGGCCTGCGGCTTTTGGTGACAGCTGGTTCCTGGGTTTCGGGGCCACGGGGGTTACCTCAGATACCTTACCTAGGTGTGCAATGTCAAGGTCTATCTCGGCTCATCAGCCTACTTTGTCTCTTTCTCTTGTCACAATCAATACCGAGGCTTGGTTCGCTCTGTTATTTCTACGAGCTGAAATATGAGTTTGCTCCACTTATTTTTGCTTAAAAACATCCCCGATGAGCTGGAGTGATCGGTACCAAGCAAGACGTAAGCGTACCCGCCTTCGAATTGGGATCGAATATGTACTGCCTTGGTGTTGTGTCTGTCAGGTGCCATGCGTTCCGAGCAGGTCAGCTATCCACCAGGATGCAAGCCATGTAAAGGCCGCAGTCATACTCAAGTAATTCCCTCACAACCAGACTATTGTGTTCTATCTATAGACAATTTAACTCACCGCTGCCTACTTCAAGACAAAACGCGCTCTCCTGTAACAGGGTTGGCGTTTCCCTCGCAATTTGATCGCTGTGAGCACCCTCTGTAGGGGCATCAGACTGACATAATACAATTTTCCATGGCCCATTCAAGGCCATTCCGACCTTGTATCCATGTGGCCCCAGAGGGCCGACGCGTATACCTTATAAGTGACCAGGGGCTTCACTCATGTGAAGACACGTCTGCTATGGAGACGACCGAGGTTTTCTTGTGTATTACCTTCATCCTATCGCTGTTAACTTTTCCGCTGTCTGGGCAACTTTGAGTTCAAGTGTCTCTTCAGTACTCCTATCGCTCAAAAAAGCATGGCCCACACGTCCACTGCATATCTACCGGGGCATCATAAGCCACAAGTTTTCAAAGGCACCGACCTCTCACACTGGTATAAAAACCACTAAGGACAATAGCCAGCGGCAGCATCGGCAGATGGACGCCTGGATTTAGATTCCCCGATCTCGGTAGGTCTCGATGCACCAAGACGGAGCCTGCCCCTTGGGTTTGCTGAGAGAAGGCAAGCCTTCACGTACAAAACAGACTGACCTGACAAGTTTGGATACCAAGTAATATGGTAGAGGACGAGGAACCCAAGAAGCGTTAGTTTTCTCTTTTACGGGTAAACGCACTTGATGGTTCGGCAAACATTCGCCGTAGCGGCTAAAAGTCGAGTGGCTGAGACCCGAGCCGAGCAGAAACTTGTGTGCCGTGACTCTGACCGTGTAAAAAATTGCATACGTAGTAGGAGACAAACCTACGGATACCTAGGTAAGGTACCTTGAGCAAGGTGGGCCTGGGTTTGCTGAAATCCACTCAAAGGGACGATTCAGAGGTGCCTCCCTCTGATCAGCGCTTCTCGCACTGTAGAGAACTGTGCTTTCGGGGCAATGCTCTGGTGATAAGATGAGCTCAACACTGTGTACTAAATGTACCTATCCGAGTTCCGTTTCCATCACACTCACCCCGCACCCAAGGTCCCAAGGTCCCAAGGGCCCCAGCAGCAGTCAAGAGTGAGGTGAGTATCCGTAGGTACGCAGTAGGTTCGAAGAGGCGACGGTACCTTTGCTCAAGTGTTTGGTCACTTTGGTGTCCCTCATAAGGTAAGCCACCCACCCACCACCACCTTGGACTAAGCCAACTAAGGTAGTCTGTCTTCTTCCCTCGCAACTCGGCCTGAATCATCTTCCCTCAGATTTGGTCCCTCGCTCGTCGGAAAATTCAAAACCAACATTCCTCCCTCTCGACTCGCGCTCACTACTTTACCATTTACTTCTTCACGCAGTCCCTCTCCTCACCTCTGTGACCAGATCTATTCCATATCTGTTCACTCAACTATTCTTCATATTTTTTTCTCTCACTACTTTCTCATTTCATTGTTTGCTGTGTGCAACAACGCGCCTGCTGTACGCACCTTCCTGTCTGTGTAACGAGATAAGAAGAGAAAACAGAAGAAGAAGCCAGGAAAAAACCTGCACCGAATCTCACCACCCGATCGTCGAATTTCCCCCTCCAAAAAAATCAAAAAATCAACATGTCTTCCCCAGAGGCCCGTGCTGGCGTCAAGCGACCTCGTAAGTTCCCAATGTGCGTCCCTTGCGCGACTCACGTTTTCCCTTGCATCAAGTGAAAACCCCGAATCCAGGGCTCCTCCCTATTGCAATTGTCTGCCGCTGTCATTCCGGGAACCTCCTTCTTCACGGACAGCCTCTGCGCCAGTCATCCTACTTCCAATTGCGCGCAGCATTTCGTGGTTATAAGCCGTAGCTACCCCGCCGCCCTGCACACTTCACCTCGTCCCCTACCCCAAACACCACATATCGAGTGTCCAGCACTACGCAGGCAATCGCGACACGATGGAAGACATGGCAGACAGTCCGCACAAGGGCAAGCCCACACAGCTGGCTCTGCTTCATTGACATAGGTTTGCTAACCTGCGTATCCCAACAGGCACCCAGTCGCTTCCCCCTCCGGCTCTCCCTCAGCTGGTCGCTGAGCAGCACACCGCCATCCCTCCTACCGACAAGGATTCTCAGCGCCTCATTGTCGTTCTCTCCAACGCCAGTCTCGAGACCTACAAGGCTTCACATGGCGGCACCGGCCGCAACGGCGTCCAACGTGAGGAGAAGTACTCGCTACTCAACAGCGACGAGCATATTGGAGTTATGCGCAAGATGAACCGCGACATTAGTGACGCGCGCCCGGATATTACACATCAGGTTGGATACTACCAGCGAATTGCTTTTGCTTTTGCTTTTGCTCTTGCCCTTGCTTGTGCTACTGCTTTTGCGCCTCAACGCGCCTAGCCCGCTGTGTCTGCATCCAACATGCTGATCATACTGACTAGTGCCTCCTGACCCTGCTCGACTCCCCCATCAACAAGGCTGGCAAGCTTCAGATCTACATTCATACCGCCAAGGGTGTCTTGATCGAGGTCTCGCCGTCTGTTCGCATCCCGCGTACATTCAAGCGCTTTGCCGGTCTGATGGTTCAGCTGCTGCATCGCCTGTCCATCCGCTCGACCAACTCGCAGGAGAAGCTGCTTCGTGTAATCCAGAATCCCATCACCGATCACCTTCCGCCCAACTGCCGCAAGGTGACGCTCAGTTTCGAGGCCCCTCTGGTACACGTCAGAGACTACATCGACACGCTCGCCCCCAAGGAGAGTGTTTGCGTCTTTGTTGGTGCCATGGCAAAGGGTGCCGATACCTTTGCTGATGGCCTCGTCGACGAGAAGATTTCCATCAGCAACTACAGCTTGTCCGCCAGCGTTGCTTGCAGCAAGTTTTGCCACGCTGCTGAGGATTCCTGGGACATTCAGTAGTCGAAACCCGACATCTACTCATTCGTTCACGTTGCGGGGACACGAATCCAGGCAGCAGCGATGGCGAATCAGAGCGGCAATGTAAGTGGTGGCCCCCAGGCGCCTGGAGGTGCGAAATGCGCCCCAGAGCGGCAAATTGAAAGTCGAGGGGTTGCGCCTACGGAATCACGATACAACATCATGGTGTCCGCGCGCGATCTCGGAAACTTGGGTTACCTGTGCCATCGCTGTCGCTGTTTTTGCAACCAAAACCGGGGCGTTCGACAACGGGTCCAAGGCGCTTTCTCCGCCTTGACAGTTCAACTTCAACCTAAGTTGTCGTTTCTTTTTGTTTGCCCCTTACTCAGGATCTATAGGGGTGGCGGCCTTGGCTATTGTTAGAGTAGTATCTTCGTGCTCTCGGCAAGTGCCGTGACAAAATGGGCCACCCTTTGATTTGCACATGAAAAAGGGTACATTGTGACCAAACGCTCAGCGGTGTCGCTGGGGAGCATACCAAAAAAAAAAAAAAAAAACAAGGAAAAGGAAAAGGAAAACAAGCACGACGTTTCAAGGACTAATGGTGTATAGCTGGATACTAGTGGCTACGCGGATAGGTGTTGCAAGGCCTCATACTTGGAGACCAGTTAGAAAGACAATGTATCTACCGTGTTTGTTGGGTTAAGAAATCAAGATGCCGTGTACTATGAATCTGATCCAAATGCGTGTGTGCCTGTGAATGTACTGCGGTACGAAGCCGCGTGTTTCTGTCTAACTTCCTTAATTAGGTGTTGAAGGCATCCTAGACGAAAAGGAAAGACGAAAGACTGCCGCATAGACTCATGGATTGCCAAGAAGGTGCTGGACTGATGAGCATAGATAGGTGCGGTTGAACGAAAGATGAAAAAACAGTGTCGGGCAACGGTTGAGTTTGTGATTTGGCTTGTCATTGATGCCTGAGTGGACTACGGCATGGAAGGCAAAATGAAGTGTTTGTTGGTCACCTCAGCCTGCTCAGGGACGAAGAGGGACGCGACAATAGTGAGGCTCGTTCGCCTTACCATGCATGGAACTGCCCCGCGTGTGTATGTGAGGGAGTCAGACTGGGCTGGTGTGTACACCGCATTACCACTTGACGGTTCGAATGTGATAGAATCGACGGGCAAAGTTGACAAAAGCAGGGGGTATGTTGGGGGCGCGTGGAACAGGGCGGCGCGGACCGATGTGCCCGACTGGCTGGGAGGAGATATGTATGCGTCCATACGGATGGATATGCGCATTTGTCCTGAATCCTCCGTACTGAGCTCACAAAACATGTCGGGGACCCGGGGACTCAAGCTGGTGGGAGGTTGGGCAGCAGGCAAGGTGGACGCATAGTTGCATTAGTGCCCTTCTGGTATGGGGGTTGAGACTTGAACATGCTGAAATCCGACAATGGGCGGCATGGCCAGCTCACAATCTCGTGCCAAGTTGATGGATCTGGAAGCACGCGAGCTAGAAAGTGCGAGGCTGGGTGCACCATGCTGGCAGCTATGGTGCCCAGGCAAAGTGGAGAGGATATCTAAATTCGGAGATGGAACGGCGCAAACCACCACCTCATTGTAGGATTTGATATCCATACGAAAGATGGAGACTCATAGAGAATACAGCACGTCAGGGCAAGTCGGTCAAGGAAGGCAAAGCCGCGAAAAAGCCTGGCAAGCTGCGACGCGGTGGAAGGGGGGTGGATGCGGTGAGTTACAGACAGATGCGAAATTGGAAAGTACATTTGCAGAGCACAGAGACTTTCCCAAGAGATGGTAGGTACCATGCCTGCTAGGTGAGGTAATACCTTAGGTCAAGGGACATCTGGTATCGAGGAAACCCAGGTCAAGCTACTTGGGACAGTGAGGTGGGAGACAGGAAACGTGGAGCGGATAATGAGGTAGCTTCTATTGATTTATCATACAAGAGATACCTTAATGTGCCTTAGTTTGCACTTTGATGTGTGGATGGATACCTGAGGTACTTTACCACGCTCATTTCGTCTTCCAGAGCATGGCAGCTGCTTCTCATTTGGACCGCGCGCAACGAGCGGCTTTTTCATACCCAAGGACCAAGGTACCTACCTACCTAAGGCACCTTACGTACTGAGGTGCTGCTTCCAGCGGACCACTTGGAAGCCACAAACGCTTCCGACGGGACTCCCGCACACTCGTGCGTCCAGTCCGTCCAATGACAGTAGTTATAGACGCGACTTTTATACCAAGTGATTTCTGACGACCGCCTTTCGTTCCCCAGGGTTGGATAATCTGCAGTGCGGCATTTCTCGGCCGGTTTAGCTCACTTATTACCCGAAAGACAGTCTTGGATATTTCCAATACCAAATGGAACCCTTTGTGACATGGGTCGCTAATAGCATTCGAGGAGGCTTCCTTTTCTCCCTTCTCTCTTCATGTTTTTCCTCTCCCACAAGTGCTCCCACCGCCTCCAGCTTTCGTCTGGACCAAGGATTCTACGGATACCTGCAATCTTGATCCATCTCTCTAGCGGTCCCGAGAGGGTGGCTACTCTCATCCTGGTTTAACTCAGGGCACGACAAATGAGTCTGCAGCAACAAAGGCCAAGGCGGGGCTCGAAGAGTCGAAGAGACGAATAGTAGCCGGACACGACGTGACACGCCGTGACACGACGAAACGATCAAACGCTCCAGTGCCACTATCCGCAAGAATACTCCGGACTGAGACTGAGACTAGGACCCGTATCAACATCATACAGACCACACATTGACGACCATGCTCCCGACACGATCCAGATCGTGAGATGCGGCAGCCGTTGCTGCTTGCAGGATGATCTACCCACCTGAAGCACCACTTGACTTCTCGTTCCTCGCTTCTGCCAGGTATTCGTACACGTAGCCCGGCTCTAGCCCCAGCCCCAGCTCCAGCTCCCGATACCAAGCGGCGCTTGCATGTGGCCGGTTGTATGTACATCGTTGGGCGGCTGGGCCTGACCACGGTCCCAATGACACCAGTCAGTCGCCCTTCAGAATGAGGGAATGAATGCTGGCATCTGAAGGATGGGGCAAATTACACGCAGTTGGCATCCGTACACCTGTACTCTGTACAGGCTATGCTAAACTGGCTGGCGCGGCGTTAGGATAGCCTCATCTTTCATAGGCGCCGAAAAAGATCAAGTGGTCCGCCCTATGCTTCCGTGGCCCGTCTGAGGTCTCCGGCTGGATGTCCCGGCGCAATGTGGACATGCCACCTGCATCACCGGCCACTAGCTGCAGTTCACCACACACCATCGCAGCTGCACTGGGCTCGTCCGGAACGGGCTGGCTGCATATTGGATTTGGCCAGAAGGCACTGGACGAAAAGTGCGACTCCTTACCGACTTGTGAGTGGGGTTTCCGTTAAGCTGCCTCAAGGTAAGGTAGGTTGGGCTCAGCAGCAGGGACAAGCTGTCAGTTTATGGCGGCCCCGTGCTACTGGAGTGATGGATGTGCCGCTGATGATACCCTACCTAGGCACGCCGTACCCTGAAGACAAAGTACTGGCTTCTGTATGGCTGCCAATATTTACCTCCCAGGTAAAGTAGGTCTTGTACATAGTTGCAGGTGGGTGGGTTGCCAGAGACGTTGCAAGGTATCTAGGTAGGTAGGTAGCTACCGACGGGAGTAGGTACATAAGACACATATGTGCGGGCAGACTTGCTTGAGTCTTGACCCTCTCACAGCTTGGTTTATGTCGGTTGCGCGTGCCCTCTCCCCCCCCCCCCTCGTTAGACTAAGAAGTATCTCTTTTAAGCATTTCCTTTCACGCAGGAGTCGGGACCTGGCATGCTTGAGGTTGATTCCCCTTTCTTGTTGTCATTAGCATTCTGGTATCTGTCTCGGTGCTACGCTGCCTGCCTGTCAATACCTTACCAAATCACCCACTAGCACTACCACCATCACCAGTGCACCACCATAAACCTACACACCATCATCAATAGGTTGCCCTGGATAGTTTCACTCGGAATTTTCTTTGCAACCACCTCGAAGAACGCACAAATCAACGAGGCTGCCACCAAGCCTACTTAGCTTGAGTCGCC
Organism: Colletotrichum paranaense; assembly: GCF_030867605.1. Taxonomy (NCBI): domain Eukaryota; kingdom Fungi; phylum Ascomycota; class Sordariomycetes; order Glomerellales; family Glomerellaceae; genus Colletotrichum; species Colletotrichum paranaense. Next base: position 65,730 of record NW_026848981.1, on the reverse strand, counting down.
TGTCTGCGCCTCTCCCCCCCCTCGCGTCCGCGGAAGCGCAACGGCACTTACACGAAACTATTCTCGACCTGTTACCTAGCTCTTCGCTTCGCTTCACTCTCACCTCAAACAGCCGCCCTATCTAGTCATCAGGACCGGCCCTTTACTACCAACCGCCCCAAATGACTCCCTACTTTGACGTCTCCCATCTTCCCTCCTCAACGTCCTTCTACTCCGCCATTTTTCAATCTCTGGGCATCCACTATATATCTACGGATTCCCAGACCGCTCCCCCGGACGCCAACGCCAGCGCCAACGAAGGCGCCGACACCGACTCCAAGACGGCCATCACCACTTCAGGTCCTGGCAGACTTCCCAGCACCGTCACATACGGTATACTGTCCCCGCTCACCCCCATTTTCCAGATCCGCGAGGCCCGCAATTCCAGCGAGCCCCTGAAGCTCTCTCGCGCCGTCTTTTCTGCTCCCTCCCCCACCGCTGTCACCGACTTCCACGCCTTTGCCGTCCGGGCCAATCCGAACCTGCTGTCCAGCGTCCCGGCTGATCACTTCACTCGTCCCGCTTTAATCACTCAAAGTGGCGATATCCACCGGGCTACTGTGACCGACTTGGACGGTAACACCATGGAAGTTGTATATCAACCCCCTCCCAACTATCCTCCCTCCTACGCTGGCTCTACTGTTCGAAAGACACAGTCTACCACGGAGGAGGCTGGCCGTATTCTGGATTGGAATTACGACGTTGCAGCATCCGAGCCCCCCCCGCCGCCTTCTGTTTCCGGTTCCGCTACTGCCGGGACCTTTTCATCAGTCTTCGCCATGGCCGCTCGCTCTGGGTCATTTCCCGGTAACGAACCTCCTTACACAATGCTTCGTCGAAGCGTCACCACCTCGGTCATCGAATCGCCAACCAAAAGAGACGAAATCCCATCTCAGCCCTCTCCATCGAGCGGTGGCATCGCTACAAACACCCTTGTCGGAAGTCTTTTAGGTGCAGCTGTTGGTGCCGCCGCCGGCGCTGCCGTCACCTACGGAATGATGCGCAAGGAACGTGCACGAGCTCCGCGCCAGGAGTTTGATGGCTCCGGAGCCGCCCCTCCGTTTCAACGCCGTTCCACCTTCCCCGATCAATATGCCGATCCGCAGGCCGGACGTTATGTCGAAGTCGAGAGGACCGTCGAGAAGATCCGGTACCCAGAGGCTTACCCGGCACTATCGGACAACCGAGCACCTCCCCAGTACATGGCCAAGTACAGCCAGGTCGGCGCTCGAAGCCGTGCCGCAGATGACCTATACGACGACACCCGCAGCCGGCACTCGTCTCGCTATCAGCTCGAAAGAGGCAGCAGTGTTCGTTCTCGCAGCCAAGCCGCCGTTCCCCGAACCGCCCCCCTTATGCTCACTGATTACGAGCACCAAAGTAACGCAGGCTCAAGACACAGCATGGCCAGCAGGTCGGCCGTGCCCCGCACCATCGTTGATGATGCCGGAACCTACGTCTCAGCCCGAAGCGGGAGGTCTCAGTCCACCATCCGTCCGCCCCCGCCCACTGTTGAGACGATATTGGGCGGGCGGAGTCAAGCACCTAGCCGTGCACCCAGTCGCGCGCCGACTATGGCCCCCAGCCTCGTCCCGAGCCGCGCACCCACCAAGGCGCCGAGCATGGCGCCGAGCAGGGCGCCGAGCAGGGCGCCTAGCAGGCCTCCGACTGTTGTGCGTAGCAGAGCTCCTACTGTGGCACCCAGCCGAGCCCCGAGCATGGCACCCACTCAGGCGGCGCCGGCTACTGTTGTCCCTAGCAAGGCACCCAGCAGAGCACCGAGCAGAGCTCCAACCAGAGCTCCAAGTAGAGCTCCAACGGCGGTTCGAAACACTCAACCCGTCTTCGCCTACCCCCCTGCCACGCGAGCACCGACCTATGTGTCGGCACGCGGCCCTCCTCCGCCAAAGAGCCGCATTGACAGTGGTCGTAGTGCCTGGGAAGATGACGCCATCAGCGTAGCACCAAGTGATAGTATCAGCTGTATCGGCAGCAAGACCAGCAGGCGTCAGTATCATTAACGAGATGGAGAAATGCAGTGGATTGTCTTCCACCGGAACGTTTTGATACAGCTATCGGGGCTGGCAAGACCTCCAATGTCGAGCGACTCAAAATTATCAACAGATTACTCGGCCGCACAGAACGAGTGCCGATGTTATTGCAACATATTTTTCTTATTTAAAGGCTGGCTTTTATGATTTAGGCACGGATACGGATGCATGGCATGGCAGTTGTTCTATTTACAAAGGATGATGACGACCAGATGAGGCTGAAGCCGGGGCAATACGGAAATGATTGTGACATATGGGAGTCATGTTGAGATACTTTTGCCTGCTTGGGGACTGCTCAACGCTGAGATAGATACTAGAAAAGCTCTTCACAAGGCTGATCTCGCTGACATGGGCTTCCACGGAGGTCTACCAAGTTCTTGAATGCGTGTAGGTGTTTTCTTGTCTTGGGCCAAGTTTGTGGAAATGCTAGACCGGTGTCGACTAGTGTTCCTCAGCTCTTGATTAATGGATAGTCTGGTTAGATGACAGGCTGGACCAAAGCTATGGACTGTTTGGTTGTCACCGTCACCAATAGTATTATCCAAAATCTTAACGCCGTCTGTTTGGGGCTTGGGGCTTGAGGCTTGAGGTGAGGGCTCGAGGGAAACCAATTCTGTTTTTGGGTCTGCTATGATACATTTCGCTTGGTAGATATCACGTCGTAGATGCCCAAATTCACTTACCTTACTTTCAAGAAGTTGAAATATTTGGGCTTTGGGTCTGAAGTCCTAGGTATGTTAGAAAGGTACTCTATGTAGGTATCCGTACTCCGTAAGGTAGAGAGACAGCAGGTAGAGACGAATAAAATGCCCCTCGCGGGGCATCACTCCGATCCTCGGCGCCCCGCATGCCACGGCATAGACCAACAATTACCAGTCACAGACTCTCAATCCCACGTCGCTCCACTAAAAGTTATCCTTTGGGGATTTGGCAGATTTCTACGGATACTGACTTCTAATCACCCACATCGAGTCAAGTGCCGGCAAACCGGGGACATGGACACTGGAGGTAAATCTGATGAGATTCGCAATTGACAGCATATTTTCATCGACAACTACTGGGCAGGGCCACCATTTTCAATACCTTGTACCCATTTTACACTACTTGAAATCTCAGTGCGATCCCACACATGGAAAGAGGGAGAGTCAGAGATAAACAATACTAGTGAGTGCGGGAGAGAGAAGGAGAGAGAGAGAGAGAAAGAAAGAAAGAAAACTGTACGAGTGGAGGGCTCTTGCGTGATACCTTACCTACTTTAGCCACCTCTGCACCGGCCTTGACCCACATCTTGTCCAATTCAAACTCCAGCCTACTTGACTCATCTCATTCTCATACAGATCAACGACGCATAAAAGCCCACACCACATCACCTCGGTGAAATTCAGAGCAAGTCGATCACTGGTCATAACACACACGCTTTTAAATGAGGTCTAACACATTGTACAGTTCACGTAGATAAAAAGCACAAGTCAAGATTGTCACAATGCCCGCTCTGGAATTGGGACAGTCCATCCCGCCAGACACTGCTCATGTACGCCGAAGCCACTTCCATGTGGTTCCCTTTCCTTGTTCAGAGCCATGTGTGACGTCGTTGCTAACAGCCCGCATAGGCAGTGAGCGTTCAGCTTCCTACGTGGAAGGCAAATGTTGGCTATGAAGAGGGAGAATCATGGGTCGTCGATAAGATGACCACCGGTTACCCCAGGTAAGCAAGCCTCTTCTTCCTTGTCAACTCTTTGTTCCCGGCTGAGACTATTTTTCTGTCAAGATTCTTCATTCATAGGAGCATTATAGCCTTGGCTGAAGATCTGATTGCCCAACATGGCCCTTCGGGTCAGAAAGCCATGTTGTTTCCCACCCCTCGTATTGCGAGGAGGTGCCTGGCCTTTGTGAAGAAACATGCAGATGCCTCAATTTCTGCCGGTGCCAACGTCATTGATTTCGGGCTCGACATGACCAAGGATATCTCACCGCTCCTGCGCTCCCTGTCACCCACTGTCTCTGCCGTGGTGTATGCCCCCGAGGTATTCCCCTTTGCCAAGCAGTACTGGCAGCATACAGGAGACGGAATCTCAAGCCGAAGAGCGGAGTTCTGTCATGGTCTATTGAAGGAGGGCCTCTTCGTTCCCGTGGCAAGGCCCAACTCCCCAGTGGGAAAAGCCCACAGAGGTCCGAAGAGATACCATCGCCCATCTTCCATCGACGACACCAAGACGGCTCACCACCCAGCAGCCAAGGTGAACACCCAGAGTGCGTTTGAAACGCAAGAAAGCCTACGCTTTCTCGAGGAACGCTTTGGCCGTAACCTCGACCTGTCCCTCGTCGAGCGCGCCAGGTCGGCCATTAAGCGTAGAATTGCGGGCGCCATGGCTGCCGACATGGAGGCCAGCATCAGCTCACTGCCTCCCATGGGAGAAAACGCGAGAAACCAAAAGGACCTGCAAGAAAGCGACGTATACTTGTTTCCATGTGGCATGAATGCCATCTACAACGCCCACCGGGCCATGCTGCGCGCTAGGGGCGACCTCCAATCTGTCAACTTTGGCTTCCCCTACGTCGATACGCTCAAGATCCTACAAAAGTTTGGCCCCGGCTGTCTCTTCTATGGGCGCGCTTCAGAGGATGATCTTGACGATCTCGAAAAGCGCCTAGAGAGTGGCGAGCGCTTCCTGGCGCTCTTTTGTGAATTTCCCGGCAATCCTCTCCTAACTTGCCCCAACTTGGCGCGGATCCGTATCCTCGCAGACAAGTACGATTTCGGCGTCGTTGTGGACGAGACCATCGGCAGCTTCATCAACATTGACGTGCTACAATACGCAGACATAGTCGTAAGCAGTCTGACCAAGATATTCTCGGGCGACTGCAACGTCATGGGCGGCAGTGCCATCCTTAATCCAAGCGGCAAGTACTATCAGGCCCTAAAGGGTGCTTGGATCGAGGATCTGGAAGATACGTACTGGCCAGAGGACGTCGTTTTCATGGAGCGTAACAGCCGCGACTTTGCATCGCGTATTGAGCGCATCAACGAGAGTTCCGAGACAATTTGCGACATCCTCTCGGCCCATCCGCTGGTAAAATGTGTTTACTACCCGAGAGTAAATCCGACGAGAACCAACTACGATCTCTGCAAATTGCCTGGTGGGGGTTATGGCGGGCTTCTGTCGGTCACGTTTCACAAGACGGCCCACGCCATTGCCTTCTTCGACGCCATTGAGACGGCTAAGGGCCCAAGTCTGGGTACGAACTTTACTCTGACATCGCCTTATGTACTGCTGGCCCATTACCAAGAGCTCGACTGGGCCGCTGGTCTGGGTGTTGATCCGGACCTCATCCGCGTCAGTGTCGGCCTGGAGGAGACGGATGAGCTGCAAAAGATTTTCACCAGTGCTCTTCGAGCAGTCGAAAAGTCACAAGATGATTGAGTTGCACAGTAAAGTTAGTAGGACTGGAGCATTAATGGGTAGCTGGATGCGGAGGCACGCGGAAGCCAAAAGATGACAAGAATCTGGAGAGTAACCAAGAGGTGCTCGCCAGCAACGACCACAAGAATCTCCCACATTCAAGTCTCGTTGCAACCGAAAGCTCAACCTACAACCGGCAAGGGTATCTCTAAGAAATCTATAGGAAAGCAAAGAAGAAGAAAATAAAACACGACAGCATCTACATAACAGAGCATTCAGAGTGCACATACTCAGGACCATAGTCCTCAATGCCTCGTTCAATCTCGTTGGCTCGCTGCTTCTCCTTGGCCTCCTTGGGGAAGTACTTGCGCATGTATCTCTCTAGTTGGATATCCAGATTATCTGCAATCATTAGTGTGAGTCAGTGTGCACTTTGCATCAGCAAACTAGGTCTACTCACCCGCGGACGCCCTCATGACGGTGTCTGCTCTACACAAAGGACAGTGCTTCTCGTTCCGCCTTTGGATCTTGACAATGCACCGGATGCAAAATATATGTTGGCAGGCTAGCCGGACAGGCCTATAGGCAATAGCGAAGCAGATTGGACACAAATAATCACTAATCTGCGGTACGACTGACACTAAATCGGTGGACATTTGGGCGCAAATGTCCTTCGCCACGGAGTCGGCCAGCAGCTTGTCGGAGTGGACTTGAATTGGAAAGGATTTCGAAACACCCAGGCAGGTACGTTTGTCGAATTCTGCCGTGAATCAGCTTCTCTTGCACAAATCAAACTAGATTGAAAACGATATTGATAAGGGGCGAGGCTCACTCTTAAGAATTTTGTAGATGGCAACCTGGTTGATTTCCTGGAACTGCAAGTTTTTGAGGAGAACGGCGTTAAGACTTAAGAAGCGAACCAGGGCTTCGCGACTCTCGGCAATCTTGAAGGATTTGACGAGATTCCTCTTTGTGATTTCCTCTTGGAACCACTGGAGCTGCTTCGCAGCCGTCTGACTGGTTCTGGACCCGTGGTCTTGCTCGTTGGTTGAGAAGAAGACCTGGGCGTCGAGGTACAGCTCGAAAATGGCTCGCCACCTCGCAAGGTCGCTCTTGGAGAGGCGACTGGGTTTCGTCAGATGTGAAATCTCCTGTCTCAAGGCAACGATCTCCGTCACCATGGCCTTTTCTTCCTTTGCCTGAAGTGCATCCAGGTTGTTGACATCGCTCTGCAGAATGTCAAAGAACTCACTATCAAAGACAAGTGGAACTTCGATACGCTCATAGTGCTCTGTTGGCGATGACTGGCCTTCGACCTGTAGACATCTCTGGGTGTCTGACAACTCAGTCTCAGCATTAGCAAGAGACTCAGCAGACGAGGCTGGCGACTTGGTTGGTACGTTGTCTTCGGGAGCTGCAGCCGGGATCGGTTGAGCTGGATCGTGGGACTGCAAGGCGGCGATGCGTTCAATGAGGGAACGGGATGCAGGCGTTAGTGATGCATCAACGGCATTACCGTCGCGCATGTGCACCAAAACAGTCAGCTTTGGTCTCAGTAACTTTGAGTTCCCGGCAGCTGTGTGCGAATTAGCCCTTATGCTTGTGGTAGGGGCGTACGGGGTGGCGGTAATGCGAACACCGTTACATGGGAGAGGGCAGAGAGAGTTTACCATTGAGGCGGTATTTGGCGGCCAGTGGCGAATCATTAGCCGGGTCGAGAAGTTGGCGTAGAGTCTCGGGATCAAGCCCCAGATCGTTGAGTTCCCTGGCGACGCGTTTGAGAACCTTCTTTAGCTGGCCATAAGGGATGGCCTGATCAATCCAGTGGGGTGGAAAGTCTGAAATTGAGCAGCGTCAGACAATGTATCGTCATTTTTTAGTTGTTTGAGGGAAAAATCGCATTCAGTGTCACAGAGTGTCTGAGATGAGACGAACAGGAAGGATATGAGAGGGAAATATCCGTAAAAATAATGACATATGGTACACTAACCTTGGCGCCTAAGCGTTTCCTTGAAGTCGTGTGCAAACTTCATGGCGTATTCAAATTGGTTGGATCTGCAGTGCAACAATACTCGATACTCGGACTGGTGTCTTGGCAGGGCGTAAAGACATGGCTTTCTCTGCGAGGGGTGGATAGGATAGCCCTGGATTCATAGACGAATGATCAAGAAAGAGGGTTGGGGGGGCTTGTGACGGGAGGGTAGGTAAAGGGTCAGCAGCGTACTTGCACTATATAAAATTTCAATCGCAGACAGGCAAAAGTACGTAACTCGATTGGTTTCCTGTCACCGGCCTCGACGACGTGCTGAGGGCTAGGCTGGGCTGGACCATGCTGTCGAACAACGGGCCAGGACAGGGAGGGAAAGGCGGGGGGTAGAACAAGGCATGGATGGATGGGCGGGCACACCGGACGCCATCCCATCCCATCCACATCCCCATCCGTAGCCGTCAGCCCGTCACTAACTCTCCTCGAGGTTCGGATATATGCATACATACCTTGCTTCGCATGACATCAAGTACCTTAGGTACAATACGGTAGGGAACTGGGAACACTTGGTACTTTAGGTAGGGCAATCGTAGGTGCCATAATATGCCTTACGGCAGTCGTTTGACTACACCTGAGCAGACTTTCCGTACACGGACTCAGTCATTGAAGATACTTCACTCAATGTTGTCCTCAGAAAAGGGTGGGATTGGGCCCGCTGCTCCTGTCACCAAGCCGAAAAGTAGCTCCTCTCGATCAATGCTCATTACCTTCAACCCAGTCACCAACTTCGGAGTCGGCACGTTGCCATGCCAGGTGGGACGACGCAAGAGTCATTGTCAGTCTTCTCCGAGTAATGAGATAGTCGTACTAATACAGAGTATTACTGTAACCGTGCAATGACGGACAATTACCTCGCTCGCTCATCAAATGTCCTGGCGTGCACCTGCACTGCCAACTGCCTACCTGTCGACTTACGTAGGTTTTCGATCAGAAACCTATTGTCGGTCTTTATCTAGCGTGAACCATGTGGTTCCATGAAGTACCTGAGGCAAAGGCATTCGTATGGGCAGTAGGTATCAGTGTGATGATGACCATTCTCCAAGATCAGATATTGAATGGGTAGGTAGATAGAAGAGATAGGTACACAGTACTTTAGCTACCGCGGCGCCTACCTCATGGAACCTTACCTTCAACTTCAACAACCCTTAATTTCTTATCTTATCAACAATGGCTGGCAATGAGGGGTTGCGGGGTATGTCTTCCTTCCCTGACCTGAAGGCGTGGAGGGGCACCTGCCAAAAAAAAAAAAAAAAACAAAAAAAAAAAAAAAAGGAATGAAATTCGGTTCAAGGTTTATGGATTACCTTAGTACCTAAAGTCTACCTACCTAGGCACCACAACGAAGTTCCATCCTTACTTTACTTGGAAATATCTTATCGTCTTTACCTAGCAGACGTACCTGCCCAAGTCCTTCATCTGTTGTGAATTTTCGGTTACCTTGACCTGGTGAATATCTTGATCACTGGTTTTCTTCACTTTTCTGTGCCGCGTGTCGGGCTTCTTGGACTGGTCGGTCGCCAGCTTTCACCAAACACGCGCCGGCTCCAACACGCGATCCTGTGGCAGCTCTCGCATGTCAAGGTATTCGGCGGTTCGGATTTAGCAACAAACAACGCCACCCAATTCGCTTTACACCATATAGCGTCTCCGGTGTGTCATGGGTGCTCAGCAATCCTCCGGTCGAGACCAGAGCGAAGGCTCCTCTGAACCGGTCAAGACATGTTACTACGAGCTCCTTGGAGTTGGGCGCGACGCTTCTGACGATGAGTACGCACTGGTTCTTCGCCTCCCAATGCTCTTAGGACTCTGCTTGGGTCTATGCTTATTGATCTCGGGCCTACAGAATCAAAAAAGCTTACAGAAAACGAGCCCTTGAGCTTCACCCGGACCGAAACTTCCATGATGTCCAGAATGCGACCCGTCGCTTCGCCGAAATCCAGGCCGCATACGAGGTACTTGCCGATCCCCAGGAGAGAGCTTGGTACGACTCCCATCGCGAAGCCATCTTACGTGGGGCCGATCCGACCGATTCAGGCAACAGCCCCGAGTACAATAACGTGAAGCTCACGTCCACCGAAGACATATTCTCCCTCATTCGCCGCTTTGACTCCACTGTTCCTTTCACAGATGGCGCTTCAGGGTTCTTTGGCATTGCCAAGGCGACATTCGATCAACTTGTTGATGAAGAAATCGCTGCTGGCGCGTATGAAGTGGGAGACACTCCGGATTATCCTACGTTTGGCTCCTCTACCGACAGCTATGAGCACACTGTCAAAGCCTTCTACAGTGCCTGGGCCAGCTTCTCGACTTGCAAGACTTTTGCGTGGAAGGACAAATACCGGCTCGTGGACGCCCCGGATCGCCGTATCAGACGTGCTATGGAGAGAGAAAACAAGAAGATTCGTGAAGAAGCCGTACGAGAATTCAATGACGCAATCAGATTCCTCGTCACTTTTGTACGAAAACGTGATCCGCGTTACCTTCCAAACACACAGACAGCTGCCGAACGCCAGGAGTCTTTACGTTCCGCCGCTGCCGCTCAAGCTGCACGCTCACGTGCCGCCAATAAAGAGAAGCTATCCGAGGCATCCGTTCCTGACTGGGCTCAGGCGAGGGATGAAGGCGATACGACCGGCCACTTCTCGAGCAGCGAGGAGGAGGAATCAGAGGTAGAGGAGATCGAATGCGTTGTATGCAACAAGACCTTCAAGAGCGAGAAGTCATTTGAAGCACATGAGAGAAGTAAAAAACACGTTAAGGCAGTGCAATATTTGAGGCGCCAAATGAAGAACGAAGATATGGATCTAGGTCTACGTGACGTTCCTATCGCGCCCAAGATGGCGACACCGAGCGACGAGTCTGAGGGGGGATTTGGTACTCGGGACCGCAGTGAATTGGACGCCGCAAAGGGCACGGATGACACATCAGCAGGACCAATTCCTCATATCAATGAGATGGAGCTCACTGATACGTCGTCAGATAGTCTCGGGGATGACGAGTATGCTTCGCGTGCCGAGGTTGAGCAAAGGCTATTCGCAAACGACAACACCGTTACCGGGGCGAGCGAAGACGATGGCACAGAAGCCGCTGCTCAGATTGTGTCAGCCGGTCTAGAAAAATTGTCACTTGAAGATGACAATGAAAGTGGCCATGGGGCACAGCCAAAGAAGTTAGGGAAGGCCAAGGCGAAGCGTGAAAAAAAGGCAGCACGCCAAGCAGTGGAGGAGGCCGAAACTAACAGTGTGAGTACCGGTCTGGATATATCCAAAGTCAACTCTGCTTTTGATCACTGACACCTGATCCATAGAATACATGCATTGTGTGTAATGCATCGTTTCCGTCCAAAAGCCAGCTCTTCAGTCATATTCGTGATCTCAATCATGCCCGGGCACCCCCAAATGCAAAGGCACCTGCAGGCGCTAAGAAAAAGAGACGCTGAGTCAATCTGTATCTAAGACTGAGCTGTCTCAGGCAATCATCCAACGATTGAAGAGCCAACTCGCACCTTAAAGCAAACCAATGTTCAAACCTAACCAATCCTGTGTTATCCAGCCCCGTGATTAAAGTGAGCATCCTTTACGCCAATAATGCGACTGTCCCCGAACCGGATATGTAGCCTATCCCAAACCCAGCAGCTTCAGGCGAAGAAACCCTGTATCGGGCAATGTGCATTCATGCGTTTCCAACGCCCATATATTCGATCTCGGATCCTAGCGGAAGGATCATAGCAAACGACGGAGAATCTTAAGCGTCCAAGATGGTGTCACCATCGTCATCACTAATTGTTTCAACTTCATCAATGGCGCTATTCCTCTCTCCTCCGCCACCTCTGGACACAGGATCGTAGTCCGCGACATGGATCACGGCTTTTCCTTGGACGTGCTTTACGTTACGCCTCCACTCGATCCAGTCGTCCTCGTCCTGTATCAAGAAACCAATGAGCATGCTGGGGTCCAGCTCCCGAACATGGAGCCGACGTAAGCGTCGAGTATGAGCGGTATCAACATCTGCTTGACTATAGCGAGAAGGATCCGTATGAAATGGGAGGGCAGGTCGGGTATGGTGCGGATCAAGGTAGAACAAGTAGGAACCTTGTGTGCCGATGAAATAGTGAGAAGAGGAAGGTCTGCCACTGTAATGGTCGTGAGTGAGTACGTGATATCTAATTTTGATGGAGGCGCCTACCCTGCAATGCCCACTGACTGTGGCATTTGTAGTGCGGCTATGAGAGCCTCCCAGTAGACCGGTGTAATCTTGTCAATTCCGAGCCTCGTACCAACCAATATGAGTGTAGGGTGGAACTGAGAACCTTCGGGTTTGGCTATCTTCATGAAGTTCTCCTCGTAGACATCCGGTCCGTCTCCAGTGGAATACACTCGGAGAGGCTGGTGTTCTTGGGCATTGGCCAAGGCTCTGGTTTAGGAAATTAGCCTGTATGACTGCATCTAGGAACAATATCGCAGGCCTACTGAATGCAGCGAGCGGTAGCCGAGGGGCCAAACCATTCCCCAGGGTATTTCCCACATGCCACTGCGCCATGTTGAACGAATTGATGGATGGAATAAGGCGCTCTTGGATCGTCCGCAAATAAAGAAATCAGCTTTCTCTCCTCTTCAGTTTTATAACCCCGTCGCCATCCTACTACCGATGTCAGCGAAAGGGACTTGCAGCGATAGTAATCGTCAAACTATCCCAGGCAACTCACCGCGCCCTAAGTTGATGACTGCCATCGCATTTGCGAGTAAGCTTTGACCTGATCGGATCATGCATCCCCAGCCACTGTCAGACGAGAAGCCGTTTTGATCCACTAGTTGACTTTTGATACGCATCGAGAAAGATAACGCAGACGAGGCTCGTGGATCTGTAGATTTTGCTATGGCCTGGAACTCTGATCTGTAAGTCATCCAAAACTTGGATTCAAAGTCGTCAAGAAATGCCGAAGGCCAGCCACCGTCCTGCTCCAGGTAGTCCTCATCATAAGCAAGCGAAGACGAAAAGCTACTGGACACAGAATCCGGGGGGGTTTCCGGGGCTTTGGCCGAGGCCGAGGCTGTAGCTAACACCTGTGAGGCTTTTGGCTTGGTATCGGTAGACTCGGTCGACGGAGGGGTTTGGCTTCGATTGTCTGTATCCTGATCTTTAGTAGCCTTGGTATTCAGCTTGTAGGAGCGACCCAAGCACCAAACTGGAAGATCACTCTGATGGTCGTTGGTAGGTTGGGGATCCCAAAACATCTGGACGATGCGACGGTATCGGCCGAGGTCTACCGCAGCCATGGCGGATCCGTTCGACTGCGAAGCCTGTCCACAAAGACCTGCGATATGGAACAACTCGTCCTGAAGAAAGATGATCTCGTATGCGCAGGCGACAACGAAGGGAATCTAGTCGCTCTTCCTTCTGAAAGCTGTCGGTGCGACTTTGGGAGGGGTCAAAAGCAAACAGAGGTAAGTTTTGCAGATGACAGTGCAAGCTTAGACAATTAGGCAATTACACTCGAGGCAATATCGATGCGAGGCCGCAGGGGTGATAGATGGTCAAGTTGGTGAGATGGGAAGTCGGTCAGTCGGGGGATGGTGAATGAGCAATGAAGATAGCAATGCCGTATCTACCAGGAAGGCATGCGACGAGGAGGTAGGTAGAGGTGGACAAGCTAGCACAGCCAGACGACCTTACGTGATAGAAAGGAACCCCCCGTAACAGCGTAAAGGCTACTTGCAGCCCAAGTCTTCAGCTATCTGAGCCGATGACAGGCGGACTGTCCCTGTGACGCATCAGCCGAACACAGCGGGGCTCTTGGTGTGGCTGTCAGGTAGCACCCCTACACGGTAATGTACCTAGGCAGCCTGTATCTGTAGGTAGATTTCTGCCCCACGTTACGTGGTGAGGGGACAGCAGCCCAGGTCCTCTTTTGATCAGCAACTAGTGCTGGAAGGATAGAATACCTGAGGTGCGAAGCGGGCATTAGTGCAAGGCTTCGGATTTTGGCTAGGTATCCGAGTCGATACAATATCCACAGTACTTCTATGAATAAGGTACCTTACCTTTCATGATCTGTGCCCCGCCTGAGCGTTTCTTATCGATAACAGAAGCGACAAGATCCAGTGACTGCCTAAGGTAACCAACAAACCTAAGGTATCAATCATGGCTCTTCCCTAGGTATGCATAGGTAAGCACCTAAGCTAAGATACCTCGCCTCCGGTGCCTACTCCGCATTGCGCTTTCATAGGGACAGAATATGGAGTAGAGGTACGCATAATAGAAGGGATTTTTTTGGGCCGGCTTGCCACATTCTGAGTATATTTGTGACCTCAGCGGAAGTTGTCAGAGCTCCTACAACCACACATCCAGTTGACAGAAACTACTCCTTTACTACCCAGACAAGACATAGACGGCACTTCCATTGAACATTCTTCATCGCGTGGGCAGCGATGCCGCGCGGTGGGAAAAAAGGTGGCGCACGAGCGCCACCACGCAATGCCCCTCGCCTTCGCCCTCCCGGTGGTATAGAGCGGCATGCAGCCAGTTTCGTTCCTGCGATTAGCCCAGCCGGTCAGTATATGCCATTCTGATCGGGACTCGTCTCGGGCAGCACCTCCCATTGATGGCATGCAAGTTAACCGGGCTCGCAGCAGGGTTTACATTGCAAGACGAAGCCCGCAGCACCGCTCATCGCTCCTCACCCTGGAGCAGTGATTCCAAACTACGCCACAGGCCGGTTGCCTTCATCAATACTGGAGCTGCAGAGCCTCTCAAACAACTAGAGAGCATCTTGCAGATTGACGAGGGGAATTCTACAAGCAGACCTCAAGCGGAAATCGAAGGACAAACCATCACCGATGGCCAAGCTGCTGCCGACACACCTTCCCACGAATCTCAACCTGCTGTTTCGCTTGTCGAAGCTCACGTCCACGAGGCCATGCCGGTCGATATTGCCGCCGAAATGACGGATGTCTCTCTAGACCCACGCGAGGTAGAGAAGGCGATGTCCGGAGCGGAAGACATCACTGGCGCTGAGGCTCCCATCACACCTCTTCCCTTCTTCTTCGACGTCGTGGGAGAGACTCAACGGCTTGACGCATTTGTCGATCAAACTCCAACTCGTTCTCCATCGCCTACGTCGTCCAACTCTAGCGAAGATGTCATTCTGTTCAGAGGTCGCAACAAGGTTCCCAGAGACAAGCAAAGTTCGAAGTCCAAGGCCAAATCGAAGCTGAATACTTTCAACCTGGGCGGCATCTCTACCGAGATCAACGTCCTGGAGAAGACCGTCAAACCAAACAAAGACAGCAGCAGGAATATGCCTATGAAGACTGTCGGAAACTCTACACAGAAATCTCGTCGAAATGCCGCCAAAGACTTGAAGCGACAGGAGGACGATGAATTGATTGCTGACTATATTGCCAACATGAGGGAGTATGGTGAAGACGAAGCCCTGATGCCTGCCAAAGCCTATTCTCGCCGTGACATAGGCGGCTCTTTGAGCGAGTCTGAAGGCATCGATGACTCGTTCCAGACCGTCGTAGCCACGAGCAAGACCGAGGAGTTATCAGGCGTCAACAGTGAATCGGAACATGCGACTGCAGGGGTTGGAAAAGCGCCTGAGGAAAGCGACGAGAAACCTGTCCATAATGCACAGAGGCGATCCGAAAGGCGTAAAGTCATACAAGATGATCATGCACTAAGGGGAATTTTTGAGACGGACGTTTCCTACCTGGCATCACTCGAGCAATCTCTTGCTGAAGACGCATCGCCGCCTTCTGACTCAAGCGACCAAGACGACGACGATATCTTCAGATCAGCAGCAGATAGATTTGCGAATGAGATCGACGATTTCGACTTCATGGACTGGAGCCGCCCGGCGTTGAAGCCTAAGAGGAGCAAGGGTGCCAGGGGCAAGGTTCCCGTGTTTGACATTTCGGACTCAGAGCTAGAGGGCAAGATGCAAGCTGCGTGGAAGAACGATCGCTTGAAAAAGGCTGAGAGGAAGAAAGAACGCCAAGCCATGCGTAGTATGGGATTGTTGGGTAAACATGCAAACCCGGAAGATCTCAGAGTCAAATATCCCCGCGGTATGGGGCTTGAACAAATCGCCGATGAGCTAAGAACATTCCTCTTAGGCACTCAACCTAGGCAAGTTTCATACACTTCGAGTGCACTCGAGGTATTGGAGGCTGACTTATAACCGCAGTCTCACACTACCGCCCATGGACAACCATGCTCGCAAGGTGATTCACGAACTAGCCAGCAAATTCAACATCAAGTCCAAGTCCACAGGTTCGGGTGACCAAAGGCGACCCATGCTCCACCGCACTTTCAGGACCGCCAAATTTGCCGATGAGATCTTCGATGCAGCAATTGCTCGGGTCGGCCGCAAATACTTCCCTCGCAACGATACGGCAGTGCGGGCTGCCGTACAGAGGCAATCGGCTCGTAGGGGAGGTGGTGGTGGACACGCAGGAGTCGCCTATCGGGATGGCGAGGTCGTCGGGGGTTCCGCGCCTGAGTTGAGCCAGGAAAACAAAGGTCGTGCAATGCTCGAGAAAATGGGCTGGAGTAGCGGTACGGCGCTGGGCGCGATCAACAACAAGGGCATTCTGCAGCCTGTCGCCCATGTTGTCAAGCGTAGCAAGGCCGGGCTGGGATAACACGCATCGGCGGTCATCGCGGTGTCGCTGTCTTTGCGGGACAGCGCGTTCAATTTCGTGCCCTAGATGGGTCGCTGTGTGCTGCTTTGCTAAAGGTGCTCCTAGGGCGCCGGGGAGCCTGTGTTCATACTTTAGTACGTGTGCACCGGGCACGTTTGCAACGAAGTAGGCTTGTGTTGTTGATGTTCATGTGTACGATTTCATTCGTCCGAAAACCCTATTCTCAAGGTGTATTGTACAACCCGCGAACCCCGTTTGACCGTGAAGACATTGCCCCCAAAAAAGCAAACCATCCGTAACGCATTAAGAGACCCCAAGGATATTGGTAACCTTGGCAGGTCTCATCATGACACCCAAATGCCAAGTAAAATCCAATGCCCGAAAAGAAAAGCAGTACAAGCACCCTTATTTCGTGGAAGAAGAGTACTTGGTAACGGCCTTGGTGCCTTCCGAGACAGCGTGCTTGGCCAGCTCACCGGGCAGGATGAGACGAACACTGTTGGGGCGGTTAGCTGATTCGGTTTCGGACCTGGAAAGATGACATACGAGGTCTGGATCTCGCGAGAGGAGATAGTGGACTTCTTGTTGTAAGCAGCAAGCTTAGAGGCCTCGGAGGCGACGCGCTCGAAGATGTCTGTGTGACGCGTTAGAAACGGTGCATGCAAGTATTTGGAGCGATGTGTGCTTACCGTTGACGAAGGAGTTAAGGATAGACATGGCGCGGTTGGAGATACCAGTGTCGGGGTGGACCTGCTTCAGGACTGCAAGTACCGTGTCAGAACGTGTCGGATACATATTATCGCGTGATGCGACGCGCCAACAAAGAACGCGAAGTGCCAATGTCACTTACCCTTGTAGATGTAGGAGGAGTAGGTCTCCTTGCGAGACTTGGTGCGCTTCTTCTTGTCGCCAGAGGCGGCGGTCTTCTTGCCGGCATCCTTCTTCTCGGGGGCCTTGGAGGCAGTGGCAGGGGCCTTGGAGGCGGGCTTCTTGTCGGCGGCCTTGGGGGGCATTTTTGCGGTTTGGATTAGTGAAGGTGGAAAATGAGTACGTGAGTGAGTTGGTTGAAATGGATTGCGACTGGCGACCGTGGATGAAGCTGGATGATGGAGTGAGGAAGAGTTGATGTGGCAGGAAGAAGTTTGGGGGGGTGGGCTGGGTTTTTGTAGCTGGACGCGACGGGATTCTGCGGCGTTACTGATTTGATGCGAGGACAGAGTGATTTTGGGGAGGGGTGGCCCAGGTGGGTGGTCAGTATCAGTGGCACACCGGGGCCTTAGGACTGGTGCCAGGGGCGTGCGCTGGTGTGGCCTTGCCTGGTAAAATGGGAATCGGCTGTCTTGGTTGGCTGAGAGCTGGGTAGGTGGGTCTAGAGATGGAGGATCCGTAACCACCGCCCACGAGAGCGGCTACCGAACTGGGGTACTCACGCGTTCGCGCTAAAAAAACAAATACGTGACGCTCAATGTATCTTCTTTTTTTTTTTTTTTTTAATTCGCGTATCACGGAGCTGGCAGGCAGGGGACATTCGAGACTGCCAGAACAGGCTCCAACCAATAGCAGCGTCCCATCACAGGCCAACCAACAGTGTCCCGGTCAGGCAAAGCTAACAGGTCATGTATTTACTCACTGGTACCGCCCAAGACGACTGGAGATTCGTAGAAGCTAGAGAAAAGTCCACGAGCCAGATCAGAGATGCTTGCAAAGCTACAACATCACATGCGTATCGTTCTTGCAGCGTACCTACCGGCTACGGCGTCTGCTGCCTCAAGACCGCCGGTGCGGAAAGAAGTGATAGCTGAGAATCAATACACGTCTCATAGCATCTCTACAACACTCATATCCATAGTAAGTCGAGAGCAGAAGGCTTGTAGCAGTCCGCAGAGAATGTTCGGGTCGCCATGCCAATGAGCCGCCGAGCCACCTCATCTGGACATTTCAATATGTGCCTACCTGGTCCACGTTGCCCGAGGTTGCTAAGGACTCTAGACGAAGGCAGTATGGCTTTTTACACGCTGCGCGCTGCAACTGCTTCTCGCTTGTATCCAGTGGAACGTGTGACACTGAGAGCAGTCTTTGGATTTGAGGAAATATGCGCCCTCTTCGACGCGTTGATTGCAGCTTGCGTCTTGCGATGGTGGGTGCGGCTAAGGTAGCCAGTGCCTGGACTTTCTGTCTCTATTGGGCCTAGGCCCGCATGGCTCTTTCGGAATTGACGGGGGGGCTCAGTGACATTCTCTGCTCATTGCGATCCATACACATTTGTGATCTCAGGTAGAACGACCCCTAGATGAAGGAAGCATGCCCGTGAGCTCGCGGTCTTGGACGTGGAGTACCTGGCCTGCAGGATGTTGCATCTAGCAGGAGAAACACTGTCCGCTATTCAGCGGCAGCCAGTGGAAACGCGATCGAAGGTAACGCGGTGGGCTCTGCAGTACATATCGGGACCCCTCCACTCTATGTCATTACAAGGCTGGGCCCGTTTGCCGTAGAAACACCACGAGTGGCATGCAGGGGTCGCTGTATCAGGCACTCCATGAGGCTCTGTCCACGATTACGACGGGGTCAAACAGAACGCGGGGCAGTCGATTTGAAGATTTCTCCGGACCCGATATGGGATGGAGCCGAACGATGGACCATGTGAGGCCCAGGTTCCTGGGTCTCATTAGGCTTCTTCACATGAGCTCACATCACATGTATCGGACTCTGTTCGTGCTATACAGCGGGTTCCGGTAGATCTGAGATCCATTCGGATGCGAGTCATATGGGGTCGAAATGTCACTGGATAGCGAAGCATACAAATGGCATAAAGTGGTTGAGATGCAACCCATTTGTCCTTCATTTACAAATAGACAACGAAGTTCGTCAAAGTTCGAACATGGATGGCAAATACGCCTCGGGGTGACCTCTGCTGAATGTTAAACACGTAAAAGCCGATTCTCTCCGAGAGATCACTTTTCGAATTGAAATTCAGGATCCTTTTGTTCTGGGAATGAGAATACCGGCTGGAGCTATACGTGAGGGACGAGAGGGGGGGATGTGGAATATTGTCGTGCGTTAAGACAACACACGGCATCATCAAGAATATGAGTAAAGATAAAGACAAAAGTCAATTGCATCAGTCCAGTAAGTTGGAAGGTACCCCAGCTGATTTCGTCGTGGCGGTTCGTCCAAGAAACAAGGCCGAGGGGGAAGGTGGTCGATACGTAAGAGAAGGTGATCAAGACGCGGCTGGATGACCGCTTCTCCTAGCCAGTAAGATAATTCGAAAACCAAAATCATGCGCGGAAGGGGGGGGAAATGTAGAAAGTGGAAATGGTTTTTGGGAAGGAAAAAAAAGTTGTTAAGAAGGGGGCGTGGGCAGATCCCGGCACTGTTTGTGGAAAGAGGAGCGGCACCGCGGGGGGTTTTATTTCCTTGCATTGATCGCATCTGGACGCAATCGCTCGCTACCTTGCTCCTGTGAGTCTTTGTCATGGAATGAAAGTCGCGTCTGGCAGGCTGGCAGCCCACCTTAAGGCTTATCTATAGCTCGCGTCCACCAAAGAAGCGGTACTGCTGTGGGCGGCAGCAGAACTGATAAGAGGTACGTACCCGTCTTCTAGCCCGGGCCCAGAAAAATGATGCACCGCACCTGCCTGCACCAGTCTACCACAACATCGAATTTCTGGTTTAGGCTTAGCGCTAAATCGCGCGTTGGTGATCCGTGATCGAGCTCCTCTAACGCGAAAACTACTTAACTTCTTCACTCCCCACCATCAACGCCCTTTCTTCCATCTTCATCTCACTTTTCCATCACCAACTCAAAGCCAGCCTTCAGCCAAGTCGCTTTTTACGCGTCTACCTCAATACCCAACTTTTTCACGTAACTCAACCCCAAATCCCAAATTCACAATGACTGGAGGCGGCAAGTCCGGCGGAAAGGCCAGCGGTTCCAAGAACGCGCAATCGTAAGTTGCTCCCTCTCACTTGAAGCTTTCCAAGAAAGGCCGCATTTACACTATTATGCGATGTTCTTCGATCCAAGCTCAAGCTTCATCCACTGACCTTATATCCCACAGTCGTTCCTCCAAGGCCGGTCTCGCATTCCCCGTTGGTCGTGTTCACCGTCTGCTCCGCAAGGGCAACTACGCTCAGCGTGTCGGTGCCGGTGCCCCCGTCTACCTCGCCGCAGTTCTTGAGTACCTCGCCGCTGAGATTCTCGAGCTGGCTGGCAACGCCGCTCGCGACAACAAGAAGACCCGTATCATTCCCCGTCATCTTCAGCTCGCCATCCGCAACGATGAAGAGTTGAACAAGCTTCTCGGTCACGTCACGATCGCCCAGGGTGGTGTTCTGCCCAACATTCACCAGAGTAAGTTGACTTCCATCTTCTGTCCTTTTTTTTTCTACTTCAATCGCTAATGAGACTTCAAGACCTGCTGCCCAAGAAGACTGGCAAGACTGGCAAGAACCAGAGCCAAGAGTTGTAAACGGGTGTCGGTTTTGGGTTTTTTTCGTGCTGGTCGGCTGCTTTGGGTTGTCATGACATCGGGGTCACGGTTCAGGGTTCACGGTTGATTTTCACGTTTGGGTTGTACAATAATACCACGGCAGGAAGCTATGGTTACGAATGAGAATACCTTTTGAAGATCATGTTTCGCACATTGGGTTGATTGCGATGCTGTTTGTGTACTGACTCATGGCTGGTCGGTTTGCGCGTTGCGTTGTTTCCTCTTTTGTCGACTGTCTGGGAAGTCTGAGGTTGAACAGAAACACGTATATACGATATGCAGCATGTCCATGTTGCTACTTTTCTCTAGGCTGGTGAATAAGGCACATTCCTCCTTGAACTTTTAGGATGTTGCATCTTGTGTGATAGCAAACGGGAACTCGGTCGGTGGCACCATTGGATTCGTCATACCACTCACGCGACTCGTTGCGATAAGACGACTTGGAGCTATTGAAATCGGGTGATGTTGTATTATACAGACTTGTAGAGAGATCGGGGGGAAGCTATGCTTGTGAGCTGAACGGCGTGCGCGTAGGCCTTCGCTTGGCATGGATCAGCCAGCCCGGGCTTGTGTGTTACGGTTGTACGTCAAGTGTCCCGGTCCGTAGTCCCCGACACGGTGTTGTCGAAAAAGCATTCTGAAGCTTCCACATGGTTGCATGTCTATACTGAGCAGTCCAAACGTCGCGTACGCTGTAATCCCAGTCTTTCTCCCTTCCACGCCTTTGCTTGCTGCTTAGAATTTCAGTGGGGGTGGCGCTATGATTTTGTCAGCATGTATCGATGCAATGTCCGCCACATTGGGGACTCACGGTCAAGGATAGGTGCTCGGAGGTTGCGCTCGAATTTGGAACCTGTGCAATCGTTATTAGCATCGTCTGCGCCTGCGTGAAGTGCTGTCATTTGTCGGGGAGGAACTACGACATACCGCCGGGTGCTGTCGGATGCACGTAGGGCTCTGGGTGCTTCCATTTCGACAATAATTTCTCTGTCTGAGCCAAAAGTTCCTGCAAAGGCTCAGGTCAGCGGTCGTTGCTCGTTTGATTTGCGACTTCTGCCGAGCGCATTACTCACTCTCTTCTGTCTGGAGTCCGTCACAGATCGGTTGGCCTCGAACAACGAGCGGATGTACAAAGCTTGGCCTCTCCAGAGGTGGCGATGAACAGCCCAGTCGAGAGCCAACTTCAGCGAACGCCGGTACAGCGACCTGTCGTGATGACTATCAGCATAACGGCTCCGCCCAATCTGGGTCGTCCATCTTCGACAGCTTCGGGGCTGGTGCTCACAGTGCCGCTTGACGGGTCGACATGGCGATGAATCCAAATCAATTCGATTGCTTCTGGGCCGGGGAAAGAATCGCGATTGGGATTGGAATGAGTGTATGGCCGTAAAGGTCGTGAAATAGAATGGGTATGGACTGCCAATGGCGCGTCGATGATTACGAAATTACCGAATGAGGCACATGGTAATAGTTCTAAGTGTAGGCCGGGGCGTAATGTCGCCGGTTGTCGCCTGAGGCATCAGGTTTGGCAGAGCCGCATGGGGGAACATCCAACCTCCTCTTAGAGCTTTCACGTTCATTAAGGCGTCTTATTTAGCTTTTAGATATCTAGGGCTTTGAGTATTATATTATAAGATTTAAGTAATAAGAGTTATATTATTCAAATTGAATTTTAATAATAAAGAGTATAATAAGTTATTAAATTATAATATAAAGAATAATAAAAATAATAGTATTATATTTATAAACTAGTTAATTATATTAAAAATATAAATATAAACTATATATTAATCTAATAAGCCCCCCGACAGAGCAATCCGCCGGGGCCGTACTATATATTACGTATTAAGGAAAACTGGGTATATTGCGCTCTATACCTAAGTACTAATTAAAATAATAATTAACCGACTTAATTATTATTTTCTTTTTATTAATAGCTCCCGACCTTCTATTACGTAAAGTTCTCTAAGTTCTAACTATTTAGAAAGTAAGCTATACCTACTTTAATATATATAAAACTTCTTAATACTAGCTTATATAAGTAGCTAGATCCCGTATTATATACTCTTTTTTATTAAAAATTAAGGGGCCCCTTATATATTTTCTTACGTTTATAATATAGCCCGTATTATAAAAATTTCTAACTTTATAAAATATAATTTCTAAACTAATATTAATATATTAAATTTTAATATTTATATTAATCTAGCTATTTATAGTATTCGTACTATTACTTAGCTAGATTTTATATTATTAAAAAATATTATACTATTTTTTAAGTATATTTATATTAGTTACGATAGCTAGGGTGTCGAAGGGGCCTAAGAATTTATTAAGCCCTAGAGGGGGGGACCTATTAAGGGGTATTTTTAGTAGAGTAGGTTCTTAACGAGGTAGTATTTTAACTAGCTAATCTCTTAACTAGTTATCTAACTAGTTATCTAACTAATTATCTAACTAGTTATCTAGGTAGTAGTTTATATATTAATAAGTTCGTTTAATAGGTTTATTTAGTAGATTTATTTAGTTTAAATAGAGCTTTAAGTAATATTAAAAGTAATAAGGATAAAAAGAATTTTTATAAGCTCTAGTACGGTAAATATAATAAAAGTTTTATAATATACTAAATAACGACTAAAAAAAAAAGAGTAGCTAGATATTAATCTTTTTAGCCCTTTTTTTGAAAACCTCTATATTATTATTAAAGTTTAGAACTTTTATAATTAAAAAAAGCCGCTTCTAACCTTTATAACCGACTTTTACCGTCGACCTTTCTAACTAGCGCTACTACGTAAAAAATAGTTTACTTATCTTAAATTATATAGTAATTTTCGTATTAAAATTATTATATTACGTTAAGCGCGTACTTAGGGTATATTATATATATTATATAATTAAAAAGTATACCGTGTTATATAATTTCTTTTAAAAACGTAATCTCGTTAAGATCGATCTTTTGCGCCTATAAAGCCGGAAAAAAACTACTATATTAATCTAACGAGATAGTAGGAGTATTTACTAATACTATATATTAATACTATATAACTAATATTAAGAATCGCCCGAGCAGTTAGTAAAGGTAGAAATAAAAGATAAATAAACTATATATTATAACTTAATATATATTACTAAACTAGGTTCTGCTCTATTAGGTCTATAGCGGCTATAATCTTATATATATAAAAATATAAATCTTTTTAAAATCCGGCTTATTGTTATAATTAAATATATATAATAAAGCGAGGGCCCTGCTTTATAAACTTATAACACTTATTATATAATATATATAAAAAGACGAACTTAATATAACTCTTTTAAAAAAAAAAAAAACTCTAAATAATTAACGTAATTATAATTAGATAATAAAATAAAGTTATTATTAATAATCCGTAATTATAAACTTTATAAAAAGAAAATTTATTTTTATATTCTATTTTTAGTAACTACTTAAGTAGTTATTAGTATTTAATTTTTGATTTTATATTCTGCTTTTATTAACTACTCGGGCGGTTCTCGATGTCGTTTTTATAGTATTAATACACGGTGTTAGTAAATATTTATACTATCTCGGTAGACTATTTTTTTAGATTTTCCGTAACTTTCTCTCCGTAGTTATTAGTATTATTTATATAATATTAATATATATAGTAGTTTTTTTTTTTTCTAGCTTTATAAATATAAAAAATCAACCTTAGTAGGATTACGTTTTTAAAAAAAAATTTTATATAATATAGTATACTTTTTTAATTATATAATATACGTAATATATTCTAAGTACGTGCTTAAAGTAATATAGTAATTTTAATACGAAAACTATTATATAATTTAAAATAAATTAGCTACTCTCTTTACTTATATAGTAGTCATTTTTTTTTTAACTTTATAAGTATAAAAAATCGACTTTAATAGGATTATGCTTTTAAATTTTTTTTATATATAATATAATATACTTTTTAATTATATAATACGTATAATCCCTTTAGGGTCCGGCCCGCTTTATTAGGGGCTATTTTTACTTTTATAGGTAAGCTAGTTTATTAGGGTTAATATTAAGTTTTTATTACGTATTACTTTAATAAGACTTTAAAACTAACTATAGCCGGTTATAGCTAGCTATAGCTAATATTAATTATTAATATTAACTAAACTTAAAATATTAATAACCCTGCTATTATAATATATTAATTACCTTTTGAATAGCCGAATATTACCCCTTATTTTCTTTTTTTATTTTATTTAATAATAACCTCTCATTATTAATATTTTTATTTAATATACTAACTTACGCTCTTTTTAAGTTCTTAATTATATTATTAAGTCTAGGCTTATTTATACTCTATTATATTAAAAAGGCGTTAATAAGGGTAACGCTTATTATAATATATTTATCCGTTTCTTATAAGTTAATATTATAAATATAGTATTTATTAAAACGGTCTCTTTATAACTCGGGGTTATTTAGTATAATATTTATAAAATCGAACTTCTAGCTATTAAAAAAGCCCTAAGGGTTAACGAGTTATTAATAGCGTCTTAGTATTTTAATAAAGTATATTTAAAATAAATAGTTAGATAGTAATAGTAATAATAATAATAATAGCGTAATAGTAATAAGTAGCGAGGGAAGCGTTTTTAATTTTAATAAAAGAAACGAGGTAACGAATATATATATATATATAAATTAAAATTAAAAGTATTAAGGTAAATATCGTAAAGTTAATATTATTTAATAATAGTAACGAAGGTATTTTTAATATTACCGTTATAAGCTATTATATTTAAAAGGGTAGCTAACTTAGCTAGGTGCGCGGGCTTATAAAGTAATAATATTAGGTACTTAATATCGTTATTAATAATACGTAACTATATTATAAACTTTATAAAAAGGAAAGTTAAGGAAAATTTAAAAAAATAGTTTACTAAGATAGTATGAGTATTTATTAATATTATATATTAATATTATAGAAACGATATTAAGAACTGCCCGAGTAGCTAGTAAAGGCAGAATATAAAATTAAATAATACGTATAATATACCCTAAGTATGTACTTAACGTAATATAATAATTTTAATATAAAAACTATTATATAATTCGGGATAAGTAAGCTATTTTATAATAATACTAGTCCCCCTAACGGAGTAATCCGCCGGGGCCGTACTATATATTACGTATTAGGGAAAACTAAGTATAATACGCTCTATACTTAATTACTAACTAAAATAGTAATTAACTGACTTAATTATTATCTCCTTTTTATTAACTCTTAACCTTCTACTACTCGCTTATAAGGCGAGCTTTATTTACTTTAATATATATAAGACCTCTTAGTATTAGCTTATATAAATAGCTAGGTTTAATATAATCTTTTTTTTTATATAAATATTATTATTACCCGGGGGGTTTTATAAGAACTATTTAAAGTACTAGCTTATTACCCTAATTTTATATACTTCTAGCCCGTTTATTATAATTATTATAACTAGGCTAGTATTAATATACTAAATTTTAATATCCTTATTAACCCGGTTATTTATAGTACTTATAATATTACCTAGCTAAATTCTATATTATTAAAAAGTATTTTATTACTCTTTAAATATACTTATATTAATTATAATAGTTATAGCGTTAAGTTAGTTAAAGAGGGCGTTTAGCCCGAGAGGGGTAGATTTATTAACGGGTATTTATAGCTTATTAATTACTAACTATATATTAAGAGTATAGTAATAATTTATATATTAATAAGTTTATTTAGTAAATTTATTTAGTAGATTTATTTAATTTAAATAGAGGTTAGTTTAAATAGAGAGTAGTTTTAAGTAATATTAAAAGCAATAAGGATAAAAAGAATCTTTACGAGCTTTAAAAAGTAATAAATATTAGCCTATTTAGCCCTTTTTTTAAAAACCTTTACGTTATTATTAAAGTTTAGAACCTCTATAGTTAAGGAAGGCCGCTTTTAATTATTACGGCCGATTATTATAGCTAACTATTATAGCCGACCTCTATTATTAACTTTTTTAGCTAGCGCCGCTATATAAGTATATTACTTAGCTTATTATTAATAAGTAGCCGAAGAGGGTAGCTTACTTATCCCGAATTAAATAGCAGTTTTTATATCGAAATTATTATATTACGTTAAGCGCGTACTTAGGATATATTACGTATATTATATAATTAAAAAGTATATTATATTATATAATTTTTTTTAAAAGCGTAATCCCGTTAAGGTCGATCTTTTATACTTATAAAGCCGGAAAAAAACTATTATATAGTAGTACTAGTTAAAAAGGTCGACGGTAGAGGGTAGCTATAAAGGTTAGAGGTAGCCTTTTTTAACTATAGAGGTTCTAAATTTTAATAATAATATAGAGGTTTTTTAAAAAAGGGTTAAAAGGGCTAATATTTAGCTATTTAGAGCTTATAAAAATTAATTTTATCTTTATTATTTTTAATATTACTTAAAACTCTATTGAAATTAAATAAATTTACTAAATAAACTTATTAAATAAACTTATTAATATAAAAATTATTATTTTACTAAAAATACCCCTTAATAAGTCCCCCCCTCTAAGACTCAATAGATTCTTAAGCCCTCTCTACGCCCTAGTTATTGTAACTAATATAAATATACTTAAAAAGTAGTATAATACTTTTTAATAATATAGAATTTAGCTAAGTAATAATATAAATATTATAAATAACTAGGTTAATACGGACGTTAAGATTTAGTATATTAATATTAATTTAAAAATTATATTTTATAAAATTAAAAATCCTTTTAATACGAGCTATATTATAAATATAAAAGAATATATAAGGGGCCCCTTAACTTTTAATAAAAAGGAATATATAATACGGAATCTAGCTATTTATAGAAGCTAGTATTAAGAGGTTTTATATATATTAAAATAGGTATAACTTGCCCTTTAAATAGCTAAAAGTAGTAAAAAGTCGGGAGCTATTTTAATTAGTAATTAAGTATAGAGCGTAATATACTTAGTTCTTTTTAATACGTAATACATAATACGGCCCCGGTAAATTACTCTATTAGGGGGACCCTCTTTATTTATATAGTAGCGCTAATTAGAAAAATTAATAATAGAGGTTAGTTATAAAAGTTAGAAGCGGCCTTTTTAATTATAAAAGTTCTAAATTTTAATAGTAACGTAAAGGTTTTTTAAAAAAAAAGGCTAAAAGGGCTAATATTAGCTACTCTTTTACTATACTAAAGCTTATAGAGATTTTTTTTATCCTTATTATTTTTAATATTACTTAAAGCTACTCTTTATTTAAACTAAATAAATTTACTAATCCGTAGTTATGAACTTTATAAGAGGGAAAGTTAAAAAAGTAGAAAATCCGAGAAAATAGTCTATCGAGATAGTAGGAGTATCTATTAATACTATGTTTTAATACTATATAAATAAATCGAGAACCGCCCGAGTAGCTAGTAAAAATAAAATAAAAACAACAAATAAATTTACTAAATAAACTTATTAAACGAACTTATTAATAATATTAATATATAATATTAATATTCCCTTCGGAGTCTAGTCCGCCTTATTAGGGGCTATTTTCGCTTTTCTAAATAAGCTAGTTTATTAGGGTTAATATCGAGTTTTTATTATATATTATTTTAATAAGATTTTAAAACTAACTATAACTAACTATAGCTAGCTATAGCCGATATTAAGTAGCTATTAATAGTAACTAAATTTAAAATATTAATAACTTTATTATTATAATATATTAATTACTTTCTAAATAGTTAAATACTATCCCTTATTTTCTTTTTTTATTTTATTTAATAATAACCTCTTTTTAATATTCTTATTTAATACGCTTAACTACGCTTTTTTAAGCTCCTAATTATACTATTAAATTTAAGCTTATTCATATTATTTTATTATATTAAAAAGGCGTTCATAAGGGTAACGCTTAATATAATATATTTATCTATTTTTTATAAATTAATATTACGGATATAGTATTTATTAAAGCGGTCTCTTTATAACTCGGGGTCGTTTAGTATAATATTTATAAAATCGAACTTTTAATTATTAAAAAAGCCCTAAGGGTTAATAAGTTAATATCTCGGTATTTTAATAAAATATACTTAAAATTAGCCGTTAATAATCCGTGGTTATGAACTTTATAAGAGGGAAAGTTAAAAAAGTAGAAAATTTAAAAAAATAGTCTATTAAGATAGTAAGAGTATCTATTAATACTATGTATTAATACTGTGTAACTAATATCGAGAATTGCCCGAGTAGCTAGTAAAGTTAAAAATAAAAAATAAATACTTAAAATAAATAGTTAAATAGTAATAGTAATAATAAGGGAAGTAGCGTTTTTAATTTTAATAAAAAAAACGAAGTAACGAATATATATATATATATATATATATAAATTAGAATTAAAAGTATTAGGGTAAATATTATAAGGTTAATATCGTTCTCGATAACGATAACGAGGGTATTTTTAATATTACTATTATAAGCTACTACTACTTAAAGGGGCCGTAAACTTCACTAAATAAGTAGTTTATAAAGTAATAGTATCGGGTACCTAATATCACCGTTAATAATTTATAATTATAAATTTTATAAAAAAGAAAGTTAAAAAAAAATAAAAATAAAAAATCATAAAAATAATCTATCGAAATAGTAAGAGTATTTATTAATACTATATATTAATACTGTATATACGATATTAAGAACTGCCCGAGTAGTTAGTAAAAGTAGAATATTAAAATAAATAATATTAGTATTAATATATATTTTTTACTTTTAATAGTTATTTAAATAGTTCTTAATATTAATTATATAGTATTAATATATAGTATTAACAAATACTCCTACTATTTTAATAAATTACTTTTTTAGATTTTTTATTTCTTTAACTTTCCCTCTTATATTCCCTTTTATAAAATTTATAACTATAGATTATTAATAGCGATATTAAATACTTAATATTATTATTTTATAAGCTTATTACGTACTTAGCTAAGTTTATTACTCCTCTAAGTAATAATAGCTTATAATAATATAGTATCGAAAATACCCTCGTTATTATTATTAAAAATAATACTAACCTTCTTATTATTAATATTTCCTACGCTTTTAACTTCGACTCGTATATATATATATATATATATATTCGTTACTTCGTTTTTTTTATTAAAATTAAAAAACGCTACTTCTTTTACTATTTATTATTTTTATTATAATATTATTATTATTATTATTACTAATATTATTATTACTAATATTATTAAACTATTTATTTTAGAAATATTTAAAACACTAAAATATTAACTCGTCGACTTATATATATACTTTAAAAGCTAGTAATTCGATCTTATTAATATTATACTTAACGATCTTAATTTATAAAAGAATTATTTAGAAGAGTATAAACTAATTATTATTAACTTAAAAATCTTAAAAAAAATATATACTTTTCTAAATATTATTATTATTAGTACTTAGTTTATATATTATAGCCTTAATAAATTTAATAAATTTAAGAATATTATTAATATTTTAGTATTATTATAATAAACTAGGAAATTTAGAGAGATTAAAAAAAAAATCCAGAGCTATTAAAAAAAGTAAAAAGTAGGGGGTAGTTTATTATTATTAATAATCCATAGTTATGAACTTTATAAGAGGGAAAATTAAAAAAATAAAAAATCTAAAGAAAATAATTTATTAAGATAATAAGAGTATTTATTAATACTATATAATAATATTATATAAATAATATTATCCCTTTGGGGTCAGGCCCGCCTTATTAGGGGCTATCTTTGCCTTTATAAATAAGCTAGTTTATTAGGGTTAAAATCGAGTTTTTATTATATATTACTTTAATAAAACTTTAAAACTAATTATAACTAGCTATAGCCGGCCGTAGTTAGCCTTAGTTAGTTATAGTTAATATTAATTATCAATACTAACTAAATTTAAAATATTAATAGCTCCGCTATTATAATATATCAATCGCCCTCTGAATAACTAAAAACTACCCCCTATTTTTTATATTTTAAAATAACTTTAGATTTTTCTTTTCAATCTCTCCGAATTTTTTATTTTGTAATAATAATAATAATATTAAAATATTAATAATATTTAGGAATTAGTTAAGTATTTCGAAGTTATTATATTATATAAGTTAAGTATTAATAATAGTAATATTTATAAGGGTATATATATCTTCTTAAATTTTTAAATTAATAATAATTAGTTTATATTCTTTTAAATAATCTTTTTTTAAATTAAAATTATTAAATATAATATTAATAAGATCGAATTACTAATTCTTAAGGTATTTTTATAAATTGATAAGTTAGCGTTTTAGTATTTTAAATATTTTTAAAGTAGATAGTTCGATACTAATAATAATAAATAATAAGAGAAGTAGTATTTTTTAATTCTAATAAAAAAAACGAGGTAACGAATATATATATATATATATATATAAGTAAAATTAAAAATATTAAGGTAAATTCTATACTTATAGAGGTTAGTATTTTTCTTAATAATAATAACGAGGGTATCTGTAATATTATATTATTATAAGCTACTATTACTTAGAGGAGTAGTAAACTTAGCTAAGTAAGCGTAAGCTTATAAAATAATAATATTAGGTACTTAATATTACTATTAATTAATCTATAGTTATAAACTTTATAAAAGAGAGAGTTAAAAAAATAAAAAATCTAAAACAAATAGTCTATTAAGATAGTAGGAGTATTTATTAATATTATATATTAATATTATATAATTAATATTAAGAATTACTTAAGTAGCTAGTAAAAGTAAAAAATATAAATAAATAAATAAATAAATAATATTAAAAACTACTTAAGTAGCCAATAAAAGTAGAATATATATATAAAAAAAGTAGGGGGTAGTTTTTAACTATTTAGAGGGTAATTAATATACTATAGTAGGGTTATTAATATTTTAAATTTAGTTAGTATTAATAATTAATAATAGCTATATTAGTTATAGCCGGCTATTATTAATTAATATAAAGTCTTATTAATCGCCGTTAATAATTTTAAACTTTGTAAGAGGGAAAGTTAGAAAGGTAGAAAATCTAAAAAAATAGTCTATCGAGATAGTGAGAGTATATACTAATACTGTATATTAATACTATGTAATCAATATCGAGAACCGCCCGAGCAACTAGCAAAGGCAGAACATAAAATTAAATAAAGTCTTATTAAAGTACGTAATAAAAACTCAATATTAACTTAATAAACTAGCTTATTTATAAAGGCGAAAATAGCCCTTAATAAGGCGGGCTAGACCCTAAAAAGATAATATTAATATATACTCTTATTATTTTAATAAACTATTTTATTTTAGTTTATAAAAAGATTACTTAAAAGAGTATAAATTAGTTATTATCAATTTAAAAATCTAAAAAGACGTATATACCCTTATGAATATTATTATAATTAGTACTTAGCTTATAAAATATAATAATTTTAAGATATTTGATTGATTCTTAAGTATTATTAATATTTTAATATTGTTATAATAAATAAGAAATTAAAAAAAAATTAGAAAGAAAAATCTAAAGTTATTAAAAAAAGTAGAAAATAAGGGGTAGTTTTTAACTATTTAGAGAGTAATTAATATATTATAATAGGGTTATTCCCTTTAGGGTCCAGCCCGATTTATTAGGGGCTATCTTTATTTTTATAAATAAGCTAGTTTATTAGGGTTAATATTAAGTCTTTATTACGTATTTTAATAAGATTTTATAACTAACTATAGCTAGCTATAGCCGTTACTAAGTAACTATTAATACTAACTAAACTTAAAATATTAATAATTCTATTATAATATATTAATTACCTTTTTAATAACTAAATACTACCCCTTATTTTCTCTTTTTATTTTATTTAATAATAACCTCTTTTTATTAATATTCTTATTTAATATACTCGCTTATGCTCTTTTTAAGTTCTTAATTATATTATTAAACTTACGTTTATTTATATTATTTTATTATATTGAAAAAGTACTTATAAAGGCGACGCTTATTATAATATATTTATTTATTTTTATAAATTAATATTATATAGTAGTTTTTTCTAGCTTTATAGGCGCAAAAGATTAACCTTAATAAGATTACGCTTTTAAAAAAATTATATAATATAATATACTTTTTAACTATATAATATATATAATATACCTTAAGTACGTACTTAATATAATATAATAATTTTAATATAAAAACTGCTATATAATTTAAAATAAATAAGCTATTTTTTATATAATAGTACTAGCTAAAAAGGTTAATAATAAAGGTCGGCTTTAAAAGTTAGAGGCGGCCCTTAACTATAGAGGTTCTAAACTTTAATAGTAATATAAAAGTTTCTGAAAAAAAAGGTTAAAAGGACTAATATCTAGCTACTTAGTGCTTATAAAGATTTTTTAAATTCTTATTATTTTTAATATTACTTAAAGCTCTATTTAAACTAAATAAATTTATTAAATAAACTTATTAAATAAACTTATTAATATATAAACTACTATTTCTTAATATATAGTTAGTAACTAGCGGGCTAAAGATACCCCTTAAAAAGTCCCCCCCTTTAGGGCTTAATAAATTCTTAAGCCCCTTTAATACTCTAACTATTATAATTAACGTAAGTATACTTAAAGAATAGTATAATATTTTTTAATAATATAAAATCTAGCTAAGTAATAGTACGAATTTTATAAATAGCTAGGCTAATATAGATATTAAGATTTAGTATATTAATATTAGTTTAGGAATTATATTTTATAAAGCTAGAAATTCTTTTATTATAAGCTATATTATAAAAATAAGGGAATATATAAAGGGCTCCCTAACTTTTAATAAAAAAGAGTATATAATATAAAATCTAGCTACTTACGTAGGTTAGTACTAAGAGGTCTTATATATATTAAAATAGGTATAGCTCGCCCTCTAGATAGCTAGAATTACGTAATAAAAGGTCAGGAGCTATTAATAAAAAGGAGATAACGGTCGAGTCGGTTAACTATTTTAATTAGTAATTAAGTATAAAGCGTAATATACCTAGTTTTCTTTGATACGTAATATATAGTACGGCCCCGGCAGATTGCTCTGTCGGGGGGATAAATTAATATTATAAATATAGTATTTATTAAGGCGGTCTTTTTATAGCTCGGGGTTATTTAATATAATATTTATAAAATCAAACTTCTAGTTATTAAAAAAGCCCTAAGGGTTAACGAGTTAGTATCTTAGTGTTTTAATAAAATATATTTAAAATAAATAGTTTAATAATAATAATAATAAATAATAAAAGAAGCGTTTTTAACTTTAAGAAAAAAACGAAGTAACGAATATATCTATATATATAAGTTAAAATTAAAAATATTAGGGTAAATATTAATAATAAAAAAGTTAGTATTATTTTTAATAATAGTAACGAGGGTATTTTTAATATTATTGTTATAAGTTATTATTATTTAAAAAGGCTATAAACTTAACTAAGTAAGCGGCTTATAAAGTAGTAGCATTGGGCGCTTAATATTATTATTAATAATCCGTAGTTATAAACTTTATAAGAGGGAAAGTTAAAAAAGTAAAAAAAAAAAAATAAAAAAAAAAAAAAGGTTTATTAAAACAATAGGAGTATTTAATTGTATATTCTACTTTTACTAGTTACTCGGGCGGTTCTTAATATCGATTATATAATATTAATATATAATATTAATATATACTCTTACTATTTTAATAAACTATTTTTTTGAATTTTCTAGCTTTTTAACTTTCCCTCTTATAAAGTTTAAGATTATTAATAGTAATACTAGGTACTTAACGCTACTATTTTATAAGCCTATGCCTACTTAGCTAAGTTTATTACCCTCTAAATAATAGTAACTTATAATAGTATAGTATTAAAAATACCCTTATTACCGTTATTAAGGATAATACTAACCTTATTAATATACGCTTTTAACTTTAACTCGTATATATATATATATTTATTACCTCGTTTCTTTTATTATAATTAAAAAACGCTACTTTCTTTACTATTTATTATTATTACGCTATTATTATTACTATTATTATTACTATTACTATTATACTATTTATTTTAAAAATATTCGGAATATTAAAACGCTAACTTATTAATTTATAAGGATACTTTAAGGGCTAGTAATTCGATCTTATTAATATTATACTTAATAATCCCGATTTATAAAAAGATCGTTTAAAAAAGTATAAACTAACTACTATTGACCTAAAGATCTAAAAAGATATATATATCCTTATAAATATTGTTATTATTAACGCTTAGTTTATATAATATAATAATAACCTCGAAATACCTAACTAATTCTTAAATATTATTAATATTTTAATATTATTATAATAAAATAAGAAATTTAAAAAGATTAAAAAAAAAAATCTAAAGCTATTAAAAAAGGTAAAAAATAGGGGGTAGTTTTTAGCTATTTAGAGAGTAATTAATATATTACGGCGGGGTTATTAATATTCGGTAACGGCTACGGCTAGCTATAGTTAGTTATAAAGTTTTATTAAAGTACGTAATAAAAATACTCGATATTAACTTTAATAAACTAGCTTACTTATAAAGGCGAAAATGGCCCTTAATAAGGCGGACCGGACCCCAAAGGGCAATAGGAGTATTTATTAATATTATATATTAATACTAAGTCTATTAAGACAGTGGGAGTATTTATTAATACTATGTATTAATACTATATAATAAATATCAAGAACCGCCCGAGTAGTTAATAAAAGTAGAATTCAAAATCAAATAATAAGGTTATCAATATTCTAAATTTAGTTAGTATTAATAATTAAGAATAGCTATGTTAATTATAGCTAGTTACTATTAATTAATATAAAGTCTTATTAAAGTACGTAATAGAAACTTAACTCTAATAGACTAGCTTATTTATAAAAGTAAAAATAGCCCCTAATAAGGTAGGCCGAACCCCAAAGGGATGAAAGGGAAATTTAAAAAGAAGGAAAAATAGAAGATTTAAAAAATAGTTTATTAAAATAATAAGAGTATTTATTAATAATATATATTAATATCATGTTAACAATATCAAGAACTACTGAAGTAGTTAATAAGAATAGAATATAAAAACAAAATAATTAATAAAGACGTATAACAATTAAATACGGATACATAACTCTTAGGGACATATAATATTCTCTACCTCTAATTAATTTAGAATGTTATAATTAATATATTTAGACTTCATTACTTTTCTTTTCAAAAATACTTATCTCTTTTTATAATCTTTTTTATATGATTCTATCTTAAAAAAGCTTTATGGTAAAATTATTATTAACGTATTTTATATCTTTTTTTAAAGCTATATTTATTTTGATATTATTTACTTTTATTTTCTATTTTTATTAGCTAATTAAGGAGTTCTAAATATTATTTATCTATTTTTATTTTATTTCTTATTAACTATTTAAGCAGTTTTTAATATCGTTTATATAGTATTAATATATAATATTAATCCCCTTAATAAAGCAACCCGCCGGGGCCGTACTATATATTACGTATTAAAAAAAATTAAGTATAGTATACTTTATACTTAATTATTAATTAAAACTCCCGACTTTTAATTATTTCTAACTATTTAAAAAGCGAGCTATACTTACTTTACTATATATAAAACCTCTTAATATTAGCTTATATAAATAGCTAAATTGGTATCGCGCCCAATATCGCCGTCAATCCGTGATTGTAAACTTTATAGGAGGGAAAGTTCAAAAAGGTAGAAGAATATTTAAAAAAAAAAAATAGTCTAACGAGACAGTAGGAGTATTTACTAATACTATGTGTTAATACTATGTAACCGATATCGAGAATCGCCCGAGCAGCTAGCAAAGGTAGAAATAAAAAAATAAATAAATAGCTAAATTTTATATTATATACTCTTTTTAATTAAAATTAAAGGACCCTTTATATATTCTTTTATATTTATAATATAGCTCAAACTAAAAAGATTTTTAGTTTTATAAAATATAGTTTTTAAATTAATTTTAATATACTAAATTTTAATATCGGTATTAGCCCGGTTATTTATAACGTTTATATTATTACTTAGTTAAATTTAGTATTATTAAAAAGTATTATAATACTCTTTAAGTATATTTATATTAATTATAATAATTAGGGCGCTAAGGGGGCCTAATTTATTAAGCACTGAAAAGGAGGACTTATTAAGGGGCATTTTTAATAAAGTAATTTTTTAATAAAATAATAATTTATATATTAATAAGTTCGTTTAATAAGTTTATTTAATAAATTTATTTAGTTTAAATAAAAAGTAGTTTTAAACAATATTAAAGAAAAAAGAATAAAAAGAACTTTTACGAGCTCTAAGTAGCTAAATATTAGCCCTTTTAGCCCTTTGTTTTAAAGGAACTTTTATATTATTATTAAAGTTAGAACTTCTATAGTTAAAAAAGCTACTTTTAGTTATTATAGCCGACTATTATAGCTAACTATTATAGCTAACCTCTATTATTAACCTTTCTAACTAGTATTATTATATAATACAAAAGGTAACTTATTTATATTAAATTAAATAGCGGTTTTTATATTAGAATTATTATATTACGTTAAGCGCGTACTTGAAATTTATTATGCGTATTATATAGTTAAAAAGTATATTATATTATATCATTTCTTTTAAAAATATAATCCTATTAAGGTCGATTTTTTATACTTATAAAGATAGAAAAAAACTATTATATAAATAAATATATAGAACTTTTTAATACTAGCTTATATAAATAACTAAGTCTAATATATTCTTTTTTATATAAATATTTTTCTTATTTAGGGGGGCCTATAAAAGCTTTTTGAAATTTTAATTTATTATTCTAATTTTATATATTTCTAACTTATTTAGTATAATTATTATAACTCAGTTGGTATTAATATATTAAATCTTAGTATTTATATTAGCCCGGCTATTTAGAGTACTTATAATATTACTTAGCTAAATTCCGTATTATTAAAAAGTACTTTACTACTTTTTAAGTATATTTATTTATTTATTTATTTATATATTCTACTTTTACTAATTACTTAAGCAGTTCTCAATATTAATTATAAAGTATTAATATTTAATGTTAAGAAATACTCTTAGTATTTTAATAAATTTATTTTTATTAGATTTCTTTCTTTTTAACTTTCCCTTTTATAAGATTTATAACTATAAATTATTAATAATAGTATTAAATACCCGATACTATTACTTTATAAGCTTATTATTTACTTAGCTAAGTTAGTTAATTTTCTATTTATTTTTATTATTATTTTACTTTTACTAGCTACTCGGGCAGTTGTTAATATTGTTAATATAATATTAATATATAGTATTAATAATAGCATCGTGCCTAATATCGCCGTTAATCCGTAATTATAAACTTTATAAGAAGGAAAGTTTAAAAAGGTAGAAGAATATTCAAAAAAAAGAAAGTCTAACGAGATAGTGGGAGTATTTACTAATATTATATATTAATATTACATAACCGATATTAATAATTACATAAGTAACTAGTAAAAGTAGAAAAAAAAATAGTATTAATAAATACTTTTACTATTTTAATAAACTATTTTTCTTAAATTTTTTATTTTTTAACTTTCTTTTTCTCGTACGTATAGCTATAATAAGGTATAGGATATTCTTATAAAAGAATATAAAAAGGAAATCGTTATATAGAAATAAGAATATATAAATATAGGGGTAATAAGCATATATAAAAGAGGTTTTTGTAGTAAAGAGAGTAATATAATTAAATTACTATATAAAAAGTTGCTTACTTAACGAAAGGTTTAAGTAAGTAAATACACGCCTATATATAGGTATAAAACCTCCTACTAAAATATTCTATAGCTTATTAATTATAATATAATTAATAAGCGTATACGTAAGTAAATACGTAATCGTTATACATAATTCTGTCTCGAGAGAATTCTAGCTTATTCCGTTACTTTCTAGTACTTTCTATTACTTATATAAGCTTATATAAGCAGTATTACTTATGTAATTAATATCTATAATAATTTACAAAAAACGTAGATTATTATAGTATATAATTTACTTATATAATATTAATGATAAGGCGAATAATAAGGTAAACAAAGTTACCTTTGTAACACCTTTTTATAAAGTTTATACTTACAGCTAAATATATTATTAATAATAATATTAAGTACCTAATACTACTACTCTATAAACTTACTACGTACTTAGCTAAGTTAGTTATTTTTATAAATAATAATAGCTTATAATAATATAGTATTTAAAATACCTTCGTTATTATTATTAAAACTTATATTAACTTCTATAAGTATTAATATATATTTTAAATTTTAATTTATATATATATATATATATATTAATTACCTCGTTTTTTTATTTATTTATTTATTTTATTTTTATTAGCTACTCGGGCGGTTCTTAATACCGATTATATAATATTAATTTATAATATTAATAAATACTCTTACTGTCTTAATATACTATTTTTTTAAATTTTTTATTTTTTTAAATTTCCTTTTTATAAAGCTTATAATTACGGATGATTTATAGTAGTATTAGGCGCCTAACGCTACTACTTTATAAGCCTACGCTTACTTAGCTAAGTTTCTAGCCCTTTAAGTATAGTAGCTTATAATAATAATATTAGATACACCCTCGTTATTATCGTTAAGAGTGATACTAACCTTTATAAATATAATATCTACCTCAATACTTTTAACTTTAACTTATATATATATATATATATATTTATAACTTTATTTTTTTTATTAAAATTACAAAACGCTACTTCCCTTATTATTTATTATTATTGAATTATTTATTTATCTTTAAATATACATTATTAAAATATTAAAATACTTATTTATTATTAACCCCTAGGACTTTTCTAATAGCTAGAAGTTTAATCTTATAAGTATTATATTCCCTCTAACGGAGTAATCCGCCGGGGCCGTACCGTATATTACGTATTAAGGAAAACTAGGTATAATACGCTCTATACCTAACTACTAACTAAAACTCCTAACCTTTTATTATATAAAGTCCTCTTAAGTTTTAGCTACTTATAGGGCGAGCTTTACTTATTTTAACGCGTATAGGACCTCTTAATATTAGCCTATATTTATTTTTGTGTTCTGCCTTTGCTGGCTGCTCGGGCGATTCTCAGTATCGTTTACACGGTATTAATACACAGTATTAGTGCATACTCCCACTGTCTCGATAGACTATATTAGCCTATATTCATAACTAAGTTTAGTATAATCTCTTTTTTTATATAAGTATTATTATTACTTAGGGGGTCTTATAGGAGCTATTTAAAGCGCTAGCTTATTACTTTAACTTTATATATTTTTAATTTGTTTAGTATAATTATTTTAACTAGGCTAGCGTTAATATATTAAATTTTAATATTTATATTAGCCCGGCTATTTATAGTACTTATAATATTACTTAGTTAAATTTTGTATTATTAAAAAGTATTTTATTACTCCTTAGGTATATTTATATTAATTATAATAACTATAGCGTTAAGTTAGTTATAAAGGGTGCCTAGTTTAAAAAGGGTAGACTTATTAATAAGTATTTTTAGCTTACTAATTACTAACTATATACTAAGAATAGAGTAGTAGTTTATATATTAATAAGTTTATTTAGTAAATTTATTTAGTTTAAATAGAGGTTAATTTAAATAAAGAGTAGCTTTACGTAATATTAAAAATAATAAGGATAAAAAAAATCTTTACGAGCTCTAAGTAGTAAATATTAGCTTATTTAGCCCTTTTTTTTTAAAAACCTCTACGTCGCTATTAAAGTTTAGAACCTCTATAGTTAAAGGCCGCCTCTAATTATTATGGCTAACTATTATAGCCGACTATTATAACTAATTATTACGGCTAACCTCTATTATTAACCTTTCTAGCCGGCGCTGCTATATAATAAAAAGGGTAGCTTACTTATCCCGAGTTAAATAGTAGTTTTCGTATCGAAATTACTATATTATATTAAGTACGTACTTAGGATATATTACGTATATTATATAATTAAATAAACTTTATAAGAGGGAATATAGGAGGGAAAGTTAAAAAGGTAGAAAATCTAAAAAAAATAGTCTATTGAGGTAGTAGGAGTATCTATTAATACTGTATATTAATACTATATAAATAATACCGAGAACTACCCGAATAGCTAGCAAAGGTAAAAAAAAAATATATATATATATAATTAAAAAGTATATTATATTATATAATTTTTTTTTAAAAGCGTAATCCCGTTAAAGTCGATCTTTTATACTTATAAAGCCGGAAAAAACCCACTATATAAGTATGATATTAAAAGACCCATAATAATAATATAATCGCTTTAAAAAATACGAATTAGATATTATTAATTTAAAAATTAGAGAAATATATATTAATATAATTATTATTTTAATTAATACCTAGCTTTTATAATATAATAACTTTATATAATATAATAATTCTAAAGTACTTAACTAACTTTAGAGTATTATTAATATTTTAAAAACGTAATATAAGAATAGAATTTGTTTTTTTATTTCTACTTTTACTAGCTACTCGTGCGATTTTTAATATCGGTTATATAATATTAATATATAGTATTAATAAATACTCTTACTATCTCGTTAAACTATTTTTTTAAATATTCTTTTACCTTTTTAAACTTTCCCTTTTATAAAGTTTATAATTATAAATTAATAGTAATATTAAGTATAACATTACTACTTTATAAGCTGTCTACTTAGCTAAGTTTATAGCTC
The DNA here is from genome assembly GCF_030867605.1 of Colletotrichum paranaense. Lineage (NCBI taxonomy): Eukaryota > Fungi > Ascomycota > Sordariomycetes > Glomerellales > Glomerellaceae > Colletotrichum > Colletotrichum paranaense. Next base: position 24,188 of record NW_026848981.1, on the reverse strand, counting down.
TCTAAGTAATAGTAGCTTATAATAATAGTATCGAAGATATTATTATTATTATTATTTAAAATAGCTAGTACTAACCTTACGTTTACCTTATTTTAACTTTACTTATATATATTACCTTATTTTTTTATTAAAATTAAAAAACGCTTTTTCTCTTTTTACTTATTATTATTATATAGTGGTTTTTTTCCGGCTTTATAGGTATAAGAAATTGACCTTAACGGGATTACGCTTTTAAGGGAAATTATATAATATAGTATACTTTTTAATTATATAATATATATAATATATTTTAAATACGCGCTTAATATAATATAGTAATTTTAATATAAAAACTATTATTTAATTTAGGATAAGTAAGCTGCCCTGCGGTAGCACTAGCTAAAAAGGTTAATAATAAAGGTCGGCTATAATAATTAGTTATAATAGTTAGCTATAATAGTTAATAGCGGCCTTTTTTAACTATAGAAGTTCTAAATTTTAATAGCGACGTAGAGGTTTTTAAAGAAAGGGCTAAATAAGTTAATATTTATTACTTATATTAGAGCTTATAAAGATTTTTTTTAATTTTATTACTTTTAATATTACTTAAAGCTACTTTTTATTTAAACTAACTTTTATTTAAACTAAATAAATTTACTAAATAAATTTACTAAATAAATTTACTAAATAAACTTATTAATATATAAACTACTACTTATCTCCCGATAGAGTAATCCGCCGGGGCCGTACCGTATATTACGTATTAAAGAAAACTAAGTATATTGCGCTCTATACCTAAATACTAATTAAAATAGTTAACTAACTCGACTATTATCTCTTTTTTATTAATAGCTCCCGACCTTCCGCTACCCGTTTAAAGGGCGAGCTATACTTATTCTAACGTATATAAGACCTCTCAATACTAGCTTACGTAAATAGCTAAATCCTATATTATATACTCCTTCTTATTAAAAATTAGAGGGCCCCTTATATATTCCTTTATATTTATAATATAACCTATATTAAAGGAATTTTTAGTTCCGTAAAGTATAATTTTTAAATTAGTATTAATATATTAAATTTTAATATTCGTACTAGCCCGGCTATTTATAGCGTTTATATTATTACTTAACTAAATTCCGTATTATTAAAAAGTATTATGCTATTTTTTAAGTATATTTATATTAATTATGATAGCTAGGGCGTCGAGGGGGCCTAAGAATCTATCGAGCCCTAGAGGGGGGGACTTATCGAGGGGTATTTTTAGAGTCCTAGCCCGCTAGTTATTAATTATATACTAAGAGGTTCTTAACGATTATTTAAGTAGTAGTTTATATATTAATAAGTTCGTTTAATAAGTTTATTTAGTAAATTTATTTAGTTTAAATAAAGAGTAGCTTTAGATAATATTAAAAATAATAAAAATAAAAAGAATCTTTGCGAGCTCTATTAAATATTAGCCTTTTTAGCCCTTTCTTTAAAAACCTCTACGTCGCTATTAAAGTTTAGAACCTCTATAATTAAAAAAAGCTACCTCTAATTTTTATAGCCGACCTCTACTATCGACCTTTCTAACTAGCGCTACTATATAAAAAATAGCTTACCTATCCTAAATTATATAGTAGTTTTCGTATTAAAATTATTATATTACGTTAAGTATATACTTAGGGTATATTATACGTATTATATAGTTAAAAAGTATACCGTATTATATAATTCTTTTTAAAAGCGTAATCCCGTTAAGGTCGATTTTTTATGCTTATAAAGCTAAAAAAAAACTACTATATAAACTACTACTTAGATAGGTGGTTAGATAACTAGTTAAGAGGTTAACTAGCTAAAATACTACCTTAATAAGAACCTACTTTACTCCTAGTATATAGTTAGTAATTAGTAAGCTAGAACTCTTTAAAAATACTTATTAATAAGTCTACCCCTCTCGGGCTAAGTACCCTCTTTAGCTAGCTCGACGCTATAATAATTATAATTAATATAAATACGCCTAAAGAGTAGTAAAGTACTTTTTAATAATATAAAATTTAGCTAAGTAGTATTATAAGCGCCGTAAACCGCTAGGCTAATATAAATATTAAAATTTAGTATATCGATATTAGCTTAGTTATAATAGTTATAATAAATAAGCTTAAGGTATATAAGGTTAGGGTAATAAGCTAGCGTTTTAAATAACTTTTATAAGACCCCCTAAGTAATAATAATACTTATATAAAAAAAGAGATTATACTAAACTTAGCTACTTATATAGGCTAATATTAGGAGGTCCTATGCGTATTAGAGTAGGTAAAGCTTATTTTATAAGCGGGCGGTAAAAGGTTAGGAGCTATTAATAAAAGGGAAATAATAGTTAAGTTAATTAACTACTATTTTAATTAGTAGTTAGGTATAGAGCGTATTATACTTAGTTTTCCTTAATACGTAATATACGGTACGGCCCTAGCAGATTGCTCCGTCGGGGGGATTTATTATTATTATATTATTACTATTACTATTATTATTATTATCGCTATTATTATTAAATTATTTATTTTAAATATATATTATTAAAATATTAAAATATTAATAACTCGTTAACTTATAAAAATACCTTAGGGGATATACTTAGTAATTCGATCTTATTAATATTATATTAAAAGACCCCGAACTATAATAAAGTCGTTTTAAAAAACATAAATTAGATATTATTAATTAAAAAATCCGAAATACGTATACTAATATAAACATTACTCTTATTAATACTTAACTAATATAATATAGCCTCAATAAAATATTTAATTAATTATAGAGTATAATTAATACCTTAATATTATAATAGTAAAATAAGAGGTTTAAAGAGATTAAAAAGGATATTCTCAAGTTATTAAATAAGTTAGAAAATAGGAAGTAAGTTTTAGCTATTTAGAGGGTAATTAATATATTATAATAGGATTATTAGTATTTAGTAACGGCTACGGCTAGCTATAGTTAGTTATAAAGTTTTATTAAAGTACGTAATAAAAATACTTAATATTAACTCTAATAGACTAGCTTATTTATAAAAGCGAAGATAGCCCCTAATAAGGCGGACCAGACCCTAAAGGGAATTAATATATTATAATAGTAGGGTTATTAATATTTTTAGTTTAGTTAGTATTAATGAATAATAATAATAATATTAGTTATAGTTAGTTATTATTAGTTAGTATAAAGTCTTATTGAAGTACGTAATAGAAACTTAATATTAACCTTAATAGACTAGCTTACCTATAAAGGTAAAAACAGCCCCTAATAAGGCGGGCCGGACCCTAAAAGAATATATATATATATTCGTTACCTTGTTTCTTTTATTAAAATTAAAAAACGCTACTTCCCTTATTATTTATTATTATTATACTATTATTATTATTATTACTATTTAACTATTTATTAATTTTTAAATATATTCTGATTAAAATCTTAAAATATTAATAACTTATTAACTCTTAGGGCTTTTTTAATAACTAGAAGTTCGATTTTTTAAGTATTATTTTCCCCCTGATAGAGTAATCCGCTGGGGCCGTACTATATATTATATATTAAAAAAAAACCCTTTAGGGTCCGGCCCGCCTTATTAGGGGCTATCTTCGCCTTTACAGGTAAGCTAGTTTATTAAAGTTAATATCGAGTTTTTATTACGTATTATTTTAATAAAATTTTAAAACTAATTATAACTAGCTATAGCCGGCTATAGCTATCTATAGCCGGCCGTAGCTAGCTATAGCCGATATTAATTACTAATACTAACTAAACCTAAAATATTAATAACCCCGCTATTATAATATATTAATCGCCCTCCGAATAGTTAAAAACTACCCCCTATTTTTTACTTTTTTTAATAGCTCTAGATTTTTTTTTTTAGTCTCTCCGAATTTCTTATTTTATTATAGTAATATTAGAGTATTAATAATACTTAGGAGTTAGTTAGGTATTTCGAGGCTATTATATTATATAAGCTAAGTACTAATAATAATAATACTTATAAAAATATATACGTCTTTTCGGATTTTTAAATCGATAGTAATTAGTTTATACTCTTTTAAATAATCTTTTTATAAATCGGGATTATTAAGTATAATATTAATAAGATCGAACTACTAGCCCTTAAGGTATCTTTATAAGTTAACGAGTTAGCGTTTTAGTATTTTAAATATTCTTAAAGTAAATAGTTCGATAATAATAATAATAGTAATAGTAATAATAATAATAATAATAATAATATAATAATACTAAATAGCGAGGGAAATAGCGTTTTTTAATTTTAATAAAAGAAACGAAGTAATAAATATATATATATATACGAGTTAAAATTAAAAGCGTAGTAAATATTAATAAGGTTAGTATTATTTTTAATAATAGTAATAAAAGTATTTCTAATATTATATTATTATAAGCTACTATTACTTAGAGGGGTAATAAACTTAGCTAAGTATGCGGGTTTATAAAATAGTAGCGTTAGGTGCTTAGTATTATTATTAATAATTTTAAACTTTATAAGAGGGAAAGTTAAAAAAGTAAAAAATTTAAAAGAATAGTCTATTAAGATAGTAAGAGTATTTATTAATACTATGTATTAATATTATATAATCGATATTAAGAACCGCCCGAGTAACTAGCAAAGGCAGAATATAAAATTAAATATTAAAAAAAACTAAATATAATACGCTCTATACTTAATTATTAACTAAAATTAACCGACTTAACTATTATCTCTTTTTTATTAACTTTTAACCTTTTGCTATAGTCCTTATAAATTCTAACTACTTATAAAGCGAGCTTTACTTATTTTAATATATATAGGACTTCTTAATACTAGCCTATATAAATAGCTAAGTCTAGTATAATTTCTTTTTTTATATAAGTATTATCGTTACTTAGGGGGTCTTTTAAAAGCTATTTAAAATATTAACTTATTATTCTAACCCTATATATTTTTAGCCTATTTATTATTATTATTATAACTAAGTTAATATTAATATATTAAATTTTAATATTCGTATTAACCTAGCTATTTATAATATTTATAATATTACTTAGCTAAATTCCGTATTATTAAAAAATACTTTACTATTCTTTAAGTATATTTATATTAGTTATAATAACTATAGTATTAAGCTAGTTAAAAAGGGCGCCTAGCTTAAGAGGGGTAAACTTATTAACGGGTATTTTTAGCTTATTAATTACTAATTATATATTAGTTCTAATTAAGGTAATAGTTTTTATATTAATAAGTTTATTTAGTAAATTTATAGGAATTAATATATTAGTATTATAACTTAATATACTAATATTACTCTTATACTAGCGTTACTATTTTACTTTTTAATTAATTTAAAAAATTAATACCTCTTTATAAAAGTAATAAGGATAACTATATTAATATAACTATTCTTATTATCCTCTCTAATCTAAGCTTTAATTTAAGACTTTTTAAAATAAGAATATTACTATAACTTATATACTTATTTAGAACTATTATATTACTTATTTAAGATTTATAAATGTTAAATTAGTTAGTAATATAAGCTTTTATAAATTTTAAATAAATAAAGCTTTTTTTTTATTATATATTTAAAATATATAAAAAATAAATTATAATAATATCTACTTAACTTTCTTTTTTAATATAATTATAATAATTTATTATTATTATAAATTATTTTTTATTAGCTCCGTTTTTTTTAAATACTAAGCTATATTAATTATTTACTTATATAATTCCTTATTATTTTCCCCTTATTAAGAACGCTAAACTAGTTCCTTATTTATTATTAAAATAAGATTAATATTTAGCTTTAACTAGGCTAACTTATTTTTTTTTATAAACTTAATTAATATTACCTTATTCTTATTTTTAAATAAGTAGCCTCGCTTTTTATTATTTATATTTTAATTAATACAAATAATATAAGCTTAGTTAACTAACTAGCCTTTTTTAAATAAGGCTAGTTATAATAAAATAAGCTACTTTATATTCTTTAGCCTATTATAAAAAAATATAATAATTTTAAAATTAAAGATCTAAAAATATAAATCTAAAAAAACCGTTTCTTAAAAACGTTACTAAGGGTATACTTCTTATTTATTAAAAATAGCTAAATTTGATATTTTAAAATAAATTTTATAATAATATAAAATACATAGTCCAATTAAAATAGTATAATTTAAATTATAAAATCCGAGGGGGTTTAAGAATAGCCTCTTATTAAATAATATTACTTTTTTTATAAGCTAGTTTTACGTCTTAATTAAAATAAGATATTTAAAAAAAGTATTATTTAAAATTTATTTTAGTATTTAAATCGAGTACTTATATATTCTTAGCTTATAAATACCTTATCCTCTATATAAACTTAGTAAAAATATAGCTCTTAATTACTAATTATATCCTATATAACGTTAATAAACTAATATAAATAACTAAGATTATTTAAAAAATAACCCTTAATATTATTATTACTTAACTTAATATTAAAAATAATATAAATACTAAAGTTTTAATATTTTTAAATAAAGTAATGGGCCTATTATACTTTTAAAAGTAAGTATATTATATAAAAGTATTAAAAAATTAGGTATTAGTTATTAAACTCCTTATAAAGCTTAGTCTAGGCTTTTTCAAAAATATACTTAGTCTTAATAAAAATAAAAAACTTTTATATTATAAGGACCTTGTAATATATATAAAGGGGGGGCTTATTAATAAGTATATTAATATAAGCCTTATTTTTATTACTTAGTATAACTATTATTTATATTAATAATTAATATTTTTTATTATTAAACTTATTATTATTATTATTATAACTACGGTCCTTAACTTATTTTTATTTAACCCTAAATATAATATTAAAGTTAATATAATAAATATAAAGTTATTACTAAACGTCCGGGAACTACTTATTTAATATAACCTTTATTTACTTATCGTAGTTTATAATAATAATAATAAAATAACGGATTAAGTATTAATTTGTAAGTTAATAAATACTTACTAAAAAAAACTAAAAACCTTTTAATTCCTTATTATTAATAAGACTAAACGTAGATTATAAATAGATTTAAAGTAAGTCTACTTAGTAGTTTAAAAGAAAAAGGAGGTTAAAATAATTAATATTATAAGTATTATTAAAACTAATTATTTTAAAGAATCGCTTTTATATTTAAAAATAATAAAAAAAGGGTTAAATAAAGTTAATAAGGTAGTTTAGCTCGTTATTTACTTATTTTATTATATATAGGATATTTCGCTTATTAAATAGCTTAATTAACGCTATAATTTACGAGTATTTAATTAGTTTTTTTTAGTTTATATAGGCCTTAGTATTATAAATATCTCGCTAAGTAAATAAGAACTTTAAGAACTACTCTTAAATAATAATATATATATCGTGAACCTAAATCTTAACTTATTAGTTTATAATTTTAATAATATCCTTAATTATTTTAATAAGCTTATAATATAAAAAGTATATAAAGGATTTAAAACTAGGGCTATAATTATATTATTTATATTAGGGGTTTAAATAATAATATAATAACTACTTATTCTCCTCTTAAGTCTTAATAATAACTTATTATTTATAATTATATTTATAAACTTATATTATTAAATATTAATACTTTATATAAACCTAGGCTCGCTAAACTAATTATATTAAAAAATTTATTAAATAATTTAGCCTCAAGCTTAATACTTATTCCGCTTTATAATATTTAATTTATTAGCTTTTATAAAATTATTAACTTAGTTAAAAAGAATATCGTAAGTTTATTTCAAATTATTAAAAATTAATAAGTTTAGGATTTAAGTTATAAATAAAAAGGAGGATCGGTTATTTAAAATATAACAAGAAGTTATAATTTAAAACAATATTTTATTTTGAATAAAGAATAGTTATAGGAGTAAATAAGGTAATAAATCAACTTAAAAACCTTATATTTATTATTATTAATAGATATATTTTTATTATTAAAGTAGTATTATTATTAACTATTAATTAGTCTTAATAACCTATTTAATAAGTTAAAGAGTATTATTAAATTATTTTATTATAAAATAAGAAAGTTATTAGGACTATTTATTAAAAAAAGAGGGGTTATATTTTAAAAAAAGTTATAAAAAGGTAGTTTGCTAAGTTTTTATTATTCCTTTAGGGAAATAATAAATAAAATATAATATAAGCTCCATATTAAAATAATTATTTATAAAAAGTTATATATTTTATAATATACTAGTTAAGAGCCCTTTAGGGTCCGGCCCGCCTTATTAGGGGCTGACTTTACCTTTATAAGTAAGCTAGTCTACTAGGGTTAATACCGAGTTTTTATTATATAATAAACTTCATAACTAATAATAGCCGGCCGTAGCTATTAATATAGCTTATCCTATTATTAATAATATAATATATTAATAACCTTCTAAATAGCTAAAACTTACCTCCTATTTTCTAACTTATTTAATAACTCTAAAATATCCTTTTTAATCTCTCTAAACCTCTTATTTTATTATTATAATACTAAGGTATTAATTATACTCTATAATTAATTAAGTATTTTGTTAAGCTTATTTATTTTTTTTATTTTACTTTAACTAGCTACTCGGGCAGTTCTTAATATTATTTATATAATATCAATATATAGTATTAATAAATACTCTTACTATCTTAGTAGACTATTTTTTTAAATTTTCCTTAACTTCCCCTTTTATAAAGTTTATAATATAACTATAGATTATTAATAATAATATTAAGTACTTAACGCTATTACTTTATAAGCTACTTACTTAGCTAAGTTTACTACCCTCTAGGTAATAGTAGCTTATAATAGTATAATATCGGAGATACCCTCGCCGCTATTATTAAGAATAATACCGACCTTTATAAGTAACGTTTTTAATTTTAACTCGTATATATATATATATATTCGTTACCTCGTTTTTTTTATTAAAATCGAAAAACGCTTCCCTCGCTATTTATCGCTATTACTTTATTATTATTACTTTATTATTATTACCTTATTACTATTACCTTATTACTATTACCCTATTGCTATTATTATTACTATTATTATTAAAGCGTTTACTTATTTTTAAATATATATTATTAAAATACCGAGATATTAACTTATCGATTTATAAGGATACTTTAAGGGCTAGAAATTCGATTTTATAAATATTATACTAAAGGACCCCGAACTATAATACGATCGTTTTAAAAAATACGAATTAGATATTATTAACTTAAAAATTAAAAATATTAACGTAGTTATTATTATAATTAGTACTTAGTTTATATAATATAGTAGCCTCGAAATACCTAACCGACTCCCGAGTATTATTAATACTTTAGAATTGCTACGTAGGAATAAATTAAGAAGGATTAAAAAGAAAAATCTAGCGCTATTAAAAAAGGTAGAAAGTAGGGGGTAGTTTTTAGCTATTCGGAGGGTAATTAATATATTACGATAGGATCGTTAGTATTTTAAGTTTAGTTAGTATTAATAGCTACTTAATGTCGGCTATGGCCGGCTGCCGCCGGCTATAGCCGGCTATAGTTAGTTTTAAAGTCTTATTAAAGTAATACGCAATAGAAACGCAATATTAACCCTAATAGACTAGCTTGCCCGTAAAGGCAAAGATGGCCCCTAATAAGGCGGGCCGGACCCCAAAGGGTTCGTTAAGCCTATATTATATAAATTTGGCATTAATAAGAGTAATACTTATATCGATATACGTATTTCGGATTTTTAAATTAGTAATATCTAATCCGTATTCCTTAAAATAACCTTACTATAGTTCGGGGTCTTTTAATATAATACTAATAAGATCGAATTACTAAGTATATCCCCTAAGGTATCCCTATAGGTTAACGAGTTATTAGCGTCTTAGTATTTCGATAGTATATATTTAAAATAAACAATTTAATAATAATAATAATAATAATAATAATAATAATAATAATAATAATAGTAATAATAATAATAATAATAATAGCGTAATAACGATAGATAGTAAGAGAAGCGTTTTTCAATTTTAATAAAAAGACCGAGGTAATAAATATATATATATATATATAAGTAAAGTTAAAATAAAGTAGACGTAAGGTTAGCGCTAGCTATTTTTAATAATAGCGATAATAGTATTTTTAATACTACCGTTATAAGCTATTATTACTTAGAGGGCTATAAACTTAGCTAAGTAAATATAGGCTTATAAGGTAGTAGTATCGTACTTAATATCGCTATTAATCCGTAATTATAAACTTTATAAGAAGGAAAGTTCAAAAAGGTATAAGAATATCTAAAAAAAAATAGTTTAATAAGATAGTAGGAGTATTTACTAATATTATATATTAATACTATATAACTAATATCGAGAATTGCCTAAGTAACTAGTAAAAGTAGAAATTAAAAAAAAAACAAATACTAATTAAGAGCTTAGTAATAAAGTTATACTACTTTTTAAAATTATTAATTTTATAAAATTAGCTAATACTAAGGCGGCTATTTTTTGAAAAAAAAGAGATAATAATAATTAGCTAAATAATAATAAAAAGTTAAAATTAATTAATAATTATATTTATAAAAGGAGAAGTTTTTTAATAAAAATATAATTTTAAAATTAGCCTTAGGGAACGCCTCTAATTTTAATTATAAAAGCTATTATAAATAAATACTATAAGTTAAATTTCGAGGTTTAATAGTATAACCTAAATATAAAAAAAGTAAAAGAATAAAGGCTTAGAATACTTTATAAGTATTTAATAAAATCTAACTATATTAATAAAAAGTTTTTAAATTAATTAAAAAGTAAAATAGTAACGCCGGTATAAGAGCGACACTAGTATATTAATTTATAACGCCGGTATATCAATTCCTAAATCTATTTAGTTTAAATAAAAAGTAGCTTTAAGTAATATTAAAAACGATAAGGATAAAAAAAATCTTTACGAGCTTTAAAGAGTAGTAAATATTAGCCTATTTAGCCCTTTTTTTAGAAACCTTTACGTTATTATTAAAATTTAGAACTTTTATAATTTAAAAAGGCCGCTTCTAACTATTATAGCTAATTATTATAGCTAATTATTATAACTAACCTCTATTATTAACCTTTCTAACTAGCGCCGTTATAGGGTAGCTTACTTATCTAAATTAAATAATAGTTTTTATATTAAAATTACTATATTAGATTAAGTAGGTACTTAAAATATATTACATATATTATATAATTAAAAAGTATTTGCTTGGTTTTATGTTCTGCCTTTGCTAGTTACTCGGGCGGTTCTCAATATCGATTATATAGTATTAATACACAGTATTAGTGCATACTCTCACTATCTCGATAGACTATTTTTTTGGATTTTCCACCTTTCTAACTTTCCCTCTATAATTAAAAAGTATATTATATTATATAATTTCTTCTAAAAGCGTAATCCCGTTAAGGTTAATTTTTTATATTTATAAAGCCGGAAAAAAACCACTACATAAGTAATACTCCAAATAACCCTAAGGTATAAAAAGAATTTTTCAATAAATATTAAATTTATAATAATAATCTATAAGGATTTAATATATATATCATTAATAATATTACTCTTATGAGTATTATTTGAATATAATAAAATAATATAAATAAGTCTAGACTTAATAATATAATTAAAAACTTTGAAAGAGCGTAAGTAAGTTAATTAAATTAAGAATTTTAATAAAGAGAAGTTATTATTATATAAAAGAAAAAGAAAATTTAAGGAGTAGTATTTAGTTATTAAAAAGGTAGTTAATATATTAAAATAATAAAGTTATTCCCTTAGGGTCTAGCCCGCCTTATTAAGGGCCATCTTCGCCTTTATAAGTAAGCTAGTTTATTATAGTTAATATTAAGTTTTTATTATATACTTAATAATACTTTATAATTAATTATAAGTAAACGTAGCCGTTACTAATTATTGATACTAACTAAATTTAGAATATTAATAATTTTATTATAATATATTAATCGCCCTTTCAATAACTAAATACTACCTTTTACTTTTTCTTTTTATATTATATAATAATAACCTCTCTTTATTAATATTTTTATTTAATACGCTTATTTACGCTCTTTTTAAGCTCTTAATTATATTCTTAAATTTAGGCTTATTTATACTATTTTATTATATTAAAAAAGTATTAATAAAAGCGATACTTATTATAATATATTTATCTATTTTTTTAAGTTAATATTATAAATATAGTATTCATTAAAATAGTCTTTTTATAACTTAAGGTTATTTAGTATAATACTTATAAGATCGAACTTTTAGTTATTAAAGAAGTTTTAGAAATTAATAAGTTAATATCTTAGTATTTTAATAAAATATATTTAAATAAGTAAATAGTTCGATAGTAATAATAATAAATAGCGAGGGAAGCGTTTTTTAATTTTGATTAAAGAAACGAGGTAGTAAATATATCTATATATAAGTTAAAATTAAAAATATTAAAGTAGATATTATAAAGTCGATATCGTTTTTAATAACGGTAACGAGGGTATTCTTAATACTATTATTTTAAATTATTACTACTTAAAAAGGCCGAAAACTTAGCTAAGTAAGTAGCTTATAAAGTAATAGTATTAAGTACTTAATATTATTATTAATAATCCGTAATTATAAACTTTATAAAAAGGAAAGTTAGAAAGAAAAAAAAGTAAAAAAATTACGAAATTACGAAATTACTCTATCGAAATAGTAGGAGTATTTATTAATACTATATATTAATACTATATATATAATATTAAGAACTACTTAAGTAGTTAGTAAAAGTAGAATATTAAAATAAATAATAAAGTTATTAAAATTTTAAGTTTAATTAGTATTTATAATTAATAATAACTACGGCTAGTTATAATTAGTTATGTAGTAGTTTTTTTCCGGCTTTATAGGCGCAAAAGATCGACCTTAACGGGATTACGCTTTTAAAAAAAATCACACAATATAGTATACTTTTTAACTATATAATACGCGCAATATACCCTAAGTACGTACTTAACGCAATATAATAATTTTAATATAAAAACTGCTATATAATTCGGGATAAATAAGCTACCCTACTACTTATTAATAATAGGCTAAGTAACATACTTACGCAGTAGCGCCGGCTAAAAAGGTCGACGGTAGAGGTTAGCTATAATAATTAGCCGCAATAGTTAGCCGCAATAGTCAGAAGCGGCCTTCCTTAACCGCAGAGGTTCTGAACTTTAATAACGACGTAGAGGTTTCTAGAGAAAGGGCTAAATGGGCTAATATCTGCTGCTTTGCCGTACCAGAGCTCGCAAAGATTCTTTCCATCCTCATCGCTTCCAACATCGCCCAAAGCTCCATTCAAACCAAACAAATCCACCAAACAAATCCACCAGTTATAATTAGTTATAAAGCCTTATTAAAGTAGATAATAAAGCCTTAATACTAATTTTAATAAACTAGCTTATTTATAAAATCGAAAATAGCCTCTAATAAGGCGGACTAGACGCTAAAAGAATTTCTTCTTTATTCTATTTTTACTAATTACTCAGTTAGTTCTTAGTATCGTTTATATAGTATTAATATATAATATTAATACATACTCTTACTATTTTAATAAACTATTTTTTTTAAATTTTCTACTTTTTTAATTTTCCTCTTATAAAGTTTATAACTACGGATACTAAAGGAATTTGTATATTATAAAATAGCTTTTTTAATAAATTATATACTTAGTTTAATAAGTTATTAAGATAATAAGAGTATCTATTTATTTTTTATTTTTACTTTTACTAGCTACTCAGGTAATTCTCGATATTAGTTATATAATATTAATATATAGTATAAATAGATACTCTTACTATTTTATTAAACTATTTTTTTTAAATATTCTCTTACTTTTTTAAACTTTCCTTCTTATAAAGTTTATAATTACGGATTAATAATATAATTAAGCGTAATATTACTACTTTATAAGCCGCTTACTTAGCTAAGTTTATTACTTTCTAAGTAATAATAATTTATAATAGTATAATATTAAAAATACCCTCGTTACTATTATTAAGAATAATACTAACCTTATTAATATACGTATTTAATTTCGACTTATATATATATATATATATTTATTACCTCGTTTCTTTTATTAAAATCGAAAAACGCTTCTCTTACTATTTATCGTTATTATATTATTATTATTATTATTATTATTATTATTATTATTATTATTATTATTATTATTATTATTATTATTATTATTATTATTAAACTATCTATTTTAAATATATATTATTAAAATACTAAAATATTAATAACTTATTAACTTATAAGGATACCTTAGGGGATATACTTAATAGTTCGATCTTATTAATATTATATTAAAAAACCCCGAATTATAATAAGGTTATTTTAAAGAATACGAATTAAATACTATTAACTTAAAAATATAAAATACGTATATCGATATAAGTATTACCCTTATCAATACTTAACTTATATAATATAAGCTTAATAAAATACTTAATTAATTATAAAGTATAATTAATACCTTAATATTATAATAATAAAATAAAAAATTTAAAAAAACCAAAAAGGATATTTTAAAATTATTAAATAAGTTAAAAAATAGGGAATAGGTTTTAATTAATTAAAAAGTTATTAATATATTACGTTATTAGTAATAGGATAAGCTATATTTATAGTTATAGTTAGTTATTATTAATTATAAAGTTTATTATATAATAAAAACTTAGTATTAATTTTAATAAACTAGCTTATTTATAAGGGTAAAGTTAGCCCTTAATAAGGCGGGCCGGACCCTAAAGGGGTAGGAGTATTTATTAATACTATATATTAATACTATATAATTAATATCGAGAACTGCCTAAGTAACTAATAAAAGTAGAATATAAAATTAAATATATTTAGTTTATATTACTAAACTTAACCCTTTAGGGTCCGGTCTGCCTAATCAAGGGCTATCTTTATTTTTATAAATAAGCTAGTTTATTAGGGGTAATATTAAGTTTTTATTACGTATTACTTTAATAAGATTTTAAAACTAACTATAGCCGGCTATAACTAGCTATAGCTAATATTAATTATTAATACTAACTAAACTTAAAATATTAATAACCCTGCTACTATAATATATTAATTACTTTTTAAATAGCTAAATACTACCCCTTATTTTTTCTTTTTATCTTATTTAATAATAACCTTTTTTTAGTATTCTTATTTAATACGCTTAACTACGCTCTTTTTAAACTCTTAATTATATTATTAAATCTTAGCTTATTTATTTTATTTTATTATATTAAAAAAGCACTAATAAGAGTAATACTTATTATAATATATTTATCTAATTTTTATAAATTAATATTACGGATATAGTATTTATTAAAGCGGTCTCTTTATAACTCGGGGTCGTTTAGTATAATACTTATAGAATCGAACTTCTAGTTATTAAAAAAGCCCTAAAAGTTAACGAGCTATTAACGTCTTAGTATTTTAATAAAGTATATTTAAAATAAGAACTAATAAAAGTAGCGTTTTTTAATTTTAATAAAAAAAACGAAGCAATGAATATATATATATATATACGAGTTAAAATTAAAAGTATATATTAATAAAATTAGTATTATTTTTAATAATAATAATAAGAGCATCTTTAATATTATACTATTATAAGCTATTATTATTTAAAAAGGTAATTTACTTAGCTAAGTACGTGGACTTATAGGGTAGTAGTATCGGGCGCTTAATATCGCTATTAATAATATATCTAACTATAAGTATAGACTTTATAAAAGGGAAAGTTAAAAAAGTAAAAAATCTAAATAAAGAAAATAGTTTATCGAGATAATAAGAGTATTTATTAGTACTATATATTAATATTATATAATCGATATTAAAAACCTCCCGAGTAGCTAGTAAAAGTAAAATAAAAAAACAAATTATATTACTAAACTTAATTCAATAACCTAAATAAATTAATATATTTTATATAACGCTAACGTATTAATAATAATAATAAGAACTAATATACTAGCGTCGCTCCCTTTAGGGTCCGGCCCGCCTTATTAAGGGCTAAATTTACCCTTATAAATAAGCTAGTTTATTAAGGTTAATACTAAGTTTTTATTATATAATAAACTTTATAATTAATAATAGCCGGCCGTAATTATTAATATAGCTTATCTTATTACTAACGACGTAATATATTAATAACTTTTTAAATAATTAAAACCTATTTCCTATTTTCTAATTTATTTAATAATTTTAAAATATCCTTTTTAATCTTTTTAAACCTCTTATTTTATTATTATAATACTAAAGTATTAATTATACTTTATAATTAATTAAGTATTTCGTTAAGCCTATATTATATAAATTAAGTATTAATAAGGGTAATACTTATATCGATATACGTATTTCGGATCTTTAAGTTAATAATATTTAATTCGTATTTTTTAAAACGACCTTATTATAATTCGGGGTCTTTTAATATAATATTAATAAGATTAAATTACCAAGTATATTCCCTAAAGTATCCTTATAGGTCGACGAGTTATTAGTATCTTGGTATTTTAATAGTATATATTTAAAAATAAATAAACGGTTTAATAATAATAATAATATAATAATAATAAACAATAAGAGAAGCGTTTTTTAATTTGAATAAAAAAAACGAGGTAACGAATATATATATATATACGAGTTAAGATTAAAAGCGTATATTAATAAGGTTAGTATTACTCTTAATAATAATAACGAGGGTATTTTTAATACTATACTATTATAAACTACTATTGCTTAGAAAGTAATAAACTTAACTAAATAAGTAGCTTATAAAATAATAATATCATACTTAAGATCGCTATTAATCCGTAATTATAAATTTTATAAAAAAAAAAGTTTAAAAAAGTAAGAAAATATCTAAAAAAAAATAGTTTAATAAGATAGTAAGAGTGTTTACTTATATTATATATTAATACTATATAACCGATATTAAGAATTGCCCGAATAATTAGTAAAGGTAAAAATAAAAAAATAAATACTAGCGTTGCTATTATATTAGTAACGCTATTTTACTTTTTAATTTATTTAAAAATAATACTTCCATATAAAAGTAGTAAAGGTAACTATATTAATATAGTTATTTTTATTATCCTCTCTAACCTAAGCTTTAATTTAAGATTTTTAAAAATAAGAATATTATTATAAATTACGTACTTATTTAGAACTATTATATTATCTATTTAAGATTTATATAAGCTAAATTATAATATTATAAGCTTTTATAAATTTTGAATAAATGAGGCTTTTTTTATTATATATTAAAAATATATAAAAAATAGATTCTAATAATATCTATCTAAGTACTTTTTTTAATATAGTTATAATAATCTATTATTATTATAATTTACTTTTTACTAGCTCTACTTTCACTAAATACTAAGTTATATTAACTATTTGTTTATATAATTCTTTATTATCCTCCCCTTATTAAAAATACTAAACTAGCTCTCTATTTAATTTTATATTCTATCTTTACTAGTTACTCGGGCGGTTCTCAATATCGATTATATAGTATTAATACATAGTATTAGTACATACTCTCACTATTTCGATAGACTATTTTTTTAGATTTTCCACCTTTCTAACTTTCCCTTAACTAGCTCTCTATTTATTATTAAAATAAATTCAATTTTTAGTTTTAACTTAGCTAACTTATCTCTTTTATAAGCTTAGTTAATACTAACTTATTTTTATTTTTAAATAAATAACCTTACTTTTGATTATTTATATTTAGTTATTATAAATAATTTAAACTTAATTAGTTAACTAGCTTTCTTTAGATAAAGCTAATTATAATAAAATACGCTATATTATATTTTTTAGTTTATTATTAAAAAATATAATAATTTTAAAGCTAAGAATTTAATAATATAATTTTTTTAAAGAAATATCGTTAGACACGTTATTAGAAATATACTTCTTATTTATTAAAAATAGCTAAATTTAATATTTTAAAATAAACCTTATAATAATATAAAATACTTAGCTTAATTAAAACAATAAAATTTAAATTATAATATTTAAAGGGGGTTAAAAATAACTTTTTATTAAATAATATTACTTTTTTATAAACCGGCCTTATCCCCCTAACGGAGCAATCTGCCGGGGCCGTACTATATATTACGTATTAAAGAAAACTAAGTATATTACGCTCTATACTTAACTCCTAATTAAAACTATAGTAATAGTTAACTAACTCGACCGTTATTTCCTTTTTATTAACTCCCGACCTTCTATTACCTATTTAGAGGGCGGGCTATACCTATTTTAATATATATAAGACCTCTTAGTACTAGCCTGCGTAAGTAACTAGATTTTATATTATATACTCTTTTTTATTAAGGGTTAAGGGGCCCCTTATATATTCTTTTATATTTATAATATAACCCATATTAAAAAAATTTCTAACTTTATAAAATATAATTTCTAAGCTAATATTAAAATATTAAATTTTAATATCCGTATTAGCCTAGCTATTTATAATATTTATATTATTACTTAGCTAGATTTTATATTATTAAAAAGTATTATATTATTCCCTAAGTATACTTATATTAATTATAATAACTAGGGCGTCGAGGGGGCCTAATTTATCGAGCCCTAGAGGGGGGGACCTATCGAGGGGCCTTTTAAAGAGTCCTAGCCCGCTAATTACTGACTATATACTAAGAATAGAGTAGGTTCTTAACGAGGTAGTAATAGTTCATATATTAATAAGTTCGTTTAAGAGGTTTATTTAATAAATTTATTTAGTTTAAATAGAGCTTTAAGTAATATTAAAAATAATAAGGATAAAAAGAATTTTAATAAGTTATAGTATAATAAAGTAACTAAATATTAGCCCTTTTAGCCCTTTTTTTAAAAACCTCTATATTATTATTAAAGTTCAGAACCTTTATAGTTAAGGGCTATATCCGACCTTTATAACTAACTTTTATTGTTAACCTTTTTAATTAGCGCCGCTACGTAAATATATTACTTAGCTTATTATTAATAAGTAATAAGGTAGCTTACTTATTTTAAATTATATAGCGGTTTTTATATTAAGATTATTATATTATATTAAGTACGTACTTAGGGTATATTATATATATTATATAATTAAAAAATATACCGTATTATATAATTTGTTTTAAAAGTATAATCCCGTTAAGGTCGATCTTTTATACTTATAAAGCTATAAAAAAAACCACTATATAAGTATTATACTAAAGGACCCCGAATTATAATACGATCGTTTTAAGGAATATAAATTAAATACTATCCGTGGAAACGATATTGAGAACCGCCCGAGCAGCTAGCAAAGGCAGAATATAAAATCAAAAAAGAATTAAATACCATCAACTTAAAAATTAAAAAGAAATATATTAATATAGCTATTACCCTAATTCATACTTAGCTTATATAATATAATAGCCTTAAGATATCTAATTAATTTTAAAATATTATTAGTATTTTAAAAACGTAATATAAGAGTAAAATAAAAAAACTTAAAAAGAATATTTTAGAGTTATTAAATAGGGCGGAAAGTAAGGGATAGTTTTTAGCTATTTAAAGAGCGATTAATATACTATAATAGCGGGGTTATTAATATTTTAAGTTTAATTAGTATTAACGACTCGATAATTAATAACGGCTATATTAATTATAACTAGCTATTATTAATTTATATAAAGTCTTATTAAAGTACGTAATAGAAACTTAATATTAATATCTAATAAACTAGCTTATTTATAAACGTAAAGATAGCCCCTAATAAGGCGGGCCGGACCCTAAAAAGAAATACGGTATTATAAATAAATTTAAAATAGGTCTATTTATTAACTTAGAAAAGAAGGAGCTTGAAATAATTAGTATTATAAATATTAATTACGGATTAACGGCGATATTAAGCGCGGGCTATAATTATATTAATTATAATAGGGGTCTAAATAATAGTAAATTAATTACTTATCCTTATCTTAAACTTTAATAATAACTTACTATTTATAACCATATTGATAAGACTTATATTGTTAAATATTAGTACTTTATATAAGCCTAAGCTTATTAAACTAATTATATTAAAAAGTATATTAAATAATTTAGCCTCGAGCTTAATACTTATTTTATTTTATAATATTAAATTTATTAATTTTTATAAAGTTATTAACTTAGTTAAAGAGGATATTAAAAGTTTATTTTAGATTATTAAGAATTTATAAGTTTAAAATTTGAGTTATAAAAAAAAAAGAGGATTAGTTATTTAGAGTATAAGAAGAAGTTATAATTTAAAAAGACGTTTTATTTTATATAAAAAATAATTATAAAAGTAAATAAGGTAATAAGTTAAGTTAAGGACCTTATATTTATTATTATTAATAAATATATTCTTATTATTAAAGTAGTATTATTATTAATAATTAATTAGTTTTAATAACTCATCTAATAAAATAAAGAGTATTATTAAATTATTTTATTATAAAATAAAAAAGTTATTAAGACTATTTATTAAAAGAGGAGTGGTTATATTCTAAAAAAAAGTTATAAAAAAGTAGTTTATTATATTTTTATTATTCTTTTAAAGAAGTAATAAATAAAATATAATCTAAACTTTATATTAAAATAATTATTTATAAGAGGTTACGTATTTTATAATATATTAATTAAGAGCTTAATAATAAAGTTATATTATTATTTAAAATTATTAATTTTATAAAAGTAGCTAGTATTAGGGCGGTTATTTTTAATAATAATAATAATAATAATTAATTAAATGGTAATAAGAGGTTATAATTAATTAATAATCGCGTTTATAAAAAGAAAGTCTTTTAATAAGTATTTATTTATATTTTCTACCTTTATTAGCTACTCGGACGATTCTTAATATTAATTATATAATATTAATATATAGTATTAATAAATACTTTTACTATCTTAATAAACTTTTTTTTTTAAATTTTTTACTTTTTTAACTCTCCCTCTTATAAAGTTTATAACTACGGATTTAATAATAATATTAAGCGCCTAATACTACTACTTAATAAGCTACTTACTTAGCTAAGTTTATTACCCCTCTAAGTAATAATAGCTTATAATAATATAATATTAAAAATACCCTCGTTACTATTATTAAGAATAATACTAACTTTATAATATTTACTTAAATACTTTTAACTTTACTTATATATATATATATATATTTATTACCCCGTTTTTTTTATTAAAATAAAAAAACGCTTCCCTCGCTATTTATTATTATTATTATTAGACCGTCTACTTTAAGAATATTTAGAATACTAAAATACTAAATCGTCGACCTAAAAGGATACTCTAAGGGCTAGTAGTTCTATCTTATTAATATTATATTTAATAATCTTAATTAATAAAAAGATTATTTAAAGGAGTATAAACTAGCTATTATTAACTTAAAAGTTTAAAAAAATATATATACTCTTATAAGTATTATTATTATTATTAATACCTAGTTTATATAATATAATAGCTTTAAAATACTTAACTAATTCCTAAGTATTATTAATATTTTAATATTATTATTATAAAATAAGAAATTTAGAGAGATTAAAAAGAAAAATTTAGAGAGATTAAAGAAAAGTAAAAAGTAGGGGGTAGTTTTTAGCTATTTAAAGAGTAATTAATATATTATAATAGCGGGGTTATTAATATTTTAAGTTTAGTTAGTATTAATAGTTAATATTAGCTATAGCCGGCTATAGTTAGTTTTAAAGTCTTATTAAAGTAATACGTAATAAAAACTCGATATTAACCTTAATAAACTAGTTTATTTATAAAAGCGAAAATAGCCCCTAATAAGGCGGGCCGGACCCTAAAGGGCTTTTAATAAATATATTATTTTAAAATTATACTTAAAGAACGTTTTTATTTCTAAGTATAAAAGCTATTATAAATAAATATTATAAATTAAATTTCGAGGTTTAATAATATAACTTAAGTATTTATTTTTTTTTATTCTGCCTCTGCTGGCTGCTCGGGCGGTTCTCGATATTATTTACACAGTACTAATACACAGTATCAATGGATACTCCCACTGTCTCGATAGACTATAACTTAAGTATAAAAAAATGAAAAAATAAAAGCTTAGAATATTTTATAAGTATTCAATAAAATTTAATTATATTAATAATTTTTTATTAAAGTAGCTAAAAACTAAAATAGTAACGCTAATATAAGAATAACGCTTATATATTAACTTTAAGTACTAATATTTAATTCTTATAATAATATATTATTAATATTTATTCTAAATAGAAACTATTTTAATATTAGTTAGTTTTATAAAATTAGTAATCTTTTTATATATATATTTATATTTTTTACTTGTACTAATTATTCAAGCAATTCTTAATATCGATTATATAATATTAATATATAATATTAATAAGTACTCTTACTATCTTAATAGATTTCTTTTTTAGATTTTTTACTTTTTTAACTCTCCCTCTTATTAAATTTATAACTACGTATTAATTAATAATAATATTAAATACCTAACGCTACTACTTTATAAGCTACTTACTTAGCTAAGTTTATTATCTTTCTAAGTAATAGTAATTTATTTAATTTTATAGTTTCCCTTTACTAGCTACTCGGGCGGTTATTAATATCATTTTTATAGTATTAATACACGGTATTAGTAAATACTCTTATTATTTTAATAGAGTATTCTTTAAGATTTCTTTTTTTTTTAACTTTCCCTCTTATAAAGTTTATAACTATAAATTATTTATAGTAATATTAAGTACTTAATACTACTACTTTAAAAACTAATTACGTACTTAGCTAAGTTAGCTACTTTTCTAAATAATAATAGTTTATAATAATATAGTATTAAAAATACCCTCGTATTATTATTAAAAAATAATACTAACCTTATGAATATTTACTATATTCTTAACTTTAACTTATATATATATATATATATATATATATTATTTTATTTCCTTTATTAAAATTAGAGTTTTACTATTAGGGCAGTATTGTTTAGCTATTAGGGCAGTAATCCACGTTTATCTAGTCCGTACGACTAACTAGAAGCTATTAATTTTTAGCATACCTTCCCCGGCCTACTTCATATACTTATTACGCAGGCCTAAGCTTATAGCTTAGTACATATTACTACTTCTACCTACTTAATTACTTATTCACTCAATTTAACCTATTTTTATTTCTATGTCTATCTAACTACTTCTATTTTTAACTTCTATTATTACGTCGTTATTATTACGTAATTAATTAGTAAGAGATTTATACAAATTCAAACGCTAGCAATCGATTTAACAAACTTTTATAATATTATTACTATTTTCTTATATATCGAAAACTTGTTAAAAAACTACGCACTTATTAATTTAATTAATAACTTTATAGTTAATTTTTAATCGTATATTTATAATTATAGCTTTATAATTATTTCTTATCCCTTTGGGGTCCGGTCCGCCTTATTAGGGGCTATTTCTACCTTTATAAATAAGCTAGTTTATTAAAGTTAATATTAAGTATTTTTATTATATATTTTAATAAAACTTTATAACTAATTATAACTAGCTATAGCCGTTACTAAATACTAATAATCCTACTATAATATATTAATTACTCTCTAAATAACTAAAACTTACCTCCTATTTTTAACTTATTTAATAATTTTAAAATATTTTTCTTAATCTCTTTAAACCTCTTATTTTATTATTATAATATTAAAATGTTAATTATACTTTATAATTAATTAAGTATTTTATTAAAACTATATTATATTAATTAGGTATTAATAAGTGTAATATTTATATTAATATACGTATTTCGGATTTTTAAATTAATAATATTTAATCTATATTCTTTAAGATAACTTTATTATAATTCGGGGTTTTTTAATATAATATTAATAGGATTAAATTACTAAATATATCCCTTAAAGTATCCCTATAAGTCGACGAGTTATTAATATTATAGTATTTTAATAATAATAATAATAATAATAATAATAATAATAATAATAATAATAATAATAATAATAATAATAATAATAATAATAATAATAATAATAATAATAATAATAATAATAATAATAATAATAATAATAAT